>NC_090934.1:951604393-951907423 GCF_040938575.1 Ambystoma mexicanum | reverse complement strand
CAGTAGTAAGATTCAAACACAGTGCATCTTAAGTTTTGGTTATAAACCTTTATTGTCAAAATAATTAGAGGGGTTGGGTAAATCCTAGCTATCCCCAAATCTATGAGGGGTTTCCATGCCTCCACGAAACTAAGAAATGTCTGTGTCAGGATTTTAAACAAAGAGTCTTCAGTCCCGTGTCCAAAACCCTAAACTGACCCTTACATTCCAAACTAAATACATGGTGAAAATGGGAATTTCTTTGAACTATAAATGCATAGCTTATTCTTGAAGTTCCAAACATAAAGTTCTAAGGTACACAAAAGAAAAAAGGAAATACTGTCTGACCAGGAATCGGGGGTTCTCCCTTCCCCTATGTTTCTCCTGGTTTCTTTCAATCAGTCTGGGACTTCTGATGCAGCTGCACTCCAGAGACCCCTGGACAGCCCATAGAGCCGAGGTTCGCTCAGAAGTACTTGAAGACGAGATAGCTGCACCCTTGAGATGGATGGGGGTGCAGATTTATTACTCCAACACTAATCAATAAGGACAACTCAATGGTTTGACAAAGGGAGTCTGTTTAATGACAAGTACAAAAAACGGGGAGCTATGGATTTCAGCAGTGATGCAATCGTCCTTCCCGCTTCAACTCCAACAAACTTCATACAAGTTGTAACATCACAACTCGTCATAATTGACGTGTGACACTCAAAAGTTAACATGCAATTCTATTGGTTAGGAAAAGGTAACTTTACTATAGGTACTATATCTGTATATGGTAACGGAGTGAGAGGATTGGGTAAACACTGTCAGGTGGGCGTCTAAGCCCTTCCTTCAAACATGACTACTGTAGACGTCACTAAAAGTATGACGTCTCATTGGTTCTACTAACTATAGGACCCTAGATTATTTGGTCCATTGTGATTGGGTTGGCACCAATGCATAACTTTCTACTTTGCTTAGCAGCACGCAGAATGGTCGGCCAGGTGCGAGGTGCCCCTAGTTACCCCGCCTTCCTCCAGCCCTTGTTACAATCAATCATAACTTTAATAGCCATGTGTCAATGAGTACATTGCGGTTGGCCTCGAAACTGCATCTTCTGTCTGGAAATGTTCTGATATCTTTGCTTGGTCCGGTGCCAAGCGGAGTTGTGAACCCCCGCTTCTTCTTGCTCGGCTGGTCACGTACTTCCCACACCGTGAATTTGTCTCGTTACTCTCAATTTGTGTATTTGATTCTTTTTTAGGCCACCACCTGCCTACGTCTTCTCATCTCAACCTTTCAGAGGCAGGATATTCTGTTATTAGTTTCAATTAAATGTAGCTACTGTTCATAGCTTCTATTGGTATGACCTTGGCTTCCCTGGCACGAGTTGCATCTGCCGACTTTCGATTCCGCCGTCTCTCCCTGTGTTACTAGAATATGAATCTTCTTGCATTTGGCCTTTAGTAACCTGGGTTGCTTCTGCTTTTGTGCAAAGTAGAAATATACTTATAATAAGGTGCTTCATTTGAGGTAGATTATGTGTACTAGCGCTTGCCGTACTACTCTTCTAGCAAGCATAGCAAGCCGCACTGTTCTCTTAGCTTTCTTGTGGTTCCAGGCATATTTACAGGTGTAAACTAGTTGAATGTCTTCATCTTGCTTACAGCTTGAACTTCTTTGTATTTCAACATCGTTCTTTCTTCTTAGGTTCACGATATCCTTATTCATGGCGTTTCGTCTCTTTGCATCATTCTCGGGTTGTCATTTCTTCTATCTGCAAGTCTGTCCGGGTCCTTGTGATGTCACCATTCGTCTTCCTTTACAGCCTTTTTGGTTTCTTCCGGGACAGTACTTAGGCAATATTCATTTTGTTTCATTTGCTGGTAGGGTTTCCTCAATGGATACCTTACTGTCCATGGTTTTCTGGGTACCGGTACTTCAATAGGTGTTGCTCTTCTAATAGGCACTGGGCAGAGCCCTACTGCGGCTCTCTGCTGGTTTATTTGCTCATCATGCGTCACATATTTTGGTGTGAATGTTCCTGGAACTTCAAAATGGGCGACTGGAGTGCAGGCTTTATTTGGGACCTCCTCTACACTCCTCCCTCTGGGCGATTCATCGACCACTTTCACTTCCGTCTTTGGACTCATCTTACTCAGTTCTTCTGTATTTATCTTCACTTCATCGCCTGGGTTCATCCCTTCTTCCTCATCTGGATCTGTACATGATGGTTTGAAGAAGTGTCTCGTTGGAGTCCAGATTTTTATTTCTCCTTTCAGGCTTCCTGCTGTCCTTATATGTTCGTATTTATTCCAAGTCATCAATTGACATTGTCCATTTGGGCTGCAATAAACCCATTTTCCCACATAGTTTCTGTGCTTCCTTGGGTAGAGAAACTTTGTTCCCTCTGGTGCGTAAATGCTGGCCTTCACAAAGTCTCTTATTTCTTCATCAGTCAGGTCTTTGGGCTTCCATCCTGGCTTGACATCAATCATGATCTTCATCCCTATGGCTTTTTTCGCAGTCTTCTGGCACTGAGAGATTATTATCTTGATAATACAAAAGCCTAGTAATATCATTACTAGCAGGGCTACCAAGAACTTGAATGCATCTGCCATTCATTGTGGGACCCATGAGAATAGTGATCCAAACCAGCTGTCATCATCGACTTCGTCAGTTTCATCGATCATCTGGTTCTGCAGTTTTGTCAGCATACATATGGCTTCTGTTAAAGTTCCATTTTCCTCATCGTGAGAAGGTATAAATGTGCAACATGATTCTCCGATCTTTGCACAAACTCCTCTATCCATAGCTGTGATAATGTCAAGCACATATCTGTTCTGGAGAGTCATCAGTCAGATGGCTCTTAACTCTTCCTTAATCACATTCAATCCTTTTATTGTCGTGTTGATGGTCTGCAGTAACTCCCATCTGGTTATCTGCAACCATTTAGTATTTACTCCACCTTGGATTCTTGGCATGAAAATCATTGTGAACACTGATGAGGTGAGGCTAAACAGCCCGTGTTCATATGGGTTTGTATGAAAGGCTTCTTCTGATTTGGTAGAGAAATAATGTTCTCTCTTCATTCGAGTTAGCAGAACCACAGATCTCTTCTTCTTCAAGTGAGCATCTGCTTTTGGGAAACTGTCAATATTCAGGTCACTTTTCGGGATCACCAGTGCTGGAACGTGGACATTCACTATTGTGCATATGCCTCCTCAGTTTTTCGGCAGCCTGATATATGTCTTGTATCCACATGCCCAATTATGATCCATAATTACGGCAGTGCCATGAACCATTCCTGGAGCCTCAAAAACTCGTCCACAATTCTGATTCTGTCCCATTTTCTTGTGCCATTATTCCTGAAGCAGAATTTTGGGCTTTCCAGTGGCACTATCTGCAAGGGTCCTCCTCTGTCTTTGACCCATGTCAAATGTTTTGCAAGCTTTGGCCATAATGGCTTGCATCCGCTTCGCACTATGTTGATGGTGGGCTCGTAGTGACCACCAAAGACCATCCAGGCTTGGCATATCACTACTCCTTTTCTCATCGGTCTGGTGAAAGCACTGTTCCCCAAATTTGCATTTGACCTCTGTTCTTCCATCTACAAGCTTCTTCTGGAGTTTTTCCTTGGACATTTAGCTTCTGGTTCGCATCTCTTCTGATTTCTGCTCCTTTAACTCCAGGCTTCTCATATCTGATCACAATGTGTTTCGTATTTCCATTGTTTCTTGTCTTTATTTCCTGGACATAGTCATCTTCATTTGGATCAGTTGCTTCAGTTGCCCATTTCAATGAGGCATCACTACCCATGAACTGGCCTCTGATCTTGCACATTGCTATGTGTGACAAACAGTGTGCTGTCTGGACATCGATTTCTACAGCTACGAAGATCTTGGACTTCCCCATGCTGTATGGTAGGAGTGTGCAAACAAAGCATTCGCCTTCTGAACTTCATCTTCCAACTTCTTTCATGTGCTGGTACAAAATGTTATTTCCCAAATGTGGTGTGCTGTCCAGGTAGTCGTTTAGTTCATTGTCATCTCCATGCATGCTTCTCTTGATTCTTAAGGTTTTCATGTAGTTTGCTATCACTACATCCCTGAATGCATCTGTATGGCTTTTTCTTGCTGGAGGATTCTCAGGTATCCCGGTCCATGGTGCTGGCTTCCTCATCTGCGCCATTTGAGTGGACAAAAGTCTGGCAGCTCTTTCCTGGTCCTCAAACGTCTTTTTCTTTCAGGCTAGAAATGTCTATATCCATTATGGCATTGGTCTGGTATATGGTTGTACTGTGGAAATTGTGCGTGTCCCTTTCACTGGAACATATATGTTTGTCACTGTTGTCTCTGTGGGTTTCTTCTTTAGCTCCTCTAGACTTTCCACTATGTCTGCTTCCTTCATTTGGCTCTTTACTTTACTTGTAGTGATATTTTCCATAGTAGGCAGTCTTTTCTTCTCTGGGGCTTTGAATTGTGGTTCTGCAGTCATTGACACTAGGCCTGTTGCGTGTGCATTCAGTGTTTTCATGCGTGTGGTTGTCAGTACTCTTTCTTCATTCACTCTTTGCCGACCCTGTCTCCGGACTTTCTTTTTGTTTGTTGCCACGTGTGTATGTGTCATTGCTGATCACATTCATTTCAAGCTCATTAATTTCACCATCAGATCTTCTAGGGACCGGAATGATTATGTAAGGTCTGGGTGCCTTTGTGGTTTTCATGTGTGCATCATTAGATGGGTGCACTGGAATTGGAATGCTTTGTGCACCGATAAAAAATGCAGTTCTGATCGTTAATGATAGTAAAACAATGATGAATATGATAATACATTATGCCCCTGTAGGTCAGGCGGCAGCATTTACTTCCAGAGAAACGTGGGTGTCTCTCTTCCTGTGGGAGGAACAGATTGCCGCTCTGGATCCCCAACTCGATCATTTGCAAATGTCTACCCTTTACTATACTTCTTTAACCAATACTGTCTGTCAGATTCTGTGTTTAACAGGTTCAGGTGTCCGACAAGTGTCCCTCCTCTTGCGGGCATGAATTGTCTCTTATTTCAGGATACAGTTCCTTTGCTAAACTATGGGAAAAATCAAATCAAATAACACTTCGGCAAGTCCTTTTACTGTGCATGCTCAACGTAGGTCAGCTCCCAGTCCACGCCTCTGATTTGCTTCAGTCCCGAAGACATTTTGTATCCTGGTCGATATGAAGAATAGAGAAAAATAACAATAAATGGAAGAATGGGAAACCCTTGACACTGCTTCCTCGATCTGTCCCTTGGCGGAAAGCTATTAGAATCTCCTCAGATAGTTCTGTTGATGGTTCGAGAATTCTATTTGTAGTACGATTCCATGCAAGAGCATGCCCATCTGTGCAACATTAGCTGGTTCTCTGATGAATGTGAGGACGTCAACATCGATCGGTCTCCCCACTAGCTCTGGAAACTCAGTGACTAGATGAAAGAAAACATTGTGAGCCAACCTGCTGTCTTCTAGTGACAGGGACATCCGTCCTTTCTTGCTGAATTTTGGGATTTTATGCTTTCTCTTCAATGTAAACAATGTCTGCACTGTTCATTCGCGTGGAGTGCAACTAAGATCACAATTGTGTTTAGGAGTTGGCTTAGATGTTCTGTATTCGCTGGGTCTCGAAGAAACGTGAGTGTATCTGTTGTTCTGCCGACAAGATTTGGACAGTCTTCGATTATACGAAAGAACAATGGGCCCTTATTACACGGAAGGCGGTAAGGGTTAACGTTCACCGGTAATGGTACCGGTGGCCGTTAACCCTTACTGCCTGATTACGAGGTCCCTTTGCGGGTTGCTACTTTAACGCCTGCTTTTTAGCAGGCATTAAAAACCAACCCGCAAAGGGACCAGGGTGCTAATTATGGTACCGCAATTTGCGGTACCGTAATTAGCACCTTCCCCATTCCCATTATGCCCTATGGAGCAAAAATGGGAATGGGGAAGGGCAATGGGGGAAGGGGGAATTACCGCCCTGCCAACCTTGGAATAGGGCGGTAATTCCCCTTTCCTTCAAGGCGGTGCCGGTATTTTACCAGCATGGACCAAGGTGCTAATAGCACCTTGGTCCACCGCCTACCGTGTAATGAGGCCCAATGTGTTGACAAGCTAATTTATTTCCTTCTCCGTTTGAGACATTTGGTTTCTCCTCACTGTATTCAGGAAGTAAGAGGAATTGTTCGGCAATTACAGTATGCAGTCATCTTATTGGGCCTCATCACGAGTCTGGCGGTAACTCTTAAATGCGGTGGTAGTGCTAGTACTGCCACATTTAAGGGTCTGCCAGATCATGGCTTTGGCGGATTTCCCTCCAGCTCTGAGCTGGGGGGAAATCCGCGGCAGAATTGCAGATTTTCGGCACGATTACTGCCGGCGGGAAATCTGCCGGTGGTAATAGCGCAAATTTTCCCCATTGGGCCCAATGGGGAATGAGGAATTCCCGAATGGGCCCAATGGGGAATGGGCAATAACCGTTCTGCCAAACCCGTGATCTGGCACTAATAGCGCCGGGGGGGGGGTTTGGCAGTAGGGCTATTAGCGCCAGCGCTAAAAGCGCCGGCATTACCGCCCAACTCGTGATGAGGCCCATTGTCTTTTCGTTTTCAGGATCTTGAAGAAAGTCAGTGACACTGGTGAGCCTTCTCACCAATGAAGGGTATGATCTTAGCACTAGATTAAAGTATGTTACCACGTCTTTGGATTTGTCACTACTGTGGGACACCATAAGTAATTCCGAATAGGGTCTCGGTGCGGAATGAGTCTGGATACTGTATTTTCTTCCAATTTATGTGTCCTCGATCAAAATTTGGCATATTCCTTTTTATCAAGGCCTTAGGTGTGCCTCAGTCCAATGTTTAAAGTTAACAGACTATGTTGTGGCTTATTTGTGGAATTTTCTTCTTCACCCTGCAACTAGGATGCACAGAGTGTCAGTTTTATGTCCTTATCCCCTTTTTGCTTAGAGGAAGTATCCAATTTAAGCCCCAATTTACAAACAGTTCTTTATCTTTGTCTGGCTGGTCATGCGTCCTTTTTCTTCGTCATGGATCTCGTCTGCACTTGCTGCGGTTCTTCCCCGTCGCTTGTAGACTTCTCTCGTTGGGGTGCAGGCAAGGGGTCTTCTTCGATGTAGGGTTTGATATCGCTCAGGAAAATCTAAGCTCTCCTGCCTTGTAGTTTCACTGCGGAAGGAGTGCAGTGCTCCACTGTGAAGGGACCGTTGAATCTTGGTTCATCCCACTTTTTCCTCGTATGGTTCTTTACAAGGATGGAGTCTTCAGGGAAAACGGATGGTACACAAAGTCCTTGAGCTGTGTCGGTAGTAGTATCTCCTTCTGTGTTCCGTGCTGCCCTGCACCCCTTTCGTCGTCGCTGCAGCTGGTCTGAAATTACAGTAAGGCAAGATGTCATGCAGTTCAGGTAATTTTGCATTTCAGACCCTAAAATTTCTCCTGTTGACTGGGCATCACATCTAGCTCTATCTCGGGGTGTCAGAGGAGTACGCATTCTTCTTCCTGTGGCTATCTCGTGTGACGTAAGATGATGGTCGGAACCGGGTTGGTTCCTAAGTGCATACAGTGCCAAAGGAAGGCAGTGCAACCATCCCTTTCTTAGAGTAAGCTTCAACTTGGCTATCCTTTCCTTTAATAAGCCATTGAGCTTCTCACAGGTTCCGTTACCTTGCGAATGATACGCCGATGAGATCTTGTGCTTTATACCAAGCAGCAAGCTAATCTGTTTGAATATTGCATTAACAAAGTGAGGGCCATTATCGGATCTCATGACCTCGCAAACTCCCCACCTGGGGAACACCTCTCTCACTAAAAATGTGGCCGCACAGGTAGAGTCTGGGTGTGTACAAGGACCTGCCTCAATCCATCTGGAGAATGGACACACCACAACAATTAAGTATCTGTACCATTACATACTTGAATCATGTCGACGTAATCGACATGCACGTGCTGAAAATGCCCATTTGGCCTAGGGATGACTCCTCTCATTACTTTTAATGTGTGCCCAGCTGTGAATTGTTGGCCAATTATACAGTTTACTATAAAAAATGCAACGTGCTCGGTTACATTCGGTATGAACCAGTCTTCTGCGAGTGTTGCTGCTAGATTCTCTTTTGTCATGTGTGCCGGGTAATGCAACTGCTCCAGCGCTATTTTCAATAGGGCTACATGCATCACCAGCCTACCAGTGCTGTCTTGTCACCGCAAGCTGTCAGAGGGGTTTAAAGAACACCCTCAGCATTTTCAAAGATTTTTCTCTTCCTTTGTTGCCTCCCCTTGGAGTTCCATCAACTGGGTTTGCCCAAGATTGTTATATCCTTCAGGTGTAGTTTGTGCAACCATCACCCTTTCATTGATAGGGATGACTTCCACTTCCATGATCGTTTCACTTTTGGATGCCATACGCCTGGACTCCGTGTCTGCTGCGTGATTTTCGCATGAGATAAAATCTGTCCCCTTCGTGTGGGCGGCGCATTTCATGACTGCTATGCCAACTGGGAGCTGTAGTGCCTTGATCAGCCTGCCCAATAAGGCTGCCTGCTGCAAGGGCGTGCCGTCTGCTCTGAAGTAGCCCCTCCTTTTCCAGCACGCTAAGCCTGCGTGCACTGTCGACGTCACATAGGCGGAGTCATTGTACACCGTCACTTCCTGGTCTGCGTGATTCTCAATGGCGAGTATCAACGCTAATAATTCTGCAGCCTGTGCTGAATAATGAGATGGTTTTTGCGCGCTAATAAGTACTCGGAATTCTCCATTTGCTGTGTGCTTCATCACAGCAACGCCTGTATATCTTTGTCCGTCACTTTGATCGATCCTCGAAGAACTGTCAATAAAGACGATCTCTCCTTCTGCCAAGGCATTTTCTTTTACCCTGGGAATTTTGTCATAGAATTCTTCATAGTTTGCACAGTCATGTATTGGCTCTCCTTCAGTGACTGGCTCTGCTATAAACGCAGCTGGGTTAGCTATCTTACATCGGACTACCTTAATCGATGGATTTGATATGATCACTTCATAAGCAGATGCTCTCTGAGATGTCAATGTGCCCTTTGATTTCTCTAGAATGGCAAATAGTGAGTGCTCAACGTACAACGTCATGGAGCATCCCATCACAATGGTTGTAGCCTTCTCTATGACGAACGCTGCAACAGCTAAACTTTGTTCGCCCGGGAAATGACCTCTCATTACTGGGTCCAAATTTCCACTATAGTACGCCAGAGCCTTGTACCCCAATGTGGTTCTCTGTGTGAGTACTGCCGTCATAACGCTGCCATTCATGTGTGAAAACAGGTACAATTCCTCTGCATAATTGGGAATCCCTAGAACTGGTGCTGTGCAAATGGCTTTTTTGAGTTCAGCAAATCCTTCCTCCATGGCCTCAGACCATTCAATCTTTTCTTTTGTTACTTGGGCCTTCTTTAGGGCCTGAAGTAAAGGCTTAGTGTAAGAGCTATAGTCGAAGCCCCATGATCTGACATAGTTGCATAGGACTAAAAAGCTCTGCATCTGTTTTATCGTGTGTGGCTTAGCCGTGCTCAGTATGGCTTCAGCCCTTTCTGGGGTCACTCTCTTCCCTCATGTTAGATCAGCTGCCCTATGTACAGCACTTCCTGTTGACAATATTGTAGCTTCTCCTTGTCAACCTTATATCCTTTCTCAGCTAGTATAGTCAATAGCTGAACAGAATCGTGCCTACATTGCTCCTCTGTCATGCTGCAGATCAAGATGTCATCCACATATTGCAGGACAACATTTTTTAATGCAATATTGCTTAAATCCATCTGCAGGACTCTGTTGAAAATAGACAGAGACTACCAGTACCCCTGGGGTAGCCTTGTGCTTTTCAGAGGCATCTGTCTGAACGTGAATGACGTCAGATCTTGTGAGTCACGGTGCAACGGGATCGAGAAAATTCCATTTTTTAAGTCGATCACCGTGAAATATTTTGCTTCAACAGGTATATTACATAGGATTGTAGCCGGGTTAGGGACTAAAGGGAACTCGGCCTCAACAATATAATTTATTGGGCCTAAATCCTGGATTAGCCTCCAAGACCCTCCCTTTGATTTCTTGATCGGATAAACCGCAGTATTGCATGATGACTCTGACGTCACTAAGATGCCTTGCTCCATCATAGCCGAAATTGTCTTAAAAATTCCTTCATCTGCCTCTCTGGACATGGGATATTGTCGTGCTCTTGGGAGAATTGCTCCTGGTTTTAGCTTAATTCTCACGTCTCCAACCCCTTTCAATAGGCCTACGTCATAGGGACCTGTGGTCTACACTGAGACAGGCACCTGGGCCATGTTGCCATCAGAATATTCAGGACGGTTTCGTGCCAACATCATTCTTTGAGACACTTCCCTTTTGATCATTCTCACCCAAAAGGTCAGACTCACTTCCACTATGGTTTCTCCCATATCTGCTTGCTCTTCAAACAGATCGTCATCGGTGACATCAGTCAAACTATATCCTTCTTCATTGGCGGTTACTGCACACCATTGTCGGCCTTCGACATCATAACCGTCAATCAAGGCCACTCTCCCTAGTACTGCAGCTGTGTGTATCATCAAGGGAAATACTTGTCCCTTCTCCTCGTGCACGGGTATTTTTGGTCGAAATAGGAACTCATCTGGGGTTCTCATGGTTCTGTCTGCAAGGCCTGGCAGCCCTGCCATTAGTATGCGCATACCATACGCAAATATCAGGGAGTTTTACAGCCTCTAATGGTAAAGCCCTCATAGCTGTGTGTCCTGCCTATGCTCTGATAATTTTGCATACATTTGAATAGTGCATTCCTGGAGTTGAACATACTATGCCCTCCTCCGTGAATGAGATTGTCATGTTTAACTTTGTCATTAAATCTCTACCCAAAATGTTTACTGGGGTCTGACGAGAATATAGTAAAGGCATATTCATTTCACATTCTCCTATAGATACTGGAAGTACATTTGTGAAGGGAACACGACTTGTGGCTCCTGTGAAACTCTGAGTATTTATGGCCTCGCCGGACAAGGAAAACTTGCCTTCACGTATACACGAGCGTGTTGCACCCATTTCAACTAAGAAGGAATATTCTTTATCCCCTATAACGACATCTATCCTAGGTTCCCGGTGCGGGTCTGGTGTCACTGATAGGATAGAACACATCAGAGTTCCTAGTGAGCTGTCCTAGTCCGTATACTAATTTGGCCCACTGTGTGCTGGTGGATTTCCCCCATTACCAGTGTTACTCCTCATTCCAGGCTCGTGGTCTGCCCTGAGCTCGTTGTTTGCGACAATTGTAGCGGTGACTGTTGGGACTGCCCTTGTGGAAAACTCACTACATTTTTGGGCTGTGGGTTTTGCTGAGCTCCTGGTGTTTGCAGTTGAACAGTGTGATTCTGTGTAACTCCCTGCTGTAAAACTGCAGGTGGGTTCACCATGCCTGCTCCCATACCTTGGCTGTTTTGCATCATGCCTTGGTTTCTGCATGTGCGCGCTAAATGCCCCATCATCCCACACAACCAACATAATGGCGGTGGTCGAATCATTTGCCCATTTGGCATATCTATATTGCCATTTTGCATATTTTGGAAAACTCCTTGGTTATTCTGAAAGCCTCCCTGATTACTCTGCCATCCTCTTCCCCTAAATCCTCTTCCCCGTAGGTAAAACCCTGTATTGCCCTGATTATTCTGCTGTAGATTAGTCACCTGCTGCATGCTCGATTCGGCTGCGCTGGTTATCATGGCTCCCTCAACAGCATACTTTGACAATTTCTTCTGCACCAGTTTCGCTTCCTCACCCTTTCGTGCAGCTTCCTTTTTGCAATTCTTTTCTTGCAGTAGGCTGCAATAATGTGCGATGGTCAGCTGTATTTCTGCCCAAGGTTTAGCCTCAATTCCTATCAATTTCTTGAGCTGTTTCTGTACCGGCTCTGGCAGCCCTTGGCACAATATATGGTAGAACACAGGTATAGATTTCGTCCAAGATTCATGAGTCTCAAGTACCAACGTATCTTGAAAATTCTGTATGTAAATTAATGGATCCTCAGACTCCTTCATTTTTTGTGTCATTATAGCTCCCATATCAGAAGTGTCTGGATACAGCACTCGTAGCGCTTTCCATACTGCGGCTCTACAATTGTTAAATGGAGCTCTGTCATGCACGGTATTGAGTGTGGTTACACCAGGGTAGCCTGCTCGTGTCCACACATTGTCTGCTCTCTCATCAAGTATGGCGATTAGGGTACCCTTAATATCCCCTATAGCTAACGTGTTTCCTCCTGTCATTTTTTTCTAACTCGTGTATCCACTTTCCGGCTCCCGATGTCAGCATTGGAAGCTTGTTTTTCAAGTTTTCTCGATCCATGTGTGGCCATGGAATATATTGTGGTCTTACTCCCCCTTCTCGAGTTTTGGAAATTGGGATGCATAGCCCTCTCTCTATTCTCTCATTGTCCTCCTGTCTATTGCAGGGGTAATATTCCTGCATCGCCGTCTGCCTGGCAATGTCCTGAGCCTGTCCACTTAGGGCAGTTATGACACCCCCCACTGACCGTGAGATACTTCTTCGTGTCGGTCTGACTGTGTGGCTGACTCTGATGCTCTCGGTGCAGACTCGCTAGTGTCTGATCATCTTATTCCTTTTTCCCTTGGGAGTCGTCTTTTGCTCCATCTCTCTTCCTCCTTTTTCTTCACGCTCCTCCCTTTCTGAGTCAGACATTGTCTGTGCCCAACTAGTGCCACTTCTCGTGTCTTCTTTGTTCTTACTTATTTCTAGTCTATCCAGGGATAGTTCTCTATTCCCACTACTTCGGGAGACATCCTCAGTGTCGTACAGCCGAGGGCTCTCCAGGCGCTCGTCTTCCCCCTCCCTTTGGGGTATTTGTTCTAGCCCCATTTCATCATATATTATATCGATTGTTTCTCCGATGCTTCTGGTGTTGAACTCATCTTTCATATTTGCTCTAGACATGCCTGGTACTGAATCGTACTCAGGAAAGCATTATTCAGAAAAGCATTATTCTATATCTTCCCAATCTACTACAGGATCAGATTTTTTTATCTCTCTCCCCAGATATTCAAGATCGCGTGCTCTGTGCCTTTGCTTACGTTCTACATCATCATCAAATTCTCTGCGCTTCCTTGCCTCTTCTCTGACCCTATCTTCTTCCATTTTCTTTTCATTTCTTTGTTCATCTGCCCTTCATTTTTCCTCATCTCTTCGTCTCTTTATTCTTTTCTCTCGTATTCTTTGCTGTTCCTCTAACCTTTGCTGCTTCTGTCTGTCTTGATCATTTGCTGCTCTCTGTTTGCGATCGAGCTGTTTTTCTTGCTCTTCGCGATATAGCTGTTCTCGCCTTTGTCTATCCTTTTTCCTTATTCTCTCGTCTCTCAATTCCTTCTCGTTCTCCTTTCTCTGTATATTGTCTAATCTCTCTTTTTGTTTCGCATCATCAAGGCCTTCACCATCGAGTTTCAATAAAATTTGCCCTCCCATTCATTCGTTCTTTGCGAATGCTATCTCATCAGTTCTAGCTTTGTTTCCCTTCCATCTTTTCCCTTCTCTCTCTTTATCGAGAACTGTACTTGTCTGTGTCTGGTCCCTTCTTTCATCCTCGCATCTCTCCTTGTCCCTTGGAGGCGATATCCTTATCCTTTTCTCTCCCTTGATTTTCATCACTACTTTGCATATGTGACTCATATGCCGGGTTACTATACCCTGTAGCTGCTTTAAGTTCTCTCAGCGGGTATAGCCCCTCATCTTTGTTCTCTTCAACCTTTGTTTCGGATGGGGCAGGTGGCGCAGTAGGCGTCTCACCCCCCCCTCTGTGCATACATTAAGTATCCAATCTGTTGGCGCTCCTCTTCCTTTCCCTGTTCATACATTTTCCAAAGTTCTAGAACAGCGAGGCGTTTGTCTAACTTTTTACCTGTGTATGTGGCAGGCAAATGTCATCATGTGTTGCAAGACAGCTTTAGATAAGGACCCCCCTTGTGGCCATGGCATAAACATTTTTGTGGGCGGTTCCTTTTACCCACTCTGTACTGTATGTTTTCAGTTTAGGGCATGTTTCGGCAACTGTTTGCATATGTGTGCTAATGGAGTTATGTCTTCCATGCTTAGATCTATTCCCTTTCTCCTTATATAACACTTGTCAACACTTCACGTGACTGAAACAACTTCCAACAATATGAGCGAGCACCAAACACTGCAAGCTCCAATCCAGATTTTTTCACAAAATGTTATATCTTCTATTTAATTCAAAAAACATCAATTTGCATGCGATATTACCTCAGCTATTCAATCGCATAAAATTTAAATCAGTTTTCTCAAGGAAAATGTTTTGACTTGTGATGTCACAACAAACAACATGTAAAACAGACTTTTAACAGACTAAACGAACACCAGCTGGTCACAGGTATCTCTGCCTCTAATCATTACCTCTTCATGGAGTTTAAACGTACCCTTTTCACTGCGTCTTTAATCGCTGTGGTAGTCTATTTGTTCCCCATTATGTGGGACTCTGGATACACGTTTCTTCTAGCCGCTTATATTAAAAGCGTAGGAATAAGTCGAATCCTCTCACTTCTTGGGTGTCCCCCCTGGTAACCTCTCTCTTCTCAGGTGTCCTCCCCGGGGACCTCTCTTTTGTTTATTTATCCTCGAGTCATTATTCCCTTATATATATATACATTCTTCTCTACTTCTAGCTATGTTTTGTTTTCCCACCTCCCTACGCTACCTTTTCCCTTTACTTGATCTAAAGCATGCACTTTTGCCAAAACACTCAGTTTCTTTCACTCACCGTTCGCATTGTTCCTCTATGGACCCTCAAGATCACTGCCTTTGTACCCGCCTTCTTCGGCTTTTCGCCCGCTCAGCTGCCGGTAGAAATGGGAAGGGGTTGCATGGGGAAACACGGGATCCTTCACCTAGAGTTACTTTATGTTGGCGGTCAATGGGTGTCTTATTCTAGTCAATAATCGATCATCGATAACCATCAATCTCTGCAACCAAGTGTACTCCAGAGACCCCCGGCCGGCCGGCCCATAGAGTCGAGGTTCGCTCAGAAGTACCTTAAAATGAGATAGAGGCACCCTTGAGATGGATTGGGGTGCAGATTTATTACTCCAACACCAATCAATAAGGACAACTCAATGGTTTGGCAAAGGGAGTCAGTTTAATGACAAGTACAAAAAACTAGGAGTTATGGATTTCAGCAGTGATGCGATCGTCCTTCTCGCTTCAACTCCAACGAACTTCATACAAGTTGTAACATTTATACACATAACTCATCATAATTGATGTGTAACACTCAAAAGTTAACATGCAATTCTATTAGTTAGGAAAAGATAACTTTATTATAGGTACTATATCTCTATATGGTAACGGAGTGAGGGGATTGGGTAAACACTGTCAGTTGGGCGTCTAAGCCCTTCCTTCAAACATGACTACTGTTGATGTCACTAAAAGTACAACGTCTCATTGGTTCTACTAACTATAGGACCCTAGATTATTAGGTCCATTGTGATTGGGTTGGCACCAACCCCATGCATAACTTTCTACTTTGCTTAGCAGCACTCAGAATGGTCGGCCAGGTGCAAGGTGCCCCTTAGTTACCTGGCCTTCCTCCAGCCTTTGTTACAATCAATCATAACTTTAATAGCCATGTGTCAATTAGTACATTGTGGTTGGCCTCGAAACTGCATCTTCTGTCTGGAAAAGTTCTAATATCTCTGCTTGGTCCGGTGTCAAGCGTAGGTGTGAACACCCGCTTCTTCTTGCTCGGCTGGTCGTGTGCTTCCCACACCGTGAATTTGTCTCGTTTCTCTCCATTTGTGTATTTGATTCTTATTTAGCTCGCCACCTGCCTACGTCTTCTTATCTCGACCTTTCAGAGGCAGGATATTCTGTTCTTAGTTTCAATTAAATATAGCTACTGTTCATAGCTTCTATTGGTATGACCTTGGCTTCCCTGGCACGAGTTGTATCTGCCGAGTTTTGATTCAGCCGTCTCTAGACTAGAATATGAATCTTCTTGCGTTCGGCCTTTAGTAACCTGGGTTGGTTCTACTTTTGTGCAAAGTAGAAATATGCTTATAATAAGGTGCTTCATTTGAGGTAGATTATGTGTAATGGCGCTTCCCGCACTACTCCTCTACCAACCATAGCAAGCCGCACTGTTCTCTTAGCTTTCTTGCGGTTCCAAGCATATTTACAGGTGTAAACTATTTGAATGGCTTCATCTTGCTTACAGCTTGAACTTCTTTGTATTTCAACATTGTTCTTTCTCCTTAGGTTCACAATATCCTTATTCATGGCGTTTCGTCTCTTTGCATCATTGTCGGGTTGTCATTTCTTCTATCTGCAAGTCTGTCTGGGTCCTTGTGACGTCACCATTCGTCTTCCTTTACGGCCTTTTTGGTTTCTTCTGGGACAGTGCTTAGGCAATCTTCATTTCGTTTAATTTTCTTTTAGGTTTCCTCAATGGATACCTTACTGTCCATGGTTTTCTGGGTACCGGTACTTCATTAGGTGTTGCTCTTCTAATAGGCACTGGGTAGAGCCCTACTGTGGCTCTCTGCTTGTCTGCTTGTTTATTTGCTCATCATACGTCACATATTTTGGTGTCAACGTTCCTGGAACTTCAAAATGGGCGACTGGAGTGCAGGCTTTATTTGGGACCTCCTCTACACAGCCAATAATGTTCCAATATTTTCCAAGGAGATGATCCTCTCCTTGAATATTCCTCCTTATCAACGTTGTTTTTTTCAGTTTTAACGAGGGGTTGTCACGCCACTTTTTGGGAGACCGGGGTCCGTTGCACCCGCTCCCTCTCCCTTCTCCTGGCGGATCTACCCGCGCTTTCGCGCTTGGGCGTTCGCCGGGGGGAGAGGTGCTGGGGCCGGTGCTAGAGGGCTGCAGCGCATGCGCGGGAAACCACTGTCTCGGTTCCGCGCATGCGCCGTAGATTGGGCCTCCGCTCTGGGAAGGGCTTGCCTTCCAAGCCTCATTCTGGGTGAAACGAAACGGCTTGCGTTTCAGGCCTCGCGAGTGCCGGCGGCCCATAAGAGGAGCCGCGAGCAGTTGCAATTCGCGTCTCAACGCGGTTGCTTCGGTCGTGTTGCTCGCTCCAGCCACTTGTGGTTCCTGCTTCCCTGTGCCTGGCCTTGCCTTGCACCAACCTGCTCCTTGTTCTCCCTGCCTTGTGGGTTCCCCGCCTGCCTGGTCCCAGTCTCCTACCTCCTGCCTGGGCCCTCCTTGCTCCTGTCTGTTTTTGAGCCTCCCTGGGTCTGGTTTCCAGGTTACCCTGCTTTTCCCTGGGGACTCCCGCTTTCTTTCCTGGCCTTCTCCCTGGGTCTTTCTGGGCCAGCTTCTCCTCTTGCTTCCTGGGGGCCCTCGTTCACTGTTTTGGGACATACCTTAGGGATCCCTACTCTTGGTGGTCTCCCCTCCCGATCTGGTTCCCTCTTCCTGTTTGGTCCTGCCTGGTGCCTCATCCTTTGGACCTACTGTATCTCGAGCAGATCCGTCATCCCTGACCAGCTACGTGCATCTGCTGGAACTTGTCTTCCCGTGGACTGGGGGCCTTTCCTTGTATTCATCTGAGAAGTATCCCGGACTATCTCGCTTCTTCACTGGATCACGTACCTCTGGAAAAGACTCTTTTGGACTTCACCAGTATCCAGTATCCTTCCATCAGACTGTGGCCTCTCCTGCCTGTGCTTGCACAGTCCCTTCGTCACGTTAATCAGGAGAGTGTCTTCCGTGATGCTGGGAGTTGGTCCATTCACCACCCTGTGTCATTAGGGTGGTGGAGAGGCTGGTTCCCCGAGTCACATGTTCATCAATTCACTGGATGCAGCCTGGCGGTCCCAACTAGAACCTCAGTCAAGAAAACAGGTACTCAGTTCTCACGCACTTCTCTGCTTGACAGATTGAGACGCCTGCCTTCAGACCCAGAGATGGAGGATTCGCAAGAGATGCGGAACGAATTACAAGCACTCAGGGCGGAGATGACCGCCTTACGCCAGGAAAATCAGACTCTACGCCAGATGATAACCCAAGGGGCGATGAGTACCTCGCAGGTTGAAGGATCCTTGGCACATACAACACCAATAAAGTTCGACGGAGACCCACGTCGAGTGGCTGAATTTTGTAACCACTGTAGAATCCATTTTCTTTTCAGGTCGACACACTTCAACAACGATAAAGCCAAGATTGGCTACATCCTGGGGAATCTAACCGGGAATGCTCTGGCCTGGGCGACCCCGTTTGTAGTAACAAACAGTCCGATTCTGAATGACTTTGCAGCCTTTGAAAAAGCATTCCTTGAGGTTTTTCAGACGCCAAACCTGGCCTCCGCTGCGCAGAATCAACTGATGGATTTAAAACAGGGGAGTGTCGACATAATAACATACATCAGTCGCTTCCGCCTATTGGCAACTGATTCCCAATGGCCTGAAATCACACAAAAGACTCTGTTCCGTCGTGGGCTTAGAGAGGAGTACAAGGATGAGCTACTCCACATTCCTGAACCAGAGTCTCTACAACATTTAATTGATCAGGTGCTCCGAATTGATCAGAGACTGGCAGAACGAAAGGCCGAGAGACGTAGGCTCGAGAGAAGCTCTCCCAGAACGACCAGTTTACCAGCCGGATCGTTTGGTCCTACCGAGTCTGGGCCAGAGCCAATGCAATTGGGTGCCATGAGGGGTCCGTTATCTGAGGAAGAGAGGAGACGGAGAAGAACACTTCGGTTATGTCTTTATTGTGGAGCTGCCGGGCATTATCTGGGTACGTGCCCCTTACGACCCCAGAAGAAGAAAGCGGGAAACTAGAGGACCTGTCACTTATTGGGAAGGCAGTGACAGGTCCCATTTCCTCCTCAGACCTTTCCCCGTTTTGCACAGGACTTTATCCCATGAAACCCGCAGTGTTACAGACTTTGAAGATTCAGATCAAGTTGCCAGACAGAACCCTGGAAGTGTCTGGTCTGTTGGATAGCGGGGCTTCCGGCAATTACATTGATGAGACTTTTGCTTTTGTAAACCGGATTCCACTCTTGCCCAGACCCACTGCTCTGCCCGTGGAAGTCATCGACGGAACTCCTTTGTCTTCTGGACCCGTCCACCAATGTACAGTGGGTCTACATCTTCAGATTGCCAACCATTTTGAAGACCTCGCTTTGGATGTCATCAAGTCTCCTACCTACAAGGTGGTTTTGGGGTTACCCTGGCTGCAACATCATAATCCGGCAATTGACTGGAGGACGCACACTTTGACCTTCTCCTCCGCAGTCTGTGCCCAGAAGTGCGGTTTGTCCGCTCCGATCCGAGCTTCTTCGACCCCTTTGGAATCAATTGGCAGAGGGCTCAGTGTGTGTTCTACCTCTCAAGTTCCACTGCAATATGTTGATTTTGGACAAGTGTTTTCTGAACCAGGCGATATACCTCTACCACCACATCGCTCGTTTGATTATTCAATCGAGTTGTTACCAGACAGCGTGATTCCCCATGGGAAACTGTACGCCTTGACACGGGACGAGAGACAAGTGCTTCAAGACTACTTGTCGGATTGCCTACAGAAAGGATACATAGTCCCGTCTAAGTCGCCCGCAGGGTTTCCCCTGTTTTTTGTGAAGAAGAAAGAGGGCACTTTGAGACCTTGTGTGGACTATCGACAACTAAACGACATAACTATCAAAGACCGGTAACCACTTCCATTGATTCGCAGTATCCTGGAAACTCTACACACCGCCCGGATCTTTACCAAACTGGACTTACGTGGAGCCTATCATCTTGTGCGCATCAAGAGTGGAGACGAATGGAAAACGGCGTTTAAGACGGCTTTTGGGCATTTCGAGTATAGAGTCATGCCATTCGGTTTATGTAACGCCCCAGCTATCTTTCAACGGTTCATGGACAACATCTTTGGTGATCTTATTGGCTTATCAGTTTGGGTGTATCTGGACGATATCCTGATTTTTTCCAGTACCATCGAAGAACATGTAGGACATGTACGCGAGGTCCTTCGCCGTCTGTCTCTCAATCATTTATTCGCCAAGGAGGAGAAATGCTGTTTTCACCAGTCCAGTATTGAATTCCTGGGGTTTGTGATCAATCAGGATGGGGTTGAGATGGATCCCAAGAAGGTTCGAGCAATACAGGAGTGGAAACAACCCCATGACATAAAATCGTTACAACGCTTCCTGGGATTCGCTAATTTCTATAGGCGCTTTATTCCACGATTTTCTCAAATCTCAGCGCCCCTTACCAGGCTGACCAGCAGTAAGATCATTTTCAAGTGGGATTCCCTTGCGTCTCAGGCAATCGACACTTTGAAGTCGGCCTTCATGGCCGCCCCGATTCTGCGTCACCCACAGGATGACTTACCTTATATCGTGGAAGCAGACGCTTCGAATTTTGCAGTTGGGGCGGTTCTCCTGCAAAGTGATCCGGTTACATCTGTTGAACATCCAGTGGCCTACTTCTCACGCAAGTTGAATCCCAGCGAAAGAAATTATGCGGTCATCGAAAAGGAGCTGTTGGCCATCAAAACCGCATTTGAGGAATGGAGGCATCACCTACTTGGAGCCCGTTTTTCGGTAGAGGTTCGTACCGATCATCGAAACCTGCAGTACCTGCGCTCCCTGCAATGTCGAACGCCCCGCCAGGCTAGGTGGGCCTTCTTTTTCTCACCATTCGTGTTTCATGTCACCTATGTTCCTGGAGTCTCCAACTTGAAGGCGGATGCCCTCTCCCGATCATTGAAAAGAGCGGAAGAAACGTCCAGTTCGGATAAGCCGCTGATTTCCCCTCACCATTTCCTGTTGACGTTGTCACCTCATCTACAGTCAATTGCTGATACCACCCGGATGGATCCTGAAAGACCGGCCCTTCTTCGGCAAATGTCGGTATCTGAGCATGACGGGCTCCTGTTTTGCCGGAAGAGGCTTTACATCCCCAAGGGTACGATGCGAGACGGCATTTTGCATGGGTTTCATGATTCACCACTTGGTGGTCATCGAGGGGTGAAAGCCACACGAGAGCTGATATCCCGACAGTTTTGGTGGCCTGGTTGGGCTACCGACGTCCAGAAATACATCGAGAGTTGTCCCGTCTGTGCCCAATGTAAGGTTTCTAGAAGACGACCTTTGGGACTGCTAGTACCCACAGAATTAGCACCATACCCTTGGCATACCATAGCTACGGATTTTGTGGTTGATCTACCTCCTTCTAATGGGTTTACGTGTATAATGGTCTTGGTGGATAGCTTCACTAAATATGCTCATTTCATCCCGTTTCACAGGATCCCTACAGCTACGCAGATGGCTTCAGCTTTTTTCCATGAGATCTATCGCCTACATGGTCTTCCTGAAAAGATTATCTCGGATCGGGGTTCTCAATTTCTCTCTGCTTTCTGGAACAAGGTGTGTGGTCATCTGGGAATTCGTAAAGCTTTAAGCTCTGGCTATCACCCGCAGACCAACGGGCTCACCGAAAGAACTAATCAGACCCTGGAGGAGTATCTCCGTTGTTTTGCTAACGCAACTCAGTCCAACTGGAAGTCGTACTTGGATCTTGCAGAAGTATCCTACAACAATACTGTCCACGCTTCTATTGGAGTTAGTCCGTTCTTCTGCTCCGCGGGTCAACATCCCAAGTTGGTGCCATTTCATCCTGTGCCCACTAGTACAGTTCCATCTGCTGATGTCTTGGTCTCAACCATTCAACGACAACAGGAATTGGCTTGCAGGATCCTGAAGGAAGCCAAGGAGCGGATGAAGGCCCAGGCTGACAGGAAGAGGAGTGTGGAACCAGACTTTCGGGTTGGGGATAGGGTTTGGTTGTCGTCCAAGAACCTGCCACTTCGCAATTTACCGGTCAAATTAGCTCCTCAGTATTTTGGTCTGTTAAAAATCACCAAACGGTTGTCTTCTGTGGCCTTTCGTCTTCAGCTACCTCCCTCTTGGCACGTACACCCTGTTTTCCATGTCTCCCTATTGAAACCCTATGTGGCCGATCCCTATGGCAGATCCTGCCCTCGCCCAGCCTCTGTCCTTTTGCAAGGGGTCCCTGAATTTGAGGTTCAGGAGATTTGCGATGCCCGCTACCGCAGGGGGGTGCTTCATTTTTTGGTTGATTGGAAGGGGTACCCGGCTTGTGATCGTACTTGGGAACCACGTCGGCATGTGCATGCTCCCCGTTTGGTTCGCGAGTTCTATGATCGTTTTCCCTGGAAGCCTGGGGCTCTGGGTCTTTCTGGGAGGGGGCATAGTGTCACGCCACTTTTTGGGAGACCGGGGTCCGTTGCACCCGCTCCCTCTCCCTTCTCCTGGCGGATCTACCCGCGCTTTCGCGCTTGGCCGTTCGCCGGGGGGAGAGGTGCTGGGGCCGCTGCTAGAGGGCTGCGGCGCATGCGCGGGAAACCACTGTCTCGGTTCCGCGCATGCGCCGTAGATTGGGCCTCCGCTCTGGGAAGGGCTTGCCTTCCAAGCCTCATTCTGGGTCCGCCGGCGCTCGGAAACGAAACGGCTTGCGTTTCAGGCCTCGCGAGTGCCGGCGGCCCATAAGAGGAGCCGCGAGCAGTTGCAATTCGCGTCTCAACGCGGTTGCTTCGGTCGTGTTGCTCGCTCCAGCCACTTGTGGTTCCTGCTTCCCTGTGCCTGGCCTTGCCTTGCACCAACCTGCTCCTTGTTCTCCCTGCCTTGTGGGTTCCCTGCCTGCCTGGTCCCAGTCTCCTACCTCCTGCCTGGGCCCACCTTGCTCCTGTCTGTTTTTGAGCCTCCCTGGGTCCGGTTTCCAGGTTACCCTGCTTTTCCCTGGGGACTCCCGCTTTCTTTCCTGGGCTTCTCCCTGGGTCTTTCTGGGCCAGCTTCTCCTCTTGCTTCCTGGGGGCCCTCGTTCACTGTTTTGTGACATACCTTAGGGATCCCTACTCTTGGTGGTCTCCCCTCCCGATCTGGTTCCCTCTTCCTGTTTGGTCCTGCCTGGTGCCTCATCCTTTGGACCTACTGTACCTCGAGCAGATCCGTCATCCCTGACCAGCTACGTGCATCTGCTGGAACTTGTCTTCCCATGGACTGGGGGCCTTTCCTTGTATTCATCTGAGAAGTATCCCAGACTATCTCGCTTCTTCACTGGATCACGTACCTCTGGAAAAGACACTTTTGGACTTCACCAGTATCCAGTATCCTTCCATCAGACTGTGGCCTCTCCTGCCTGTGCTTGCACAGTCCCTTCGTCACGTTAATCAGGAGAGTGTCTTCCGTGACGCTGGGAGTTGGTCCATTCACCACCCTGTGTCATTAGGGTGGTGGAGAGGCTGGTTCCCCGAGTCACATGTTCGTCAATTCACTGGATGCAGCCTGGCTGTCCCAACTAGAACCTCAGTCAAGAAAACAGGTACTCAGTTCTCACGTACTTCTCTGCTTGACAGGGGTTAGGGGGCGGGAACAACTCCACCCTTGAACCCCTTTATCTTAACTGAATCGAAATCTTCAGGTTTCTTTAAACTGTTCACTTTTTTCTCTCTTTCTTGTTCTTGCTCCTCTCTCCAGAGGTATGGCTTCCCCCCTGTGTTGCTATTCCAAAACTTTAGCTTTCTTCACTTATCTTTCTATCCCTGATTTACTTCCCTGCCAGGGTTCCACTGTTTTGTTTCTTCTCTTGGGACTTTGATTCCTTAAAGGGATAAGGCTCATCCCTTTCTGCTTAGTTTCTTTAGTTTTATCTCTTGAATTTTTTTAAGGGGCATGAATCTTCCCTTGTCTGTTAGCTTGCTCAATCCTTTTTCCTTTCCCTGGTATACTCTCCTGTCAGTGTATTGTTCCTTGTCCCTGAAAAAAGGGGAATTATCCTCCCCTTTTATGCTTTATCCTTGTACCCCTGGTTTACTAGCCTGCCAGGGTGTCATCACTTTCTTACTTGGGTGTGAGTCCCAGACTCACTGGTTGCCTGGTTCACTATCCTGCCAGGGCTTCTCCACTCTTTGCTTCACTTTCTCTTTTATCCAGCTCATAATAATGTTCCAATATCGGGTCAGCAACCCTTTCTAACTTCCATCACCTTTATCTAGGCTTTTGCCTTTAACAGTGTTCGTACTTGCAGCGATTTCACTGTCTTCCCTCAGGTTCTTTCTCTCAACAGTGTTTGTGTCCTAAATACTTGTACGGTCTTTACTGAGACTCTTTCTCTCAACAAGGCTTGTGTCAGTAATACTTGCACTACCTCCACTTAGGCTTTTTCCTTTAATATTTGTATCAGTAATATTCACTCTGCCTTTACCTAGGCTTATTCCTTCAACAATGTTCGTATCAGTAATATTTACTCTGCCTTTACTGAGGCTAGTTCCTTCAATAATGTTCATATCAGTAATATTCACTCTGCCTTTACTAAGACCTGTTCCTTCAACAATGTTCGTATTCATACTTGGACTCTCGGTACACTGCATTCATGTAGACGCTCCCCGGTTACCTGCTCAATCTGTCTGGGCTTACCGGTCGTGGATGGCCTCTTCAGCATTCCTCGTGTTTCCCCAGCATCTACGTTCCCGGTCCATTGACTGGTCTTGCGTCAAACTTCTCCTGATCTGGCTCTTCTGCACACCGTGCCAGTTGGCATCTGCCATGCACTCTGCAACCTGTTTGCCTTCAGCGTCCTCCACAGTGTCAGCACAAGACAGGTGATTCTTCAGTTTCCGGCTCTCTCGTTCTCCTGAATTCGGTACACCTGTATTGCTTTGAAATGTCCCGGTCTTTCCCTGCAGTCGCAAATGACTAGAACATGACGTGGGTTTACCATGTCCAGTCATTCTCATTACTCCCTCTCTCTTCCACGTCTCAGTACCCAAAATGGGGAGGGGAGAATGAGTTTTTGGGCTAGAAAAACCTGGGAAATCAGTATGTATATTACAATAGGCCATGTATGAATGTTGCCAAGGTACATGGTTGTCACTGAAAGGTATAAGTGAAGGGGTATTTTGTCTTAGTTTCTTTCTGTCGACGTGGAGATTGTCCTCTCCCATGTGGTCCTCCCGCAGATAGCCACCCCAGGGTCAGAGTCAGGTAGCGTCTACCTTTCTCCGGCCATGTAAGAGAGGTTTCCTTCTAGGGAATCAGTGACGAAGTCGTCAGATTCATCACAATATGCTTAGCCGTTTGGCACTGATGGGACATTCTCATCTGAAAGGCCCTTCACAGATCGTTACCTAGCCAATAGTTGTCCCATCAATGCCAACTGCCTGAGCATAGGCAGAAGCGAAAGCCTCAGCATTACACAATAGCAGGCCAGGCATTTGTGACAACCATTCTTTTATCCAAGGTACGTTGCTATACGTTCATTAACCATTCTCAAAGTGAATAAAATACAGTAGTGTAAAAAGAAAACATATTTCCGGCATGCATTATTTTGTGTTCTGGTTCTTCTAGTTTTCCATTCATTTCATACAGCGAAAAATCAAGCTAAACCAATAATCTTTTGCATGAGCATTTCTTTCTCAGAATTGACATATTACAAGGTTGCTTTAATATGAGATGTATAGTTTGAAAGTAAAATGATCAAAGTGCTCAAGTTACCATCCCATTCGTCTGAGGACCATCCACTCCTGGATTCTGGGATACAAAGTTTTTTCCCCACTTGGAATTTAGGAAAACTACAAGTCCCAGAATTCCAATCAAAAACAGGACTGGATGGCTTCCTCGCCAATGGTAATGGGGAGCTTTAGACCTCTGCTCTTAATGTGGGCCTTGAAATACAAAATGTAACTATTTGTTACCAAGTGCCGCATGACAGGTATGCGTTCTAGTGCCCAAACTGTACAGTGGGTTAAAATTCCAGCTTCAATGTAACTACCAAATGTGACACTCAGAGCCCTGTGCTGTACCTGAATTGTACCTACCGGTAACTACCAAAAGTGACACTTACAGCCCTGCGCTGTTACTGAATTGTACCTACCGGTAACTACCCATTGTGACACTCTCAGCCCTGCGCTATACCTGAACTTTACCTACCTGTAACTACCAAATGTGACACTCACAGCCCTGCCTGTACCTGAACGACACCCACCTGTAACTACCAAATGTGACACCCACAGCCCTGCGCTGTACCTGAACTACACGCACCCATAACTACCAAATGTGACAGAGCTCTGCGCTGTACCCGAATTGTACATTCCTGTAACTACCAAATGTGACTCACAGCCCTGCGCTGTACCTACCTGTAACTACCAACGGTGATTCTCACAGTCCTGAGC
The DNA here is from genome assembly GCF_040938575.1 of Ambystoma mexicanum. NCBI lineage: Eukaryota > Metazoa > Chordata > Amphibia > Caudata > Ambystomatidae > Ambystoma > Ambystoma mexicanum. The sequence goes on along the minus strand of NC_090934.1, from coordinate 951,881,173 downwards.
TGTACCTGAAATGTACCTACTTCTAACTGCCAAATGCGAACATGCACTTTCTGTTACTCGCGCCTAGATGCCTTTGGGTCTTGTGTGCTGAAATAAGTAAACAAATAAATAAATAAACATACTGTGTGATCCTGGGCAAATAGTCTGTTCTAGTAAAGAGCACTGGCCTGAACAGAGCCAACATTAATGTCATCGCCTTTTTCTGCCAGTCACCAAAGTACATGAGTTGTCCAGCGTACTGCCCCGCAGAATGGGTGAATCTCTTTGCTATGCCCTGTTATTTTATGTATGTATAGCACACAGTCTACCATTTTCACTCTTCCTTGGAATTTCAGGATCTCCAGGAGGCGGGGTATCGGGCTAATTTAGGAGCACGCAAGGTTGCTTTGTAGCAATGTTTTATGAGTGCAGATGTGAGAAGATAGGGCTCTCTGTGGTGTGTATGTTCTATTCGTTTTGTGAGTTGTCTGGAGCAGTTGGGAGTTGCGCCCAGGGTTGGTAACGTAAATTGTTTGTTGGATTGTAGAGTATGCCGGACTGGTTTTTGAGGAGTGTGTAGGATTGAGTTTGCATCTGTGGTGACCTTGGGTACTATTTAGGGACATTTATTGTGTCCCATGCTGTCATGAATGCACATATGACCTTTGAATCTGCTCTGTTCCACTGAAGAGCAGATGCTGCGGATGTCAGGAGACTGGTGCATCAGGAGCACACGTATACACTGCGCTTTTGGCATGAAGCTTTTTATTAAATGGAGTCTGATCTGCAGGCCTCCCTTTCAGAGTCAGTTACCAGCATAATTGTACCTATTAATAAACTTTTTTAAAAAACAGGGCTTTCACCCCCGCCCTTTCGCCGACAGATGGCAATCCATCACACTACCTTGTGCGAAGGTAGATGTACTGGAGAATTTCTAACGAAATCCAATGGCCAAACATTAATACAGTTGTGGTGATGTTCTCACTTCTCACACCAGGTGGCATCCTGTCAGCGAAAAACATTACAATGATTGCATTGAAAAAGAAAACAACAATACATCACGTGATCAGGGAAATATTCGTGAGATACATTCAGAAGCCTCTCAAATGCATATCGCACAAAGCAACTTCTGTTCATCATTCCCAAAGTTGTCTCTGGATTTCTTAAGGATTTTATAAACGGCGTCCCTTGATGTATGTTGGTCCCCTTGCAGTGGTTGTAGCATGTTCAGCAAACCGGAGGGCTCTTTCAGCTGCTGTGTTCGACGGACCGTCGAAATCGGAGCTCTTCTCACGACGTTATACAGACCCGCGCCGTACAGATAACGCCAACGCACGCTGCATGTTCCGACGTGGTGTCCACATAAGATCTGTTGACTTGCGTGCGCAATGTATCTGATGTATCTGCGGATTCGGATTGTGTGCGTGTTTGTGTGATATGCACAGCATGTCGGTGTTCTAGTTGTACTCGGTGTGCGAGGTTTTGTACCGAGGTCTGAGAAAGCACTTAAATGCTACATAGGGCACATCGTGGTGGTGTGTTAATTATCTGACAATGGAACCAATCAAGATTTGTTTTCAGAATTCATGGTGTCGTTTTTTTCAAAAGCACAGGAGATTCGCTCGCACTGCCCCCTGCCGCTCCAAGGAAACAGCGCATCGTTGCGCTTTTTTTTTTTTTTTATCATGGCGGACTCTTTTTTCCCCCTCTAACTGTTGCCCTTATTCCGGAGTCGGGCCTGGGATTAGGGGTTTTAATTTTGCAGAAAACCGTGAGCTGAAAGCTCCCTTTCGTAAGTGAACCAAGAAGGGAAAGGGTGACACCAGTCCGTGTGCAACGATGGCACAGCCATTTCCACCCACACACAGGCCAACGTCTGACCGCCATCCCCTCTCAAAGCTTCAATCACTCGTTAGTTCGTTAGGACATTAATTAATACATAGCGATACTTAACACATACTTTTAAATGACCTAAATATAACAACTGCAGCCAGCGGTGAAAATGGAAAAAATGTAAAGGGGGATCCCACAGGGCCGGGATTGGGGGCGGTTTTTGGGGGAGGGGCAGAGTTTTTAGTAGGAGGAGTTGGCAGTTGAACTCCGCTCAGAGGAAGTGTTGAAAGAAAATAATGGTTTAATAAAAAGAGTGCAATTTCTTTCATGCTGCTTCTTTCCAAACTGCACCCAAATACTGTTGGTAATGCAGTGATTTTTAGTACATCAAGGTGTCAATCGACAAGCTCTACTAGAAGGCTACCAGGGTAACTCAGCAGGTTGAGCAAACCTGAGATGTTTTATATTAAAAACTGGTTGTTAATCGTATAACTTTTTGCAGTTCCTTATATAAAACAAGTGCTATAAAATGTGTTTGGCTAGGGGTTGGGTTGGGCTGGTCGCTTGCTTATATTCAGGGCAGAGGTGTGGGTTTTTGTGCCACTGTAGTGAAAATCAAAGGTTGGCACCCATGATCCCAGTGTTTAATTTCCATATAACATCTTTATAAATATAACCTGTTCTAAAACACAAAGGCAGGGGCTCAAAAATTACAGGGTATTTGTGTGGCAGTCTGACAAAAAAAGAAACACACTTCAAAGAAAACTAGTAGTGAATGCAAGTGCAAGCAGCATTTGTGAGTTTGGAAATGCCTTTTTTTCTAAGAAAGTGGAAGATGCATATTTGGGAAACAATAGTGTGCCCATCATGAAGAAAGCCTGCTTTGAACAGTTATGGCCCCAGTGATGGGCGAGCCCGTGCCTCGGGCCGCCCTGTACTCGCACACACACACACACAATCACGGAGACCGGAGACATACATCTGTGCTTTCCAGGGTCCCGGCGGCAACTGCCGCACGGACGTCTTTATTCACAATGCGCATGCATGGCCCAAAACGAGGCTCGTGCATGTGTACTTTCAACATCAGACGTCACATCCCTTTTTTTCTTTAACCAAAACAAAACTGTCATCAACACATTAAACATGGTAACTATAGCTAGACCCAACGTGGGTCGCTGACCTGACTAGGACGTCGGCTCAGTCTCCTGAGTCCAGGACGTAGTCCTTGAGACGAGTAGGCAGTCTGCGATCATGTCACACCGGATATCGGCCGCTGCTCCGTGGGGCTACAGCAGGGCTCTCAGCCCGCAGTGGCACGTCCAGTGGTACATCAGCCACGGGGTTCTCAGCCTTAGATTCCGATGAGGCTCCTTCATTTGGATCGGCTTCGGCACATGGGATATCCACTTTTTTGAAGAAGGACCGGTTGCGGGTGACTGTTCCTCGCTCGTTGGCCGCAGTGACCATGGTCCCCTTGACATGGGTGACAGTCCACGGCTGGGGTTCGTACGGTAGTGACAGTTTACCTTCAGGTCTACGATTCCGCACCAACACAGTTTCCGATGGCCACCTCCTTATCTTTCAAACCCCTCCTTGCACTCTCCTTCGCATTTCGTGCAGCTCGCTCCTCCCGGACTTTCTTGTTGTCGATAACCCAGGGCTTTCGGCCCTCAATCTCCGGGATCAAACCTCTCGGACAGCGTCCAAACAAAGCTTCGGCTGGGGCAAAGCCCGTGGACTGGTGAGGCGTAGTTCTGTATTCTCTCAAAAATTCAACCAACTTCTGCCGTAGGTCATCCCCTCCATATGCCGATATTCTGAACACTTTGTTAAGGGTCCTCATAAGTCTCTCGGCTTCGCCATTTGCCCGAGCCCAGAGGGGCGAGACTTTTTGGTGTTGAATGCGTTTTTCCTTCAAGTACTGCGCAACCTGGCTCCCCATGAACGGAGGCCCATTGTCCGAGCACAGAAGTTCGGGAAACCCATGAGTCGCGAACATTTTGTCCAAAGCCCTGATTGTGTGGTCGGTCGCTGTTGACTCCACCACCTCCACTTCCGGATACCTCGACCATTGGTCAACCACTGCCAAAAAGTACATGCCCCTCCCCGTCGATCCAAAATCGGCGTGGACGGTGCCCCACGGACTCTCTCTCCTTTCCATGGAGCTGATGGGCGGAGCCCTTTCTATGGGGCACGCTGCTTGGCACGGCAGGCACCTCTTCACGTACAACTCCACTAGGCTTTCTAGATCGGGGAACCATACTTTGGGTCTCAGCCACGCCTTTGTCTTGGTGACCCCCTGATGTCCCGTATGTGCCAGTTCTAGGACGCGATTCCTCAGGGCCTGTGGAATGACGATCTGCCTTCCCTGCAGCAGTAAGCCATTGTCCGATGTCGAGAGCTCGTCCTTCACCCTCCAGAATGCCTGAAGTTTCTTCTCCTCTCTCGCTTCCCGCCTGGCGTTGTTCTGGAGCACCACTTTTCAATCGTCACATCTCACCGCGGCCTGGATGATTCGAAACACTTCATCCTTCGCCGATTCCTCGGCAGCCACTGCCCTGGACAGCACCACGGGCGTCACGCCTTCCACGAATTTGTGCACCAACTCCTGGCACTCCACCATCTCGCTGGGACCCTCTGCCCGCTCGTAGTTCGGGTGGCGGGAGAGGTAATCCGCAGGATTGTAAGTCCCTGGTCGGTAAATCAGCTTGACCTCATACCCGATGAGTGCAAGCATCCAGGCTCTATCCTCAGAGGGGGCTTTGACGACACACCCGATAAAATGGGCAGAAGCGGCTTGTGGTCCGTTACGACCGTTACAGGTTTGCCAAGAATATACAGACGGAAATGCCGGCAGCCCCAAGGATGGCCAACGCCTCCTTCTCAATCTGCGAGTAGCGTCTCTCCGTGTCCGTGAGGGCCTTGCTCGCGTATGCGATGGGGAGCATGTCACCTCTAGTGTCCGCCTGCATGAACAGGTGGGACTGGGCGCATGAACAGCGCCCAGTCCCACCGGGCTGGCATCCACCACAATCTCTGACTCAGCGGTGGGGTCAAAATATGCCATTGTGTCGCGATCCGACAAGGCTCTTTTGATCTCCTGGAAGGCCTCCTGCTCTCTCTTGTTACACACCCAGGTGGCCTCATTCTTGGTCAGTGCTCTGAGAGGCTCGGATCGGGACGCCAGTCCTCTGATGAAACGCCCACAGTAATTAACCATCCCCAGGAAACTACGCACCTCCGTAGGGGACTGGGGCGCCGCCGCCTCGCGGATGTCTTTGAATTTTTCCGGGTCTGGCGAAACCTGCTGGCATGGAAGATGAAACCAAAAAACCCAATCGTATCTTTGAAAAATTCACACTTTTGACAGTGCAAGGTAAGGCCCAGCTTGCTCAACCTCCGCAAGGTGGACTCCAGTCTCTTCATATGCTCGACCATGGGCTCAGCAAAAACCAGAATGTCATCACTCATATTGAGTACGCCTTTTAGGCCAGCCAGCGCTCCCCTGATGGCATTTTGAAAGACTTCTGCTGCAGATGAGATGCCAAAACTCAGGCGTTTAAACTGATAGAGACCCTCGTGTGTGGTAAATGTCGTGATATATCTCGAATCTAGGTGGAGCTCTAGCTGGTGGTAGCCCGACCTCAGATCCAACTTCGAGAATACTTTGGCCCCTTGTAGTTCTCCCACAATGTCATAGAACGTTGGTGTTATGTGCCTTTCCCGTTTGATGGCAGCGTTCGGGAGACGCATGTCCACACAGATGCGGACGGCACCTGGTTGTTTCGGGTTTGGCGCCATTATAATGGGTGATACCCAGGGCGTCGGCCCCTCCACCCTCTCTATTATGTCCATTTCGACAAGCAGTTGGAGTTCCTTCTCCACTTGCTCCCTGAGATGGAACGGAATTTGTCTGTTTTTGAGGGCGGTGGGCCGGATGGTGTCATCGATGTGGAGACGCACTGGGGGAGCCTTCAACTTCCCCACCCCTTGAAAGATGCCAGAAAACTTGACTAGGAGTTGAACTATGTCCATGTGGTACACCTCCAGGGCAAAGTGAACCATGTCCAACGCCTCCGACGCCGCACAGCTGAGCAGTGAGTGTGGGCTGACATCGGTGACGAAGAATCGGGCCTTGATGGTCTTGGTCCCCTTGGTAATGGGCGCTACAAACACCCCTTGAAGGGGTAGCAGGGAATCACCCCCAAAAGTGAAAATCTTTGCTTCTGACATGTCCAACGGTGGCGGTCCCGGGAGTGCCTTGTAGTGGTCGGTGGCAAGCACACAAACAGAGGCCCCTGTGTCTATCAGTACCTGTGTGGGGACGCCTTGAATGTCTACAACACACGTAGGCTGCCTCCTTTTCTGAGCTCCTGTCGCAATATTCAAAATAAAGAAGATTTCCTCTTCCCCCTCCTCTTCCTCTGAGATGTTGAGTCTTTGAGCATCATGTTCTAATGTCGCAATACTGCGTTGCCTCCTAAACCCGCCTCCGCTTGTCCTCGCCGGCCCTCGGTGAGTGGTCACCGGTGCTGCGGCGCGACACATCCTAGCATAGTGGCCAGGACCGTTGCACCTACCGCAGACCCTTGATTTGGCGGGACAGTCATCAGAGTGAGGCAGATCATACCCACAGTACTGGCAGATAGTCGCAGACCCATGTGCTGGAGCCGCCTCTTGGCGCTTCTGGCCCCAGCAAGCTTTCGACGAGGCTTGCCTCCCGACTGCAAACGCCTCTTCCGACTTGCCAGGGCGCACTGCTGCGTCCATCTTCGCACCTCTCGACTCGGCTAACTCATATATTCTGGCACTATCCAATATTTGAGTTAGAGTCATGCTTGGCTCCCGCAGGATCTGTCTGCATAGCTTGCTGGAACTGCAACTTTGTATCACCTGGTTGCGGACCATGACCTCTTCATTGTCCCACCTGCATGTGGCAGCCATCTGCCGCAGCCGTGCTCAGAACTGGTCAAGGGATTCCTCCTCCCGCTGTTTCTCGTCACAAAAGAGAAATCTGTCATAATCCGCGTTAGATAACGGAATGAAATAGTTCTTAAGGGCTGTTTTAACAGCATCATACGTCACCACTTGCAGGTTTAGAGACTCATAAATACGAAGAACGTCCATCCCGGCTGAGTAGAGCAGTGTCGCTCTTTTTGCATCATCGTTGGTCTCACCGGTCGCTGTGAAGTACATGTCCAATTTTCTTATCCACAGTAACCATTTTGGGCCCAATTTCGAAGGTGGGCCCGAAGTGTCAAATTCCTGCATTGGCAGTAACAATCCTTGTTGTCTGCGCACCACCGCCTGTGCCGCAGGCGCTTCTCCATCGCTGTCTGCCATCTTCACAGGTCACACAGGCACCTCGGAACGGGGTTAGAGGCCGCAAACCTGACTTAGACAGATGTTGACATACCTGGATACCAGAGCTGTGATGATGCGGTGCAACTGTGATGATCCTCCCAGGCACCTGGCTGTCATTCAATGCCTAGATGACCATCCTGGCCTAAGGACCCTCTGGTCACAGGCTTCACTGCAGTCCTCCTGGCCTGGAGAACTGCATAAGTTCAAAAAATTAGGTTGCTGGTTATCCCTTAGCATGTGGGCAGCGCTGAAAATAACATGGCCGCCATCGCTCGCATCGGGTTCGGGATGCCCAGTGAAGAAAAATGCTGGTGATTGACACACTCGCGCGTGTCAAACCGCTCCCTCCTTTGGATCCCGCCTCGTCGCCAATGTGATGGGCGAGCCCGTACCTCGGGCCGCCCTGGACTCGCACACACACGCACACAATCACAGAGACCGGAGACATATGTCTGTGCTTTCCAGGGTCCCGGCGGCAACTGTCGCACGGACCGTCTTTATTCACAAAGCACATGTGCGGCCCAAAACGAGGCTCGCGAATGCGTACTTTCAACATCAGACGTCACAGCCCCCACCCCAGTTATAGTCATGACCCATTGATTCCCCTGGTGTCCCTTTCAGGCTAGAAGAAAGAAAACAGGCTCAGCAAATAGATTATGCAAACGTGCAAATGAAGGCTGGGGAAAGGATGAAAGGAGCACAGGGCAGATTAGATCACTGAGCCCCCAGCTTCCCTCCACAAAGCAGGGCCCTTGGTAAAGCCTTGTCAAAGCTGAGGCCAGCTGGGTCCGAGATCCGGAGAGACATCTGATGCCGGATCGCGGACCCAACCCATTGACCACCGCTGGCTGTGGCTTTGCACAGCTTCTCATCACAGTCACTAGCCACAGGTGGCACTTACTGGAAGCTGCTAGGAGCCATTGTCACTAATAGGTACTGATAGAGATTGCGATGTGCGCGCAGTTATGGGGTCTACATACCTCTCAACTCATCCACCACGGAAAGTGTTCTCTCTCCCGCCAAACTCCTTATCTGTCCATTCTCTTCAACGGACTCGAGAGGTTGAGAGCTATAGGTCTACCCTCGACCCGATAGGCAGGTACCGCCATCTTAAGCATCGCTTCAATGCCAGAGAACCAACACACCTAGTTTATCAATGGCTACCTATCAACCCATTCTTAAATTGTGGTTTTAAACAACCATAATGTCCCTCAGGTATGGGGGAGAAATTGGCTCTATTGTGTTGCAGGGAGGAGGCTTTGCTCAACGCAGCCGCATGTAATGACCACACAGAGATGGGCCTGGAGTTATAGTCAGTGCGTACTTTGCCGCACGCCTCATATTTATTTAAACATAGAAAGTGATAATGCTCCCAGAATCATTATGCTTAATCATGATGTCACTCTGTTTCAGTTTGGGGTCACACCCATTCCTAATAATATCCCTCCCAAAACATTAGCAATTTTACTATAACCTTCATACTCAAACCATGTACTCATGAGAGACGCATCTGAAGGTGTGCCTCGGATAGCGACTCCCCTCACCCCGTTGGATCTTCTCCCTGTCCTGTACCCTAGAGTATTCAATGGAGTGATCTAATGGTAATCCTCTAACATGGTCAGGGGCCATCTGTTCTTGGTTGTTTTCCTCCAGCGCAGGTGAGACTTTCATTGCCACTACTGACCACAGACGCCTTTTATACGGCAGTCGTGGATTGTCACAATATCGCCCACTTCTAGTGGCACCTGCCTTGTCTTCCTTCTCTAGCTCTCTCGCTGGTTGCCTTTCACCTGCCATTGGTGAATGATACCATCATCTTCACCATTAGCGGTCTTAGCTCATGTGCCAGTGTTAACAATTTCACCTTTCTTCCCCATAATGCCTCTCCCATGGAAAGCTGAGTCGACAAGTGAGGAGTTGTGCGGTATGCCATTATGAATCTGCATGGTACTCTGGGCAGTGGTTCCCCCTGCTCACACGCAATTCTGAATGTTTTATTTAGAGTCTGCATGTATCGCTCTGACTGTTGGTTGCCTCTGGGCCAGCAGGCTGTGATACGCCAGTGGGTGATGACCATGTTGGACAGGGAGCATCAGAATTGAGTCCTTTGAAATGGCAGACGGTCGACGGAACATGGGGAGTCCGACAGGCCATTGGTGGAAAGCAGTCTTTGTAGTCTGAGTACTATTGTGTCTACCAATGTTGAGTTTAAAGATTCCACTTAGGGATAATTTACGTATTCATCCACGACTACCAAGAAGTGCTGATTACTCAAGATGGTACCAAAATCCATGATGAGGCATGTTGTTTTTCATCAGTGGTTGGATGGGTGGTGGTCTGGGTTTAGTCGCATTTGCCTAGCACCAGGAATATTGAACTCTCTGGTGTGTGCTAGTGACACATCTTCATTTAGCAGCGGAGAAGGGATGACAATTTTGGTCCCTCTCAGTACTAGGCCATGATCTGCCACAGACGGTTCCATATGCACTTGCCAGCACCGTTGAAATACCTATTGCACTTGTACAGTGGAAGTGATTTGACAGTCTCTGCATTGCCCTGATTGAATGTGTGACCTGATCAATTGCATACAGTCACCCTCTTCAGTGTCTTTCACATTGACTGGTAGAGATAGGGTAGCCGGCATGTTTGTGTGCTTGAGGAGGTACATGTGTTCTTCTGCCCATGCTTCTTCCATCCTGTTGCTGTGTTTACACAGTGTGATGAATCTGTCCCTTCTTCCTTAGCAATATCCACCCTCTTTGAGGTTATGGGGGTGAGTCTGCTCAGCAAAACCCTTCCTACGTGTTTAGGAAAGCAGGAACTCACTGGTAGTGACTCCTCTTTAAGGGGACAATGACTCACATTCCCATGGCAAACTCACTATACCTAAGGTATTAGGCCTACATGGGAGTAAGAAATATTTATTTGTATTTATTTATTAGGTATTTATAATGAGCCTATGCAGCCAAATAGTGCTTCAAGGTGCACCAAGACAAGGGAGGTGGCGGTACAGGGAGAAAACAACAAAAACGCTCCTACTAGGTCTTGAGACATTCAGAGCATGCAAGTGCCATAACAAGAATGAAGGGGAATGGAGGGGAGGATGGGAGGTGAAGGTAAGACAAACAAAAACATAAACGTTCCTATTAAGTCGCAAGACAATTCAGAGCGTGCAAGTGCAGTAACCAAAAAGGGGGGGGGTGGAGAAAAGGTTTGGATGAACAAGGAGGAAGACAAACAATATTGTTCCTACTAGGTTGTGAGACAATTCAGAGCGTGCAAGTGCAGTAACAAGAATAAAGGAGAAGGGAGGGGATAAGGGGAGGTGAAGGTGAGACAAACAAACAAGAACAAGACAAAAAAAAACATTTTCCTACTAGGTCGTGAGACAATTCAGAGCATGCAAGTGCCATAACAAGAATGAAGGGGAATGGAGGGGAGGATGGGAGGTGAAGGTAAGACAAACAAAAACATAAACGTTCCTATTAAGTCGCAAGACAATTCAGAGCGTGCAAGTGCAGTAACCAAAAAGGGGGGGGGTGGAGAAAAGGTTTGGATGAACAAGGAGGAAGACAAACAATATTGTTCCTACTAGGTTGTGAGACAATTCAGAGCGTGCAAGTGCAGTAACAAGAATAAAGGAGAAGGGAGGGGATAAGGGGAGGTGAAGGTGAGACAAACAAACAAGAACAAGACAAAAAAAAACATTTTCCTACTAGGTCGTGAGACAATTCAGAGCATGCAAGTGCAGTAACAGAAAAGAGGGGAGGGTGGAGAGAAGATTGGGATGAACAGGGAGGAAGACAAACCAAACAATAGTATTACTACTAGATTGTGAGACAATTTGGAGCGTGCAAGTGCAGTAACTGAAAAAGAAGGGAGAGGGGAGGAGGGGAAGTGAGTGGATGGGGATGAACAGGGAAGAAGGCCAACAATAATGTCCCTACTAGGTCATGAGACAATTCGGAGCATGCAAGTGCAGTAACAGAAATAAGGGGAGAGGGGTAGGAGGAGAAGTGCAGGACGGGGAGGAAAGGAATGCTCAGGCAGGAGGGAGGAGAAGGAATAATTAAGGGAAAGTGAACAGAATCACTTGCACTTTGAGGAGAGGGTACCCAAGGGAATGCTTGCAGAGAGGCGGGAAGGAGCACAGCGTAAGGAGTGATCACAGATTCCGCCAAGGCTTGAGCAACGGAGGTGATGTTGTCCTTGAAATGGGGGGTGGAAACAGAGGAACAAGGAGGAGGGCAGGTGAGGGGGAAACGCTCAAAGAGTGCTGCACAAACAAAGAAAAAGCACATCAGGGTAGACAGGGAAAAGGAAGGGGTCAGGGGGACAAGGGAAATGGCTCCACTCACCTGCACCCCAAGATGGGAATGGAGTGCAGAGGGGCCGGCAGCAGGTGAAAACTCTCCCAGGAGTCGGGCCAGAGGCCAATGAGGAGGGGAAACAGAGGAACAATGAGGCGGTCAGGGGAGGGGGGCACACACACGCAAGGAGCGCAGCACAAAGAAAAAGCACATCAGAGCAGACGTGGAGAAGGAAGGGGCCAGGGCGCCAAGGGAAGGGGGCTCCACTCACCTGCTCTCCAAGATGGGAATGGAGAGCCGGGGGCCGGATTCAAGTGAAACTCTCACAGGAGCGAGGTCAGCGGCCAATTGAGTGAGGTGGAAGGCAATGGGGAGGGGAAACAGAGGAACGACGAGGCGTGGAGGGAGACACACATGGGAGGAGCACACCACAAACAAACAGAAAAAGGACATCAAGGCAGACTGGAATAAGGAAGGCGTCAGGGGGACAAGGGAAGGGGCTCCACTCAAGTGCACTCCAAGAAGAGTCCCCTAGCGCAAGGGTTGGCAGACTTGCATGACTGTGCTCAAGAAAACAGTTTTGGGGATGAAAGCCTAATTACCAACAACAATATAGAGGCGTACTTAAATTCTCAGCACACAGTCTATTAGGAAGGCACATGTCAGGGGGTACCCACAGTTTATGTGGATGGGTGCTCCTACCATGTTGATAACCACAGGGGTAGAACTAGAACTAGTGGCTGGCATTCGGAATGCCTGGGTGAATGATACCCCGGAACTCTCTGCTGCTTACAAAATGGGACCCGGAAGTAGTCTGGTTGAAGAGTTGATGGCCGTTCATCAAGCAATCCTCACTGCAGTGTACCATCAACTAAAAGAACTAGTCATAATCACTGACTCTGATTATGTCAGGAATAGGTTAGTGGAGCACCTGATTAACTGGAAGAATCGAGGCATGCTTTGTGCCAACCAAAAACCCATAAAACATGCCAAATACTGACAATACATCTATGTGTACAACAAATAAAATAGCCCGACTGAGCCGAGAGGTGATGCCGGCCCAGCTCGAAGGCCCGGCTATAAGGCCCCTTACTCCTGTCTTTGCCTGTCTTGCTGGCCTGGCCAAAGGAAATACTACTCTGCATCTACCCATGGATTCTCTTAGGACCACCCGCGCTCCGCTACTGCAGCGATCCAGCCATCCATGTACCTATGCCAGGTACGCGTCCATGTATAAGTCCTCATCTCTGTGTCACCAACTATAATCGCATGCAACATGCGCCCACTGTGCCCTGCTTATGCACATCCTGTGCCCGCCCTAAACTGCTCCCTGCAACTGGTGCTATCTATTCTTCCACAAATCCTTTACATGTACAGCCTGACATCAGAAGAAACTCTTTCAGTTCTCTGTTTTCCCCAAAACCCCCGCCGTATCCTGCAATGAAGCTCTACCTGACTGCATCCTTTCTCGTTACAACCCAGTCAATCTTGAACCGTTAGCCCACTGATTTGTCCAGCTGCCCCACGTTGTTTTTATGCCTGAACTCACCTACAGTTCATCAGACTTGACTGAAGCCTGGCGCTGTATGTAAAACTCCAACTTGAACATTTTGTGCAGATATGTTTTGATATTTATTCAACCGGCAGCCTCAATCTGTACGTGTAACTTTAACTTGCTCTGTAACCTACCAGATTGCCCAGCAGCCTGTTCTGTATATGTACCTTAACCTGTCTATAATATACCTGTCTTAGCCTGTAGCCCCGTGCACTCTCTGCAACCTTTCTACTTTGATCCATCAGCATCTTGTTGTTTATTTCACACAGCTGCCTTTTGCAGCATATTTAACATGTCGGACCCAGCCCAGTACCACTATTGTCACTTGTCTGCAACCCACCTTACTTACCTACCTTACTATTAGGAGAGGTTTCGTCAGATTGTGCTATTTTGCCTATTGTTTCTGTTACACCCGTCTGCTTGCATACCGGAAGTAGCCCCCGTACCATGAGGCAGGACTTTGCCAGATTGTGTAATCACACCTATTTTGTCCATCTTGCTTGTTTACATGCCTGATGTAGCCCTCACACCATGAGGTGAGGCTTTGCCAGATTATGTAATCACACCTATTTTCTCCATCTTGCTTGTTTACATGTCTGATGTAGCCCCCTCACCATGAGGTGAGGCTTAGCCAGATTGTGTAATCACAACTATTTTGTCTATTATGCTTCTTTGAGCCCCCACACCATACGGTGAGGCTTGACACAGTGTGCTTGTACCACCAACCACTGCTGTAATCCACATGTGTATTCATGTACTCTATGCACTTTCTGTAACTAGTGCCCTGATGCCCGAGAATTTGGTGCGCTGAAATAAATGCAAAATAAATAAAAATATGTTTGGCTCAAGGTAATATTCACAATACATCTACGTGTTTGGCTCAAGGTAATGCTGAAATTTCCACATGCTTGACAACCTGTAGTGAACAATACGCTGCAATACGTCATAGGAACCCTAAAGAACTAAATGAGCCACAGGGAACATAATGCGCAGAGTGAAAAACAGTTATCACGGAAGCATGGAGGCTCCCAAAAGTAGCTTTAAGTGTGAAGAGATCAACCAAGTTGGTGGAAAGGGATCAGGGAACTATCCCCCCACCTAAAGAAGTTTGGCCATTTAGTTTTTCCAGGAACATGAGCCATTTTTGAACTTTGGGGAATTTTGAGGAATGTTTGATAGACTGACAAGAACTGTTTTCTTTGAGTGGGAATTTTGGTTACTTATAACCATTGTTGCCAGACCCACATGGGATTCCTGGGACAGCCCCAGATAGCTCTGTGAAGAACCAAGGGTGCAGGGCACTCAACCTGTTTTTTTATGTTTTTACTAAGTGGTAGGGCCAGTTTAGTGGATAGGTTTGGCCCGAGGACTATTTTATTTTGGAATATAGACATGCACCTTACTTTAGTTTTGTTAGGAAGGGAACTCTTTTTTTTTCTTTGTATTGAAATAAAACTACATTCAAACATGTTCTCTGGTCCGAGTCCTTCTTCTGGTTTGCCAGAAGTGGTAGTGGAATAAGTAGGGAAACGCCATTTTGCTACAGTTGGAGAAGCCTCCATTCTATTCGGCTGGTGGATTGAGGGCTGTGCCAGTCATCATGGGAATGAGCAGTGCCCAGGGTGTCTTTATATGTATACATGAAAGTGCTTGCACCCTTGCAGAACCCCCCAGTGCCTTCCTATATATCTGAGAGTATCTTTGGTTTATAGGTGTCAGGACTTCACTGGCTTGGAGAACGGGGAGATGACCGCCTTGTTTGTTAATTAAGTTGGGAAATGCTCTAAGTGTGGGGCTGGCACCTACCACCATCTGTTTGTCTGGCTATGTTGAAAAATGCCATTGTTTTCTCAGCGATAAGTACTTGCTGTATCCATTCAAATGACAGCTGTTCCACTTTATTCCATTCCCAAACACAGTCCTTATGGGTAAGCCATCATATAGGTTATTTGAAAGTTACAAGATCTGGGATAAATACACTATAGAATGTCACCACCCCTAGAAAATGTCTGACTTCCATGTTGAAAAGGGCGCAGCTTGCCATAGAAAGCCTAAAGAGCACACAAACTCCGAGACATAGTTGAAGGGTTTTTATGAACATTTTGTAGGGTTCTAAGGCCGCCGCCACTCTCTCGTCTAGAATATTCAGATCTACCATAATCTAGACATCCTAACTCCCCAGGTTAGTCTCTGGTGCTTTGTGATGAATCCGAGGAGATCATCCCAAAAACCCTGACCTGGAACCCTTCTCATGTGGCCAGGGAAAGGCAGTCGCTACCTGGTCCTGACCCTGTGGTTAGTATGCAGGAGGATCACATGGAAGAAAACTCAGGTCGGGAGGAATGGGAGAACTCTCTGACTAATTTCCCTAATGATCTTGAAGTCTAAATGGCTTATTGTAAAATTGAGGATTCTAATCTTAAATCAAATAAGAACATTATGGACTTCAAGTCCCATTATGCTCTTAGTACTGAGACGAGGAAGATGGGTCCAGAGTTACCAAACTGTGATGAGTGGACCATGAAGAAGATAATTTGAAGCACTGTGAATGTGGTAGAAGGTTCTGGTCGAAAAGAAGTGCCAATTCCACCACTGTGGTTTGGATGAAATGTTGTAATGACCCACACCTAAGCGGGACCTTTAAACATTTAAAGGCCTTTCAGGTGCAGGCCAAAAGAAAACAGCTGGAAGAAGCAGACGTTGGAGTCGTTGCTGTACTGCCAGCGGGACACCATGCAGGAAACGTGGCGGAGGTCAGGATTCCTGTTTTATGCAGAGGACATGCAGCAGGAAGTGGTATTGTGGCCGGCTACCTAAGGGAGAGAGAAGTTTTCTGTGTCCTGTATCCCGCTCCGGTGTAAGGTTCTCACCGGAGAGCATATGGAGCTGTGAAAGCTCCATTGACAGTCAGCACGAGCATGCGCAGACTGACCAGGGCTGCCAAACGCTGAGGAAGTCCCAACGCGTGAAAAATCAGAACCGGCGATTCAGAAGGAGACGCCAGTACATACTGGTGAGTTGGCCTGATGCAGGGCCCCTCAGGGCGCTCTGAAGGAGACCGCTGTGTAATTATGAACACTTTGAATAACAAACATTTGAATTAAAGTAAATTGGGTGCAACTGTCCTATTAAGAGATGTCCGATAACGGAATATTGTAAGCTGCATTGCCAAAGTCAAAAAGGGACAGTAATAAAGCAGAGTGAATAGAACTTGCCTAAAGATGGATATCCAATTAGGGAATATTGTAAACCGCATTGCCAAAGCCAAAGTGGGGCACTAGGCAAGCAAAGGGAACACAACTTTCTTGAAGCGGGATATCCAATAAGGGGACATTATAACCTGCATTTCCTGAGCCAAAGAAAGCTGAGAGTGACACCAAGGCAATTTGAATATAACAGTCCCAGAACAAGATACCCTGTGGCAGAAAGTTGTAAACCACATTACCAGCAGCCAATAAATTGTGTAAATAGAAATCAGAGACTGCAGGAGAAAAGCCCTCCTTGTGAAATAGATCAAGGGGGAATGAACTGTAACCTGCCTTGCCTATGGCAAACAGATCAACGTAAGAATCATTGTCCTTTTGTGCAGTATACTTGTAGAAGAAACTGTAAGCTTATTGTGTTGATAGTCAAAGGACTAGTCTGAGAAGCAGTTGTTGGTTCAACTTTCCCCATTGAGGATTTAAGTTTGTAAAGTTTGATACAAACCTTACCACAGGGTACACGCTGTAGTAGTAGGAGATTTGTCCTGGCAGGTGAATAAACCAGGAAAGGAAGAAATAGTAGTTAGTCCTGGCAATTTGAAGCACTGTGAATGTGGTAGAAGGTTGTGGTGGAAAAGAAGTGCCAATTCCACAACCGTGGTTTTGATGAAATGTTGTATAACCATCCTGACTAAAGTATATCTTTCTGAGTGAACCATCCTAACTAAAGTTTTACTTATGAAGCAGAAATACTATGTGATAAAAAGTGATTGGCCTTCAGAGAAAAGAACATTTACATTACCTTATGACTTGATGTGTGAAGAGAAAGTCCTTTTTGTTTGCCAAGCAGAAGGTTGTGGAAACATTACCAATTGTCTTTAAGTGTAAAAAAAACCCTTTGCAACTAAAATAGTCACTTTGCCAAGTGAAGGACATACTGAATGAAAAGAACTTTGTATTCTACCTGGAGTGGAACTTGGCCAGTGAAAAGAACTTTTCTTGAAATTGAACTTTGGTGTAAAACATCCTGAATTGATCCAGGGAAAGGGGATCTAACCCTTGTCACAAGGGATTCCAGTTCACAATCTTTATGTTTGAATGTATATGTTATTTTGTGAAGTTTAAAGAGCCAAATCATTCCTGTATGATTTGTTGTATGTATTAGTGTGAGGGACAGATACTTTTGAAAACATTTTCTTTAGCCTTAGTTTGTCAGGTAGGGGAATCCTTCTTAGGCTAGGGAAAGATAGGTGTTTGTCTCAACCCTAATCCTTTAATAAAATGGCAACTTGCGAGAAAACTATACCTATGTGTCTGACTCGTATTTCTGACCCCTCACAATATTGACCCCCTACTGTCTAAGGTCTAATTATTCTAGCACTGAGGGCATAAAGGCAATCGCCTTATCTATCCAGTATCCCTCTGGAAATTCCTAAACTAGCCCTACTCTGTCTTGATGTTAGTGCTATAGGGGTTGTAGCTATGTGCCTTTCAGACACTCAAACCCCATCCTGACATCTTCCTCTTATGCCAAGATTTTCCTCTCCCTACATCTCGTTAAGATTCTTCCCTCCTCCCACTACTCTCCTCCTTCTGACCCTAAAATGTCTCCCTCACTCTTTTTACCTTCTACCTCCACTCTCTGATGTTACTCTCTTCTGCTACCTTCTGCACCTATCCCTCTCTCTCTCCACTCTCCTGCTACTTTCCCCTCTCCACTGTACAACTACTCTCCGCTCTCTGCTCCACCACTACTCTCCCCACCCCACTGCTACTCAGTCACCCTCCTTCCACTCTGAAAATCGCTTCCACCCACTCTCTACCCTTCCTATAATACTCTCACTCACCCACCTTGCACAGCACAGTACCACTTGCTCTCACCAACCAATGCTGCACCTTTTCGTTAAACTGTCTCCACGCTCCAATCCACCATCCTTCCTACTTCTGGTCTTTTAGTCTGCCACCTCTTTCTCCTCGGACCTCACCCAAACAACCCACACCTTCCTGTTTCCTGTCTCCCTTCCTATCCTCTGCATCCTTTTTTCATTGGGCCTTTATCCCTGACCAACCTGGAAGGGATTGCAAGTGCCAAACTGATGGAACAATGGGCACCCGCATCAGAGAGTGTCCCCAGTCATGTAAGGAGAACGTGTTGTAGCAAAGTTTGAAGAACCCAGGTAAGCACCTTTTGCTTTGTCCCGAGGCCATGACTGTCTGTAATGCTCCACAGCGGCTGTTGGAGCACAGCGCATTCATGAGATGACTGAGGCTGTTGCGTGTACCACTTTGGTGGGCTTTTGTCTTGCAGGATGTCTGCCCCAGGCATGATTTGTAATGATCTCAAATGTAAAGAGAAAAAACTGTCCAGCAATGGGTTCTTGAGGCATGGGGTGATTAACAATGGTACTGCTGACATTCTCGCAGGCACTTAGAGAGGACAGGAACTGGGGCCCTACAAAATTCCACCATGCCCCTCTGAGATAGGAATCACTCTGACTTCCACACTGGAGGCCTCCCACCCCAGAATGAGAGGGGTTCCCATCCCCTCTTGACATGTTCAGATGACGGACCTTGTCGAAAGCTGCAGTTCGAATGTTATGTACTTTTATTTAGGTCAATTGATAGCCCTTCATCTTGAAAAATATGCAGAAAGAACCCAATCCTGTTTTTTATTTGTCCTGGTTGACTGACAATTGCCCTTTAGGCTTTGGAAAACAGCCCTAAATCATACGGCCTCATTACGAGTTTGCCAGTCCGGTAACAGCGATACCGGTATGCTTGCCGGTACCGTTGTTACCGGACTGGCAAACTGTGAGTTGTGCCGCGGGTGCCTTTCATTCCACCAGGTCTGCCCTGGCGGAATGAAAGGCACCTGCGAGCACAGAATGCCTGTAGCATCGGCATCGTTATGAACAGTGCCAGTGCTACAGGCATCCACATTCCCCATTGAGCCCTATTGGGCTGAAATGGGAATGGGGATCTACTGGCACTGGCTCCGGTGAAAGGGCAATTACTGGGTCCGGCAGGGTCAGAATACCCCGGTGATGGCCCATTCGCGGGTGCCGGACTTTCATGCCGGTATGGAGGTAGCCTTGCCGCTCTTACTGGAAAGGCTACCTCCAACCTCGTAATGAGGCCCATAGTGTTTGCTCTTGAATGTAGGAAACCTAAATGAGAAAGTCATGCTCCCACTGAGCATGCCAGCTATCCCCACTAGCATGTCCCTACTTGTGTGTTCAATCACCGCAGCAGCTGAGGAAACACCAAATCTGAGCAATCGCGACCTTTTGTACTGGAAAAAGCCAGAGCAAGATGAAACAGTATTATGTACCTTTTTTCACTGTGCGGTGAGACCTTGTGATAGCCAGAATTTGTCTATTTTGAAGAATATGGTAGCACATTGTAGCTCTGTGATTATGGCATACATCATCAGCGTATGGTGTTGTTCCCATTTGATGGATTTGTTTGGAAGGTACATGTCGATACATATATGCACCACATCTGGTTGCTTTGGTTTGATGACCATGCCGATAGGGGATACACAGAGGGTGGGGCCTGCGCCTCTCTTAAGTATCCCTTTTGGGTTCTAGCTTCAGTAGCTCAACTTACCTTCTTTTATAAGTGAAAACGGCTCCACCTTTTCTGATCTGCCAATGGTTTATTGGTCTGATCAATATGAAGTCTCACCTAATGTCCTACTAGACACCCAATACCCTAGAAGATGTCTTGGAATTTCTCCAGAAGATTGTCAATTTCTTCTTTTCGATCACTGAAGATAAAATGAACTAGTCCCAGGCTTTCTGCAATGACAACGCTTTTGTCATGTAAAATGTAGTTTTTACAGAATCTTCATTCTGGTAGATCATTGTGACAAAAACACCTTCCAGGTTTAGCAGGGTGAAGTCTCGGAGGTATAATTATTGACGTTAGATGGCTTTAGTTGTGGAAAGGTGTCAGGGACGGCAAACTGACTTTCTTCTATCACATTCACAAGTGCCCTTGTGTTGATGAGCACAGTGTGACAGCATGCCATCTACCATGGTGTGACAGCCCTAGCTTGTTTGATTTTTAATGTTAAAATGATGCATGTAATTCTGTCACTGAAAGTGAAGTTTGCTATTCAGACCTCCTTTCATAATGCTCCATGCCAAAATTATAGTGCAAACATGTGACTTGCTGTAACCAGTCTCCTCACAGCTACAGCGCCAGCTCTGAAGTGGCACAGAGTAGGTGCAAAGGTCAGGTAGACATAGCATTTTAACTGTCTGCATCTCTGATATACATTCCAATGATTGTGCAATGTAGACAGCCTGGTGGCAAGTATATATGTAAATATAAGCCATATATGGCATGGTGACTGCTAGAATCACACAATTATAAAGCCACAGCAATTTGATATCACAACAGCATCAACTATTTGAGCAGGGCCTAACTATGACAGGACTGTTGTATTTTGGTGTCTAGGCTGACTGTTTCCACCAACTACAAGGAACAAAGCTAGAATTCTGCCTCGTTTATTCTCCAGCATAAAGGTCAAACTTTCCCCCAGGGCATAGAAATGTCCCCAAGAGGTCTCCTGGCAACAGTGCTTTAGAGGCAGCACTGACATTACAGACCCAGCCTCACACCAGGATGCTGATCACTGGAGTTCTTTTGAAGCTAGCAGGCATGGGAAGAAGTGTGGGTAGCCAGAGAGGGAATGTAGGCCTGGAGTAGGGTCCCAACATCTTGCCTTCTGTTATGGTTCTCTTACTCTTTCAGTCCCCTACAATTCCTGCATGCAAGGTACATGATGTCACAAAGCAAAGGGCACTTGTTACAACAGGGATTGACCCTTACAGCATGCCTTCTTTGGAACAATTCCTGCTGGCAGAGGAGATTCCCCTCATTATTTGATTCATCTCTGGACTCTAAGAAGAACAAGAAGAAGTCACTGAACCTCTGTTGGAGATACAGTCTCTAAGACCTCTGCCAGGGAGACAGGTTTGCAGCAAGATACCGAAATTCACTACTAAAAAAGGGAGCTGATCTGTGAATCTCAATTTATATCCTCACAGTTTCCCACCCCACTGGCTTTCCTTAACTTCCATTTAATGTGTACTCTCTGCTCGCTCTTTTTCCATTCCCTTCTCAGCCCACCCTCACATCACAAACCAAGGTCTGGGAACCCCTAAGTGAGCCCAATATGCAGTCTCCTATTACGGCACCTACCTGGTGCCGTGGTGTGGGGGCCCGGGTGCCCTACTGGAGGCTTTACCCACACTGGAGGTGGCCTTGGGTGCGGGTGATGCGGCAGCCGTTGCTAATGGGCGCAGCCATTACTACAGGTCTGCGCATACGTGGGATACCGTGTTCGGCTCTTCACGCATGTGCAGTCTGACATGCCCTCCAGGTTGCCGGGGCAACCATTGCCGGCGTGCCTCAGGCCTCTAGCAAGCACGGCTGCCTATAAAGGTAGGGTGGAGATGCCTTTCAGCGGGTCCCAATGCAAATTCTGACCTGTCCGTGTTTTTGATCCTGAAACCAGCATTTCTGCCAGTTATTGCTCATTTTCTTGGGTCTCATTGGTTTCCTGGTTTCCCCTCTGTTCAGGTCCATCTTAACCTTCCTTGCCCTCCTGTCCTTGCCTTGTTCTCTCCTGCCTTGACCATGTTCATCCTTCTGGTCCTGCCTTCCTAGCCTTTAGGGTGGGTTTTGTCCTCTTGGTCTCTGGCCTCTGCACTGCTCCAGCTGTCCTGACCTCTGTAACTTGCCTCTTCGGAATCATCACTGTATCCAGTCCGACCATCGTGCTATACAGAGTTTTCGGGACTGCCCTTTGGACATCTGGATCGAGAGTGGCCTTCCCTGTCGATGCATCGCACTGTCCTCACGCCACTTTAATCTGGGAAGGTCCGTCACCTGCCGTGAGGAGCTGATTCTGCATTCCCCTGTTCATTAGGGCAGCACTGGGTCCATTTCCCGCCTCACACAGTCTTCTGGTGGCTTCCTCAACCCAACAACAACAACGGAAAGCAGGTAGGCAGCACCAGCGAGATGCTTTGCATGACATATACCCTCGGGCAAGTCTCACTGCTTGGAGACCACTACAGTGGTAATGCCTGCATTGTGAAATGCCTATTTCATTTCATTACCTTGCATGACTCACTAGGCTGTGTCTGATCCCATCACAGTCAGGCAAAAACCTGAGGATTTAATTTATTCATGAATTGCCTTTTAGTCCCAAGTCAACCAATGTTTAAACCAATGTGTTTTAATTTTTATTTTAATTTAATTTTTTTATTTGTTTGTAATCCAATCGGATTTTTTTTTACAAAAAAGATGGCTGCGAGTTGGCCAAAAGAAGTAAACTAGTCTTAGATTCTAAAATGTATTTCCCTGATGAGGTTGAAACCGTGTTCAAGTCCTGATGCGGCAGCATCACTTTGAAGATGTGTTGGATCATTTTCACTGTTGCCAGCAACCATTTCGGTTTGTCTCCTCCTATCAGTTTGTACCAGCAGTTTTCCTCGTCTTGGAGTTTGAAGGTTGAAATGGTGTTTTTCAGGTATATAGATCGAATATTTCTCGTCGCCGGACAGCTCAGAAGTAAGTGGCGAATGATTTCCTTTGTCCTTGTGGATTTACAGATACGACAGCTATTTGTTGGAGCTAGGTCTCTCATTGCCAGAACTTCGTTTGTTTCCAGTAAGTCCAGGCAGATTTTCAGAAAAAGGTTCCGTGCCGGTCTACTTGGGAATAGTTTGAGGTATGTTTGTACAGTGTCCAATTTCTTGATAAACGGGGGAAGATGTTTGGCAAGTTTGTATTTGTTTGCTGTTTCGATGGTCTTTATCAAGTCCTGTTCTCGAATCTTTTTAATAACTTTGACTGGGTTGGTTATGAGCTCTTCTTCGCTACTTTCCACTGTATGTAGAATAGACATGTTCTTAGTTTCCCATCTCAGCAGCATTTTACATGATCCAAGTTGGATTCCTTGGTTTATCAGACGGTAGGCATATGGCGAATCTTTCATGATACATTTTCTATATAGTAAGACACTGTTTGAGTCAACTGTTGTTTCCAATGATGAAAGACTGCGTTCACGTCTGATCAATGCGATGGGGGTTGAATTTGGTAGGCCGAAGATTGTTCTCCAAAAGATTGCTTCTAGTTTAGGCCATAACTCGGCGCGAACGTTAGGCATCGCGTCAGCGCCGTAAATTAAAGATGGAATGACCTTCTTTTTATAAAAGTCTCTGACTGGGATCGACGAGTAGTGTCCAAATTTGGTGTCAATGGCTTTTCCTTGGATTGCTAGTTTTTTTGTTTTTTCGTAAAGAACCTCTTGCATTGCTTTGTCCTTCGTCGAACTGTCTAGTGTGACGCCTAGGTATTTGAAGTTGGTGACTCTTTCAACGGTAGCTAGGCCGAACGGAGCAGAATATTTTCCTTTGTCCTGGTCTATTTTGCAATGATCATCATTTTCGTTTTTTCGTCGTTTATTTCCAAGTTGTTTTCCGCCATGTACTGCTGCAGGTTGTTAAGTTGGTGTTGAAGGCCTATAGGAGTGTGATCTAAAAGGATCAAGTTGTCTGCGTAGAGTAGTCGACTGATCTGGTCTCCTCCAAGCTTTGGTGGAAATGCTCGTACTGATTTTTCAGTTTCTTGGAAGTCTCCTAGGTGTGTCCAAAACAGAGGGGACAGCCCTGTTTGACACCTCTGGCCGTGTTTATCTCGCCGGAGAGGGCCCCTTGTTGGTTTAATCGGACTCGCATGGACGTGTTGGAATATAGGGCTTTGATTGGACCGAGCAGTTCGTGTGGACTTTTCCATAAGGTAAGTTTCTGCCATAGTCTTGAGCGGTCAACTTCATCGAACGTCTGAGTAAGGTCGACAAAGGCAATGAAAAGGCGGGGTCGACCTTCCAAGATCTTGCTTTTCAGCGAACTCAGCATAAGTATGTTCGCATTTGTGCCGAGCTTCTTTTTGAAGCACGTCTGTAGTTTGTCCTGGCAGGGGGATTTGTTCGCCCATGTAGTGAAGTGTTGTAGAAGGAAAGACCCAAAAAGTTTAAACTATTGGGTCTAGACGGGCAATTGGGTGATAATTTGCAGGATCTGCCCTGTTTCCTTTTTTATAGATGGGAACTATATTCGCGCAAGTCCATGATGGTGGGATGGATTTGGATGTAGTATAGCGTCTGAAGATTGTGCTCAGAAGAGATGACCAAGCTTCTGGGTGTTTTTTCAAGTCGAGGTTGGTGATCCCATCTGGACCTGGAGCATGTGATGGTTTTAATTTTCTTATCAGGTCCTGGATGTCCTCGGTGTTGTCTAGGTGTACCCATGGGGTGTCACAACTACCCGTGTCCTCCTGACCGGTTTTGGGCCGTTGGAAAAGGGTGTCAAAGTAGGCCTCCCAGACCGATTCTCCGATTCCGTTCAATTGGGACGGGGGAGCACCTGGTGTTGCTGAATGGAGGAGGGACCAGACATCTCTAGCATGGTTGCTGTTTATGGCCTCGAGGATATTTTCAGCGTCTTGTTGGTATAGTTTGTGACGATATCCTTTCAACCACGTTTTATAGGTTTTTACAGCTGCGCTAATGATGGTTGATGACTGCTGAGGGTCTAGTTTTCGTGCCTGCCTTTTAATTCTTCTGAGGTTCCTCTTTTTTTCAGCGATCAATTTATCGTATATGTGTTTTAGTTGGGTCTTGGTTTGCTTTTTCTTCCCCTCCCCTGTGGGACTCTGAAGGAGGTCAGAAGTGGGGTGTAGTCCACCACCATTTGGTTTTCTTGGTTGTTTAAGGCCCTGTAGGCTGCCGTTAAAGAGCTAATTGCCCTTTCTGTCATTCTGAGTCTTGTGCCTTGACTTGTAACTTCTATGTTTGAGGTCATTGATGGGTTGGTCGGAGGGTTCGAAGACCAGGCGGTTTCTAGGAGGTTATGATCGCTTTCGGGTGTCCTAAGCACTTTGAATGTTGTTATTAAAGGCAGTAAAGATCGCAACGCGAAGATGTGGTCAATCGTTGATTTTGCATTTGTTCTTTCCCAAGTTGGAAGTCTGTTTGGGTCGTAAAAGACCTGGTCGAGGTTAGAGAAGGATCTGATTTTCATCAGGTTCAGCCATTTGGTTGACCTCTGGTCTGTTTGAGGTCTCTTGGGTTTACTCGTAGTGGCGTTGGAAGGGGCCAGGCAGTTGGTGTTAAGATCACTGCATATAACAATGTGGTCGGCTTGGTGGTTGGCTTGAATCCAGTCTATTATCATCTCAATCATTTTGATGTATTTTATACAGTCTATGGTGGCTGGGTTCCAATAGATAGTAATAATGACCAACAGGCTTGTCTGGGTTATGTTGGTTTTTACATCGGTTGTTAGCCAGTTTAGCTTCACCATCAACATGTAGTGATTCTCTTTCAATTTTTGGATGGCCGTTAATGCCGTGCCCACTACGAATCACGATTAGTAGACCCGCTGTCGGGCATCCTGTGGAGCCCTTTTTGGCTAAGACTGTGTTAATATCGTAGCCATCGAGGATGGGAGGTTGAAGTAACCATGTCTCCTGGAGGCAGATGATGTCGTAATCGCTCAGGTGTATGGTGCCCGGGACAGTTAAATGGTGGAAGCCTCGTGTGTTCCATGAACACATCTTTATTGGGTCGAGGTCCCTAGTTGATCGATTTTCGGTCATGTTGTTGCAGATCTTGTCCTTGAGTGGCTATTTTTGATGTTGGATCTTCAGGGCCTTTGGAAGCCATGACCACATGGTCTGCAGTGAAGAACTTGGGTGCGGTTTTATCTCACTAGAGCAGATCTCGTTCTGGACATTCCTTTGGAATTTCTGGTGTTCTTTTAGTGTTAAATTCTTGAGTTGAAGACTTGAATCTATTGGAGAATCAAGGCGGCTTCGGTTTTGATGGACAGATTTTAGGGATCGGGCTGTTGGATTTGAGGACCCCACTGTTGTTTTTTTACGGTAATCCTTGGTGGGGGATCCGTTCATTGCTGAGGCGGATTTGGTTTTCTCTGGCATGCTATGATGTTTTTGATGATCTGGTTTCGGTCGGTCATTTTCTTTCAAAGGTTCTGAGATCTTTTTAGGTTCCAGGTTTCTGCTTACTTTTATTCTCCTCGATGATTCAGTTAAATCATAACCCATAATTAGCAATTCCTCTGCTGCTGAAATAGAAGGTTATTTGTGGTCGATGATGCTATATATAGGTGTGAGATCACCTTAGAGTGGTTATGACTTGGGTCGACAATCTGAAGATCAGCTGATTTAACTGAACGTAGTTTCGGGATATGGCTAAAGAGGTCGATAACTGCTCTTCTGTTTAACGTGACGTCATCGTAATTTACGTGGATCTGTTCTAGCTTCAGTATTCATCGGGTTTGTGTTTTGTTATGGTAAACACCTGTCTTTGGTTTGTAGAGCGACTTGAATACCTTTGTGTGCTCTCTGGTTAAAGTATTCCCTAGTCGATCATTTGGTCAAGGCTCCCTAGATCTCCTAAGGGGTTTGTCTTTGTGTCGCACATTCGACTGATGTCCATAGTTACCTTGCTTGCTTGTGTCTTGACTTTGGTGGTTTGGTCTTGGATGAGCGGTGGGAGTAAACTGATGAGTTCGGGTTTTAAATGCATTGTTGTGTTTCATGGTTGCACGACGTCTGCGATACTCAAGGGTAAGGAATGGAGATTCTGGGGTCTCGAGTTCTTCGATGGTGGTTGTTTGTGGTTGAAGAGACGTTTTAGCAGGTTCCGGGTTGCCTTGGGAATTCGAGTGTGAACTTATTATCGAGTCTGTTAGGTGTTGTGTAATGTTCATCATGTCTTCGTTGATTAGAAAGGCTTCAACCCCTCTTGGAGATTGATTGATTGACTCAATATCTTCGGTGTGAGGCACTTGTGCTTCTTTAGCTATAGACTTAGGCTTTAAGTGAGCCACTGGGAGTCTTAGGAGTGGTGCCGTTTCACCCTTTGCAGGCTCTTGTTGTTGAAAGGTTGGTTCAAGTGTCGGTTTCCTGCTGAGTTTGGGTTTGGGTTCTGTGGTATCTTTTGGGGTCTTGAGCTTCACAGTTGAAGAAGGTACTGTTACTGTCAAGTCAATAAATGGTAGAGTTTGGGGACCTTCTGATTTGGAAGATGGCTTTGATTGGCACGAAAGTCTTGTGTTGTTACGCTCACCTGACTCCCACAGAGGCGCCGGTCTGATCTGGGCTGCTGCGGCCTCCTCCTGCATAATGCATAGGGCCGAGATGTGTCGTTTATCTGGCCGGTAGGAGTACTCTTCTGTGAATGGAGAAAGGGGAATTAACCACCCGTGGAGTTGAGCGTAAATTCCCCCCACCCCTGTTGTTCTCCCCACTGACCACCTCCGATGTCCCCTCTAAAGTCTCACCTTATGGTTCGAAGGGCTGAGCTCTCCATCCTGCTTCGAGCGCAGGGGTGCGTGATGGAGCAGTTGCTCCACTGGTCGAAGGAATTGGTGAGTTCCAGGGCTATTTTGACTCTCCCGGCAAGACGCCGTAAGTATGCAGTTCGTAAGAGTTCAAATGCCTGACCATCACTCCTATCCAATCCCGTAATCTGTGGTCTTCCCCTTTATTTAGATGCTGAAAGAAAACCACGGTCGAGGAGTTATACCTCCAGCGGTAAAATTAGGTAAGTCTATGGCGGGAGGTGGCTCCCCTTGATTGTCCTTTTGATTCACCCTGTTGTGCTTTTGTTTCCCCTTAGGGGCCGGGGTACGGCGATGGTGCAGTGGGAGCTGCGCCGACCCGAGGAGAGGAATGGTTCCCCCGGTGGTAAATCAGGTAGGTCTTAGGGTGGTAACCAGTATTCCTCTATATGTTCCCTTGGCTCACCTTATTGGCCCTCATTACGACCTTGGCGGAGAACCATGGTGCTATTAGCACCATGGTCCATGGCGCTAAGTTGCCAACTCCGCCATGGTGGTTGGCGGACTTACCGCCCCATTCCGACCTTGGCGGGGCGGTAAGTCCCCAATCCCCATTTACCCTTCCCCATTCCCATTTTTGCCCCATAGGGCATAATGGGAGTGGGGAAGGCGTTAATTACGCCACCGTAAATTACGGTGGCGTAATTAACAACGAGGTCCCTTAGCGCCATGGATTTTAACACCTGCTAAAAGCAGGTGTTAAATCCGCCATGGCGCTAAGGGAACTCGTACTCAGGCGGTAAGGGTCGGCGAAGTTTACGCCGGCGTAAACCCCTTACCGCCTGGGTCGTAATGAGGGCCATTGTCTTTATCTCCCCCTAGGTGCCAGAATGCGGCGGGAACATGCAGGAGGCTGCGGTGAAACGTGAAGATGCTGTTGCGAGGAACGGTGAGTGCAGCGCGGTGCTGCTGCTGGCGATGCGACGTGTTTAAAAATAAAGTCTTTCCTTTGGTTCGACGATGCGATGGCTCTGGAATCAGGTAAGAAGCTGGTAAATGTTCTGGTTCTAACCTTTCTCCTTCTTTCTCTTGTTTCTAGGTGATCGGGTTTGAGGCGGGCGTGGCTGAAGTCTGGATGCTGCTGCAGGCACAGTGAGCGTTACGCTGCTGGATGCAGAATAACGCAAAGCGTGTACTGCTCTTTGAGCGTGGTTTAAATAGCCTCCAAAGTAGTTCCAGGTAAGTGTTCCTCCACCGCCACACCGAGTGGCAAAAGAGTCCCTAGGTAAAGTAGTCCCTTCTAGGCCTCTTGGGGGCTTGGATCCCTTGCAGCATGGTCTGCACAGGTAAGTCCAGGTAAGTTTTCCCCTTATGAGCCTGGCGCCCATGGCACCAGGACTGAAGTCTCATATGAGCCTGGTGCCAAAGGCGCCAGGACTGTGTCCAGATGGCCCCTAACAGGGGTCGCTGGGCCTTTCCCCGGGAACGTGATGCCTGCTCCCGGGGCTGCTGGACCTGGTCTGGTTCCCCGGGGGTAGGCATCATGACAGTGTTTAATGCAGTTTCTTGAGTGTTGAGGGGGGATGGTAGTCGTTGGGCCAATGTAGGGTCTGTGGGATTTTGCTTTAGTTCTAAGACCGTAATGTACCCTTCGAGATAGGTCAGTTTGGTTAACATTGAAGCTTGGATTGATATTTGATCTTTTAGAGTATTTCCGATAGTTTCGTAAAAGTTTGGTAAATGGTGTGAAGGCAATCGTTATTGCCGACATCAGGGTACACATGTTGGGTGTTTTTGGTTGAGTTTCTTGAGGAGCTGCTGAGCTTTGGGACGATGGTCTGCTCCTGACTGGAGACAATGGTCGCATCGTTGGTGTACCTGGGTGTGGCGGCATTCTATTTGGTTGGTCCAGAGAATATCTTCGTGGATGGTTGTAGTTGTCCAGGTTTGAATAAAAGGTGTCTAAGGTTTCTCGAATTGCAGTCTATTCTTCGATTTCAAGGGAATCTTGTTTTCGTACGGGGTTCCCGAGGTTTCTTTGTTGAGTCTATGTGGATCTTCTAGAGCAGCAGGTGGTGGATTTTCCGCCTTTTCTTAACTGTTATCAGGTTCAACTGGGCGGGGTCTTAGACCGCAATTGGGGTCAGGTCATGTTGGTGAGGTAGGTTTGGCCTGATAGGGGACTTTCTCCCAGTAGATTGAGGCTTTTAGATGGAATTTGAGCCCCCGCCGACGGGTTTTCGTCCAGGGGTTGGATCCGTTCTTGCTGCTCCAGTTCAGGGGCTTTTGTATTAACGGTTGGAGCTTCTTCCCGGGTGGACATGGACGCTTCCGGCCCATCCGGTGGTATGTTTATCGTTGGGGGGTGTTGGGGAGGATGTTGAGAGAGAGCCTGTGTCAAGATCGTGCTCGACTTGCAGTGCAACAGTCTTTGTTGGGGCAAGTGTGAATGCAGGTTTACCTGTAAATTGCCAATGGTCCTTGTTTATTTTTTGAACAATGTTATCGAGACCTCTCTGTGGGGGCGGAGAAAGTTTTCGTTGTGCTGTTGCCAATTTAGGCTGCTTACGTGGTGGTGTATTTTCATTTATGGCTTCATGGATTTCAGCGTCCATTAGTTCTTGGCATTTTTCTTGTATTGCTTTCGAAATGTTTGCAGAAAAAGTCTGATAGCAGCTTTAGAGGGGGTTGGGATTTCTTTGTCCCCTTTCTTGTGCCCTTAGGGGCCGCACGACCCGTTTTATTGGACTTGCCTTGTTTTTGGCTCACTCTTTGCTTCACCAAAGGTTTTGTTGTTTTATTGGATTTGGCTTTGTCTGGGTTTTCATCAGTGGAGTCACCCACTTTCCTTGGTTTTTTTTTCTTGTTTTCTGAATTATTTTTATCTTTTTCATTATGAGGTGTGTAGGGTGCCGGGACAACATTGATTTGAGCGGTGCCATGCAGATCAGGAGGTACAGTATCCACTAGATTAACATGAATCTGTGCTTTTACCGTTACTACGGTAATGGGTGGAGCCGAGTCATTGTTGGTTTCGCTTTCTGTGTTGGACGCAGGACGCGCGGCTCCAGGCATCTGCGAAGATGATGGATCCGATGATTCTGGTCGGTTGAGACCACTATGACCGGGCCCTCGGTCCTCGCATTTGCTCGTCAGCTTTCCTGATGAGTTGCCCTCCAACGGGGCGGCCGGTGTGAATTCCAATGCCGTCTGTTCCGGAAGTGCATGGGCCAGCGCGGCCGGAGAACTCAAAGCGGAGCTCTCGCAAAGGCTAAACCAGCATGCGTTCGGTCGAGGGCCACAGGAGAAAGCTTCGTTTGGCTTACGGGCTCGCTTGAGGTAAGGTTGTTTCCCCCGGAGGAAATGTTGATGTCCTTTTGAAGTATATTATCACAGATTGTTTGGACTCTGTGCTTTCCACTGGAAGGAGAAGATTGTATATGTGTGACGCTTCCCTTATTCAGACGAAATTCTATGCTCTCAGCACTCGGGTGAAGGAGAGTTTGGTAATGTTCTTGTGTGATATTGATGTTTTCGATTGAAGACTCCTTGCGGAGGCAGGCGCTCCTTAGGCAGCGTCCTATATCGTCTTCAGGATCCGGATAGGGAGTCAGAGGGGTGGCCGTCTTTGCAGTCCTTGCCGTCTTGCCTGGCATGACTGCAAGACTGCCACTCACCGCCACTCTGTGTCCGCTCCGCAGAGTAAATGAGTATAAGTAGGGACTGCTGGAACACGCCTCCAAAGGTTGATGTAGACAGGGAAAAAATACTGGGATGGTGGGAGCAAACTGCAAGACTGCCACTCACTGCCACTCTGCGTCCGCTCCGCGGAGTAAATGAGTATAAGTAGGGACTGCTGGAACACGCCTCCAAAGGTTGATGTAGACAGGGAAAAAATACTGGGATGGTGGGAGCAAACTGCATGACTGCCACTCACCGCCACTCTGCTTGCCCACTCCGCATGCCGTTTTAAATGGGCATCTTTCTGCCCACGAAATGCATCAACATGAACTTCGCGGTTGACTTTTCTAATTGTACTGCTGCCTTTTTCTGCATGTTGGGATCCTCAGGGGCTCAGCGAGAAGCTCCAGATGTAGTGGATGTGTCCCACCAGCCTTGGCTGGAAACCACGGAGAGAACATATCTCACCTGTGTTGCATGCCTGTTTTGACATATTACTACAAATTAGGGGAGTACGACTACGATCTGAAAGTGGGCAGTGAGAAGGTTGGGCGTTTAATCTTTCTAAACCATAAAAATATTCTTAGACCTATATATTATTCCGTGTTTATTGCAATATGAACTATTAAAAAATATCAATTTATTGGTGCTTGTAACTGTTAGTTAATAACATACATCTGCTCACAGAAACATTAAAGGATTTGAAGACAAGAGCTCTTCTCTTCGTCTCGCCACCAACCACTTCCCTTCTGATCTTGCCTCTGCCTGAGCAGGCTCAAGCACTCCCAGTGATGTCTTGAATTGTTGGAGCTGGGTAGTAAATCCTTTTGTAACACTTATGCAAGCTAGGTCAGGTTAGCATCACGTCTTAATCCAAGACAATTTCTGTTTTCAAAATGTGTACTTTCAGCTGCCGCTTTTCCAAACTCCCTCTTATCTTCACAAAACACACCAAGGTCTGGAAGCCCCTACGTGAGCCCAATACGTAATATCTCCGAACAAGACTCACGTTTTGGAGACCACGACAGTGGCCATGTCATGTGTGCAGCATGACATTGCTATTTCATGCTGCACGCCGCCCTCTGAAGGTGGTGAAACATCCAGAGGCCAGTTACCCGGCAGAGCTCCTTGCCGCTTGCAATGGGTGGATGAGGTAGGTATGGAACTGTTGCATGGAGAATGTGAATAAGTGACACAAGGCGACTTTCAGAATTCAGCTTCAGCAGGGTCTGTCTGTCCTGCACTTAGGTTGAGCGGGAAGATTTCAAAAATTGGATTTCTAGATCTTTATCTATCGAGAGAATTTTTTTAATTAAAAATCAAATCTAAATTTTCACGACACGGTTTAAAATAGTTATCGTTTACCGCAGTGCATGTGAATGTGCACACATCCATGTGCGACCATGAACACGCAGATCCCACTTGTGGCATAGATCTTTGTGGTTTCCCCACTGGTGCGTGCATTGTCGGAGAGGGCGGAGACCACTTATGTTTGCTACACCTGAACAGCACCTCTGGATCTGTGCCAGGTGGGGGTTCACTTGGTTTACCACCTGGTCTATGAAACATTAAATCCTAATAAGTTTGCAGATACAGCCCTCGACCTGATTTTGAACAAATAACCCAAAGATGCAGTAATCAATTTCTTAAGATGACCATTAAGCTGAACTCAGTTAGGAATTCATACGGATATCAATGAAGGATAAAGAGTGGCTGATGGTTTTCCCTGGAAAGTCATACGCCAGACAAAGAGGCAACATATGTTGGTGGTCGTGAGGGAATTGTCCGTTTTTGAAGAATGCATTATATGTTATGTTATGTTATGTTACTTGCATTTATATAGCGCCTTATGTACCATTGGTATGGTCTGAAGGCGCTGGTAGGTTGAACGCCCTTGGGAACCGAAGTTCAAGTCAGTAGAGACATGAATTTGGTGCTGAAGAAATATAACCTTAAATGGGTTTGAAATGTAAGTGCATAATTATAACAGTATCCCATTTTAGTAAAGCTTCATACCATATTTGTCACGCTTCTAAGCATTGTAATAGTGGCTGTTTGACCTCAGAGGGATGATGGGCTGAGTCGGCTCCGCCAGTGCTCCAATTTGCCAATTGCAGGCAGATCTCATGTCAGAGGTGAGCACTTAACCTCTCAAGCTAGCCACAAGATGATATTGTAAATCATTGTCTTGGGCTGCTGTTAAATATTTTAGTAAGTAAGATTTTATTAGGTTTTGAGATACTTTTGACAACTACCGGTCCAAGCAGGCGTGCAACAACATTACATAACAACTTCCAAGCAAAGCATCATTAGCACCCCAACCCCATTTCTCCCCACCTCCCGGGAGTGCTCACAGGTAACACATTACAGGCAACAACATATCTGACAAGCTAAGTAGGTAGTTATGACTCAGATAAAAAGG
The DNA here is from genome assembly GCF_040938575.1 of Ambystoma mexicanum. Lineage (NCBI taxonomy): Eukaryota > Metazoa > Chordata > Amphibia > Caudata > Ambystomatidae > Ambystoma > Ambystoma mexicanum. The sequence continues at coordinate 951,847,439 of NC_090934.1, read as the reverse complement.
TTTAGGGTAGTCCAAGTTGAGGGCTCGAAAAGGGGGACCAGACCGTTGTGAACGTGAGTAAAGAGTTCCTCATGTTAGCTGTAAGCTTTTCCATGGCAAGAGTTTTCCAGACTTTGTCCAGCCACATAGCTATAGTTGGCGGCTCAGGTTTCTTCTATAAATGTGAAATATAGAGCTTGGCCGCCAGCAGCAGGTGCGCTACCAGCTTGAGTTCCGCTTCCATGCACTTTTGTTTAAGCGAGTCATGCAGGCCTAGGATACATATTATGGGTCTTCTGGAATTTCTGATCCCTCCTTGTCCTTCAGTTTCGACCTGACGTCCAGCCAGAAGTCTTGCAATGCCGGGCAGACCCAGAGGATATGCAGTAGAGATCTCTCTGTCCTGCACCCTCTCCAACAAAACTCTGAGATTGTTGGTCATACCAGGTGTAACCGGGAGGGGGTTCTATTCCATCTGGTCAGTATCTTGGCCTGTATTTCCGCCAGCCGCGGTCACAGCTTGGAGTGATTTTTCACATATTTCCTACCCCAGGTGCCGGGGGATAGATCTCTACCCAGCTCTCTAACCCACAATAGGATCGTCTTTCAAGGAGCGAGAGCGATTAATTGCTTTATGTAGCTCAGATATCTGCCCTGCCAAAGCCAATCTCAAGAGGGGTTAACTCCCTGGTAGCCAATTTCTAAACAGATGGGTGAAACACCCAGTATCTGGCTTGCAGGTATCCAAAAGGGTTGCCCTCAGTGAGCCTCATTACATTTTTGCATTCCTCAAACGTTCTAATCCCTGCCCCTGGAAAAGAGGTCTACCTCCTTGCTAGGCTCCCTATCCAGCCACCTCTGAAATCACTTATCCGCAATACCAAGGGACATACCGAGGGAGAAGCTGTCATTGTGGAAGAATGGGGATAAGGGTAAGGAGAAGGAGCAGGCCCAAGGAAATCTGCTCAGATTGTCCCAGGCTTCCAGGGTTGCCCTGGTAATGGGATTTACATATAGTTCTCTGGCCCGGCCACTCCTCGGCACCCACGGTGGCGTCCATAACTAACGTCCCGCTACAGCCTGTTCCATGGCCACCCAGGACTTTCTGGAGTCTTTTTGTACCCAGTCGATCATGGGTCTGATCTGTACTGCCAGGTAATAACTGAGAAGCTTGGGAAAGGCTATGCCCCCCTGTACCCTTGCGGCATACAGTATATGCTTGTTCACCCTGGAAGAGGCCCCATTCCATAGGAATTTCAGAAGTAAGGGTCTCATATTTGCAGAGTGTGCTTAAAGTCAGGGATAGGGATCGACTGGAAGAGATTCAGGAATCACGGGAGCACGTTCATTTGAATAATGGCCATTTTGCCAAACCAGGATGTGTCGAGAGCACCAGCGGGCCAAGTCCTTCTGAACCCCCTGCACCAGGGACGGGTAGTTAAGTTTATATAAGTGGGTCAAGTTTTCTGGTATGTTTACCCCCAGAAATTTCAGCGATCCTGTAGCCCAGGTGTATGGAAAACGTTGCTCCAACTCCGACCTTAAGAGTTGGGGGATGTTAATACCTAAAATTTCAGATTTGGCGCAATTGATTTTCAAACCCAAGACGCCCCCGCACAGTCGCAATTCTTCTCGGCTAAGAAGTTGCTTGGCTCTGTAAGTGACAATATAATGCCATCCACAAACAAGTTAATTTTGTGCTGGGCCCCCCAATTTTGATACAACCTGTCGACCCTTATGCGTGCCGCCAAAGGCTCCATAACCATGGCAAATAAAAGGGGCAACGGGGTGCAGCCCTGCCGCTTTCCACTCTTTAACCCCATCCAGGTATGCCTTCTGCTGCTGAGCGTCTGGTTCGTCGGAGGAGTAGAGCGTGCTGTTAAATTTGTTAAAGAGATTCTTTTTCCTCCACTCTCTTTTCTGGCCTTGCCAATGGGTTAAGATAAAGGAGGAGCCATTCTGCTGCCTAAGGAACTGGGCTAATAGTCTCCCCGGGACGTTTCCCTGCTCATAGTAGCGCTGACGGAAACAGTGCAGGGCGCGTTCTACCCTCTGGGTTATTAGCAGTTTTTGCTGATTTTTTTTTTACCGTTGTGGTCTCTCTAAGGGCCTTCCTTGGGGGGGGGGGGGGCCTTGCTGTATTCCTCTTCTTTTTTTTGCCTACTGCAGGAGCCTCTGTTCTACTTGCCCACGCAGCAGCGTGCATTGCAATGCTCTTCTCGCTCGCCTTTCAGACCACAGTGCTTCCTACAGCCCTTCAAAGGCAATCATCTGACAGGACGAGCTATACAAAATTAAGATAACATACCATATAGGGGATAGCACCGAAGGCTGGTGGGCGCTCTCCTTCAGACATCCTTTTCTGTACTATTAGACAGCTGCTAGAGGGGAGATCTAGTGTCTGGTGTTCCTTGATGAAATCAGTTGATGTGGTCCAGGGCAGCTACCATCATTGTGGTAATTAGTCTAAAAGTCAGTGGATCCCTCTTGTTTTTTTGAGTGGCTCATTAATCGCGGTTCAGTACTTTGGGGCTTATTACGAGTATGGCGGTGCAGGAAAAAAAAGTGGCAGCCAAAGCGGCAGAATTACCACAGGCGGAATTACTGCCATTTTAATTCCGCTGAAATCCCATATGGAGTTCTACGGACTCCGAATTAATGCGGACTAACACAACAACCACTAGTAATCCCGCAGTAAATCTGCTGGACCAAGTGGCGGTAACAGTAATATCATTTGGCAATATTCTGGCAGATTTACCACTGGAATACTGCCCAACTCTTTTTTTCAAACTTTTATTTTTGGTTTGCAAATCACATCACAGCTGTTCCACATTATCACTGATTTTGAAGCATACAATATGATAATACATAACCCCTACATTTCATATGTCTAGACAGCAATCAGGTACCTTTGCGCATTTACAGAGTTTTCCATTATCAAAAGAATTCCGGGCTATCCGGTCTTGGGCAGAGTCTATTCCCCATCAGAGTTCTCTTTGTCGGATAGGGTTCTATTCAGGTATGATCTAAACGGAGTCCATATGTCTTTTGGTCTACTTGTTATGGGCATTTTTCCTATATAAGTTTCTTCGCACAATCGTTAACGTATCTTAATCCTTTAAGGAGGTGATCTGTGCGGGGGTCGTGCTTGCTTTTCCATGCTTGAAGAATACATTTCTTAGCTACTACACATGTTACGTTGAACAATCTTCTAGTTTTCTCTGGTACTTTCCCTATGTCTCCAAACAGGTATTTTTGGGGGCTGAGCTGCGCCGGGATCTGTGTGATCTCCTCTAGTAACCTCCCGCCAGATACCAGCGATCATGGGACATGCCCAGTACACATGGAATGCATCCGCTCTGGGGCTTCCGCATTTCGGGCAGTCTGCCGACAATGTGTTGTAGAATTTCGCCATTTTAATCAGTCTGAGGCCGGCATTCAGTGAGACTTTTTTAGATAAGAGGCAATATCTTGACCATTTCCCCTCTTCTATGGTTATGTCCATGTCCATCTCCCATGAGGTTTTGATGTTATTTGAAGATTTTGAGTGTGTTTGAATTATGTTGTATAGCTTCGACACCCCTGTACTAGATTGTGAATAAAGTGACTGAAAACATGCATGTATGGGTGGGTCTTCTGGGTATGTTGGCCATCGCTTCTTGAAAGCAGCTTTCATGTGGTGGTATTGGAGGGTGGCCAATTGGGTTCTCCCCACTGTGTCTGCAAAGTCTTCTGGTGTAACGAATCTATCATTTGGAAACATATCTCATTTTGATTTCATATTCCAGAACCCATGTCTTCTGTATACTGGTATTGTATGAGGGTTTGATGCCCGGGAAATTCCATAGCAGGGTTTGCAAGTCATAGGGTGTGTGTATTTGCAGTCTTTTACTGATCACGGCCCAGGCTGCGATCGTGGAGGTTCTGGGTCGAATTTTCATACATCCCTGTGGTTTTCGTGAATATTATGGAGCGCAGATCAGTAGGCCAGACAGAATGGCGTTCGATGGGGACATGCAGTGTTCTATCTGTTGGGTCCTGCCGGTATTTAGCGTATTGGGCTTGTACTACCAAGTAGTACAGCTCGAAATCGGGTGCAGCAATGCCCCCCATTTCGTACGACTCCACCAATTTCTCCCACTTCATTCTGTTACTACCGCCCTTCCATGTGAATGTTGTTGCCATGGATCGTAGGTTCTCAAAAAAGGGTGTGCCTGGCCATATTGGGACATTGCTGAACACGTACAGGAGCTTGGGGAGTACCACCATTTTTAGTACCGTGATGGGACTAATGAGTGATATAGGGAGTCTAGTTTAGTATGGATCGTTTGTAATAGGGATTCATAATTGTCGATGTATAGGGACGTCCTATCTCTAGAAACGAGAATACCAAGATATCTGATATGGTTAGGGGACCACCTAAGACCATGCGTATGTGTAGGACGGGTGGTGGCTGGAGTTAGTGGGAAAATCTCAGATTTTGTGGTGTTCATTTTGTATCCCGAGTATACCGTGAATTCTTCTATCACTGCCAATATGGGAGCTAGATTTTTCTCTGGTTCGCGTATGTACAGTAATGTTTCCTCCGCATATAACGGAGAATGCCGGCCATCCTTATGCCCCTCTGTTCCTGTTCTAGTCTGACCGCTGTCACAACTGGTTCTATCGTGAGAGCAAAGAGGATGGGAGAGAAGGGGCATCCTTGCCTGGTTCCCTTATTTAATCTAAAATGGATGGACAAATTATGGACCCTGGCTTTGGGGGAAGTGGAAAGCAGCCTGACACATTGTGTGAAGTATGGACTGAATCCAAATTTATCTAGAACCTCAAACAAGTCGGCCCAAGAGACTGAGTCGAACGCTTTCTCGGCGTCGAGTGTTACAGCCACTGCCTGTACCCCTGATTTAATCTGACCCATGACTCCGAACAGTCTGCGTAGGTTTAAGGCCGTGGACCTTGTTGGGATGAAGCCGCATTGATCGGGGTGTATAAGGGTAGTCATTTTGGGTAACAATATGGTTGCAGGCATCTTTGCATAGATCTTGATATTGATATTTTATTTCTATCGTGCTCGTACACAAGTGTTTCAGAGCGCAACAAGGCAAGGGAGGAGAACAGGGGAGAACAAAACAACGATTTTACTAGGCCCAGTGAATTTGAGAACGCGCAAGTGCATGGGAGAGGGGGAGGGGAAAAGTGCATGGAAGGGGGGAGAAGTGGAAAGTGCGAAGCAGAGGAGAAACAGATAAATAACAATAAATAAATAATAAAGACAACAAACAGTGGTAGTGCAGCCAGAAATTTGCAATTGCTAGGTTTAAGGCAGCAGACAGGGTAGGTCTGATAAGTGCAGGAAGAAAAAGGGGGGGCTTTATGGGTACAGATAAAGACCCCAGTGCAAGGGGAGGCCCGGAGGCAGTGCAGGAGGATGGCGGGGTGAGAAGGTACCTGGGCCCAGAGGACAGAGGGTGGCCAGGTGCACGGTGCCAAGAGAGAACAGATCAGCAGGGGAGAGGGGGAGCGAAGGCAGAAGAAAAGAGGAAGGTCTTGAGGTGCTTCCGGAACCGGAGATGGTTCTCCTCAAGTTTTAGAGTGGCAGGGAGGCTGTTCCAGAGGATCGCCTTTGGGTCTGGACTCCAGCCGAGAAGTCGGGATAGATGTGAATGTTGTTGTTACCGTGTCTCAGGGGTCCCATTTCTCTTGCCAGTCTCAGCGCTGTGTCTTTGTCTCTATAGTTGAGTAGCTTAGCGATGACCGTTCAAGGGGGGGCACCCGGCTTGGGGCCGGGGCCAGAGTACGATGCGCCCTTTCAACCAAGAACTGTGGGGAGAAGGAGTCTTTGCCGAGCAGGGATTTCAGCAGGTTTTCAATGCGGGATTCCATTGGTCCCTTGCAAAAGGACTCTGAGAGCCCAACAATCCGTATGTTGTTACAGTGCAATCTCGATTCCAAATCTTCACATTTGCCCCGGAGCTTTGTCATCTCCCCTTTCAGGAGTGTTATGTCGTGGGTATTTTGGTGGATTGGATCTTCATTGGCGCTGATTCTGGTTTCCGTTTCTGTAATTCGGGAACTTTCTTTGTCAACACAGGCTTTGAGTGAGCCTATTGTTGAGACAATGTCATCTAGTTTGACATTGACTGCTAGGAACCCGTTTTCCACCGTAGTGAGGAGGTGGTCAAATTTTGTGTCGTCTGCTGATGCTGCTGTGGTGGCAACAGGTGGGTCCGAGCTACCGGTGAACACTTGTGAATTTGTGTATGAATCCATTGGACCTGTCTTCCTGTTTTTTACAACGTTCTTTCCAGGCATCTCAAGAATGTCTATCCTGCGTGGCCCGGTCCAGTTGGTGTATCTGGTCAACCAGCCCGAGCTGCATGTGCCTGTACCATGATCTAGGTTGTCGTGGATGTGAGCCACAGGGAACAGTGTTATCGGGAGAAACAGTGTCAAGGCACCAGTTGGCTTTTTTTTCCTCCTTCGTTGGGCTGATTCACTGGTGGTAGGCCCTCTGTCCCCTGCTGAGCTCAGTGTTGGATCGCTGTACTCAGTAGATTGCGGCAGCAGGGCCGCAGTTTGCCAAAGGATGTTGGTGTTATTGAGTGGCAGATGTTAGCAAGCTGGATGTTAATTTGTGTGCCACCTAGTTGTTACAAGGAGTGGACTGTGTCCTCTCACATATTTGCCTTTCCTTGATCTGCGTTGCCACCAGGGATACTAATGTTTGCTTGTGGGCCCACCTTAGGGCTTGTTGATCCTGGTTCCTGCTGGACTCGGAACCGGTATGACGAATTCCAAAGCTGGCGTGACTTGCTGGGCTATTGAGGCGGGTAAATTTGCGGCTGGGTCCAGGTGCCCGCGTTGAGAGGTGCGTGCGGCGCCTGATGATCTGTGAGGATCTCGTGTCTTGGCGGCATCCCCGGCCGCATTGGTGGACGTCCCCGTGAAACTGCGATGGGGCCTCTGGTCCTTTTGTTTATTTTCTCTTCTTTTTCCCCCCCTTTTTGGGTGCTGGTCGGGTTTCCTCACTGGGTGGACTTGTGCTGGTTAGCGCTGGTGGAGCGTGGCTGCCCTGGTCCGCGGTGTGCCCTCGGCCCGCCTATGGCATCACCCGATGGATGGGGGGAGGCGGAGGACAGCCCGGGTCCGGTCCTGCGGGCCTCGTATTCCCACGAGGCCGTGCCGTGTGCGTATCGTGGGCGCTGCCGTTTGGTGTTGGATCGCCGTTGATGCCCCAGTGAGCCTGGGGCGGAAGGGGAATGGTGGCGTCCTTACCAGATAGCACTGTTTGGTACATGGGCTTTCAGGTTCGTCTTCCACCTGCACCGCCGGTGCCTTCTGTCGTCTTCTGCAGCTGGGTCTGGTGGAATCGGCCCCGGGAGCTGCAGAGGCGGCTATTGTTTTTATCGCTCCTCTCCGTGGCCCGCTACGCTGGCTCTGCCTCCACCAAAGCTTCCACTGAGGCCTGTACACGCGCCGGAGCTGCGGGCTCTGCGTTAGGATCTCTGGTGCAATGGGACGGCTCGCTGTCTCACTCACGCGACCTTGAATTCCCTGTTACCGCTCAAGATTTTCAGCATTCTACCTTTTTCATTCAAGATTTTGAGAAGCTACAAGGGCCTGGCTTTGCCATTGAAGGAGTTATACACTTCAGCTCCTTCATTTGAAGTCAGTTTGCTGCCACATAAGCTTGCCACAGTATAGTTTAATAATGAGCTTGCAAGTTGGATGGCCAGAGGACGGGACTTCCAAAACCGCATTTCAGTCGTGTTCTCAGACTAAGGGATTCACAATTCCATGACCTACAGCTGACGAACGTCAATAGGGTGCTCCCCGGGAGAGCCTGGTTTTGACGTTCTTGTCTGCAAAGTATAGTAGCAGTGTCTTGCCGCAACAGTGAGATTGCGCTCTGCTCAGGGACGTCATTTCACCCTAATGCCAGGGGTAGCGGAAGTGACACCACATGACCCTTAACCTCTGATGACATCACAGGAAGTGATGTCATTTGACCCCACCCAGAAGTGACATCATGGGAAGAGATGGAACACAACCGTTTACCCCTTGACAAAACAGGAAGTGGCATCACGTAACATTGTTTCTAAAAACACTATAAAAATATGGTTACATTATTACTGTAACGTGATATACATTTCATACATCAATGGATCACCATATGCATCGACAGAAAAAAACATGTTATAACTGCAACTTGCGGAAAGCAAAATACATAGTGCAAAATGGATGCTTATTCTACTCTAAATGCTTTTTGGAGGATCTGGTCTGCATTGTGAATTTGAGGTGTATAAGAAAAGACTAAATCAGTGACACACCCCCTGAATTGTGCCTGAAATAAACCTTTAATGAGTCTAGCAATTATTGTATGGCATTCCAGAAAGACAAATAGCTTTAATAACCACATGGCATTGGCCACAGCCCAGGAGCTTCAATGTGTAAAAAAAAAAAGAAAAAAAAACATTTTTTTTAAGAGTAGCAAGGGAGACCACAGGGGTAGCAAGTGCGACCCCTGGCGACCCCCTAAATGATGTCCCTGGCTCTGCTTATTGCCACGTCGCATGTCCATCACAAGGGTTGGTCGTTGAGTTCCTGTCATTGAAGAGGATCTCTTGGGAGCAAGAGTCCACCGTAAGCTTTGATGTCAGCTGCCTTAGCCACACCATTTGTTTGCTCAAACGATGCCAGGGTATGTGGCCAAGTCTGAGATTGCGGGCCTGGTTCCTTTTGTGGTGCATCTGTAGGACGCGTTGTGGCCAGATTCTGAAAACATTTGTGGGTGCAAGTAATTAGAGGCGTACTTGCCCCGAATAAAGGAGCAGCCCAATTCACAATCGACACCTGAATGCGTGCGCCCTAGATGTGCACAATCAGGTGCCATGTTTCACCCCTTTCCACATTGGTGCATCTCAGGGGCTGTTTCTGCACATTTAAAAGTTCAGACAGACAGGATCAAATTCACAGAAATGAGGGATATTTGGGAACAGTTGCGGGGGGCAGAGGTGGACTGGAGCCAAAAGAGGCCCTGGAAATAATTTTCAAAGTGTCCCCATATTACACATTTTCAGCAAATCCAACCCTTTTCCTATGGGAAAAGATGGAAATACCACACAAAAGAGGCCCAGGGTGCAGAGGCCTACCTGGAATTCGCCAGAGTTCCCTACAGCCCACCCCGGGGGCAGGGGAGGGGCATTTTACTACCCTGTCATGCATTTTTCTTGAAGTGTGACAGCCGCAGTTTAAACTGCAGCTGTCACGCCTGCATTTCCATCCCCCAAACAGGGATGGGCATGCTTTTTTGGGGGGTTTTCTCGAATTTCACAGAGACTCATCCTTTAAGGGCCTTTCTCATTAGTGCTGATGCGCATAAGTGTCACGTGCCCGACACTAATGAATGCAGGGGCCTGGCCAGTGCATCTCTGCGCTACTGTCCGGCCAACACCCTGAAATGCACGTCGCCTTCTGCACTTTTCTATAATGAGCGCAAATGAAAAAAAGTGCATCGTCTGCCCTTGTTTCAAATGCACATTTTTGAAAATCTGGTCCATAATATTTGTCTGATTCCAAACGCTGTATACTCGGATCACACGTGTGCTCAGTGGACAGGGAATTCCACTTCACCTGGAAGTATGTTGGCGGTATGTTGAACTATGTGTGTCTCGTGTTCCTTTATATTACCTTGTCACATAGAAAATGGCAGGGGGCATAAACGGAAGGCAAAGCTTTCAGACCGAGAATTTGAGGCCTGTCCATGAGCTCCTGTCATTTGAAGGGGTTCTCTCATGGCAAGTGGGCCCAGTGGCGTCGCTGCGCCTCCCTCTGAAAACCTGGCCCATTCCTTCTGCCCCCCCGCCCCTTACCTAAGGCGAGCAGTGACCGTGTTCTCTGTTTGTGGTGTTATTTGTGACACTCACTAAGGCAAATGTCTGCATATCACACGGGCAATACTCTCCTTTCGTCTGAAAGCTGGCAGTGATCTTGGTATGCATTCTGGCATCCATATTGGCATCTGTATGAGCACGAGCAACTTCTCAGGGTTTCCTGCCCGGCTTCTGCACAGGGACCTTCATAGTGTGTGCAGAGCAGCTTGCAGCCCCTCCTATCAGAATGTAGTGCACGAAACTGCTAATGATGGGCCATTAGTCACTGAATGGTTTCATGCCTGCATACTGATGGGAGGGGGGGTGCAGTGGGGTGTGGGTAGTTGGTGGGCACAAAAGCCTCTCTGCAGGAGTGATTGTGACGTCACACATTACCTTTCATAAGCGGCCCCCACTTTTGCCTGTGGCCCCCCTACTTTTGTCTCACTCACAGTTTTCAAAACTGCCATGCAGCCTCCTCAAAATTTTGGGGCTGGCTCTGCCCTTGTTCACAGCACCTTAATCAGACAAATCTTGTTCAAGTGGAACCAGCTGAACCAGTTTATGAGTACACTTTTGATTTTCCGTTGCAAACCAGCGTGGCAAATGAGGAGGTGCACACATTGTCACACTACCAGAAACTGTAAACACAGCAGAGCGGGAGGTCACACTCTCATGTAACGAAGAGAAAATATTAGCTGAGATCATAGCACAGACAAAGGTTATGTGGAACGTCGGCATCAGTATCTGTATATTAGTTGTCAATCATCACTGTGACATGGCAGCTTTAATTGACACAAAAAAGATCCTCTCACTGTCATCCACCTCAAAATAATTTGGCCCTGACAATCCAGGCTTGGGGTCCTTGTTCTTCATTGCCAAAGACTTAGTCACACTGACCGACCTATCCCATCGTCTTTTTCATAGTAATAAGGCCTTAATTCCCATGATATGATATGATGTGGTATTTATAACGCGACTGTACACAAGTGTTTCTACGGGCCATAAGACAGGGAAGGGGAGACAGAGAGAATATAGGACAAACCATCCTACTAGGCCTTGTGTCATCCGGATCGTGCAAGTGCGACAACAAAAGTCCAAGGGGGAAATGTAGAGGAGGAAGTGCAGGGGAAAGGAAGGGGAAAGTGCGATCAGGGCACCATGGCTTTGTGTAAGTGCATGTAAGGCAGTGCAGATCTAGGTAAGTGCATGGAAGGCAGGTGCAGTAGGTGTTACAGTTACAGCCCCTAAGTAACCCAAGTTGGACCTTGGTGGGTCAGTCCAGGAGGAAGGAGGTCAACCACTCCAGGGCCTGATCTGTGATGCGCAGGTTCTCGTGGAGTCCATTAATCAGGATGGCATGATTGACCGTATCAAAGGCAGAGGAAAAGTCAAGGAGGATGAAGACAGCGGGAGGGGTGGAGTCAAGGTTAGAGAGCAGATCTTCACGGGTGTTCAGAAGAGCAGTTTCCGTGCTTCTGGCTGCTCTGAAGACAGACTGATGTTCATGGAGACAACCGACAGATTTAGTGTGGAGGGCTAGATTGGAGATGGCCAGCTTTTCCTGGAGTTTGCCTAGGAAAGGGCTGATAGAGATCGCACAATAGTTTGCTGCACAGGAGCGATTGGCAGAAGGCTTTTTTAGAAGGGAGTGCACAAGGGAGTGCTTGAGGAGAGAGTGGAAAAATTGAGTGGTGAAAGAGTGATTACAGAAATCTGCCAGTGAGGGAAGCAATGTGGTCCTTGATGGTTCTGGAAGAGTAAGGGAGCACCTGTTTGGAGGACACTTTCTTAGATCAGACTTGTCTAGAAACATCATAAGGTGTTACCAGAAAGAGGAAAGAGAGAAGGAGAGGAGGGCGAGAGGCGGCCACAGGGGCCCTGGGAGAGGTAGAGGGAGAGAGAGAGAGAGAGAGAGAGGGGAAGAGGAAAGTAAAGACAGGATGTCCTGTATTTTAGTGGTGAAATAAGAAGAGCAGAGAGCCTAGGAGGGAGCAGGAGAGGTGGAGACTGCAATAGGATTGGGCAGCACCTTACAGATTTTAAAGAGTTTGGCCGTGTTGTTAGATGCCGCAGAGGCAGAGGCTTCACTATGGAGCCTCTTCTTGGAGAAGACGGAGAGTCTGTATTGCCTTTGGCGCAGGCGGCAAGCCACTTTGTCAGATGATGCACCCGATGCCCTCCATGTCCGCTCTGCTACCCTGCACTTACATTTCAGGGTGGCCAGGTCGGAATCATACGAAGAATTGCACTTGGAAATAGGCTTCAGACGGATCCTCATGGCAGGGGCAAGGATGTCCAGAGTGTTGGAGATAGAAAGATGCTAGTGGCATGGATGATAGTGTCAAAGAAGAAGAGGATGCCTGCCGTGAGGACTCCAGAAATGTACGGCCTGCTAATGGCACTGTCATGTCCCCTGCGTTGATGCTCCACAGGCTCCTAGTTTGTTAGAAGGGGCTGTCAATGCTGACTCGTGAAGACATGAGTATGGAATGTTCTGAGATTGCAGTCGACACCCTAAGCCTTTGTAGACAGAACCCCTACCTCATGCCCATCTGATATGTTCCTGGACAATGCCATCCAGAATAAAGGAATGTGGCTCACAAACTCTCAGACCCATTCAATTTGTGCCAATCATGTTCAAAATGCCAGCAAAACCTTAGCCGTGTGACATGTTTTCAGGTTCAATGTCTGTCTTTCTCAAGAAACTCCGGCTGACATTTTCATGGACCGAGATATCATAGATCAGGTAACTTCCTGTTGAGACCCAGAGAGGGGCCAGTGGGTATTATTGCACTGCGCTAACAGTTTTGTAGTTCAATGGTTCTTTTAATAGAAGTTCAAATACAAAATGTTTGTAGCTGTAGTTAACATAGGTATAATGCAAACATTGTAACATGACCGCAAGTTGTAGCTAAAGCACTATTCAAACATTTGTGTAATTAATCCTTGATGAATTGTCTGTGAACTCCTGACAGAGTCTGCAACCATCTAGTTCAATTCCCAGGTCGGCTGGTGGGTCTTCACTTTCCAAAATGTGTGTTAGAAGTCAAGAATTAGAGGGATAAGCACTCTCACTTACACACCAGAAAACCAGAACGCTGTCACTGGTGCAAATCACAAGGGGGTGGGAGATCCTGCAAGTCTCTACAGTGATTTAGGACCTCTGTAAGCCGTTAGTCCCAATAATCAATCAACATTATAATTGGAAAACATCAGTACATGTGGTGATTTACCAAGCAATCAACATCTATCATGTGATGACCTTCATCCCCTTAGGGCTGCTGCATAAATGCTTTGTGTGCTGATCTGGGAAAATTCCCTTAACATTTATGATGTGTCACATATCATTGAAAAACGAGTCACGGGCCTTAGGTGGAACGAGCCGTGCATGGATGCCATCAAGAGCACCATCGACATTCGCCAAGGGCACGATTGCACAGAATCCATGCTGCACCCTTGCAAGGTCCTCTGGTGACCAAGGGAAAGTAATTTGCTCCTTCATTTTCAAAAAAAGAACAAGATTGATAATTTAAGCCAAAATGCACCTGCGCCAGATTACAGAAACTTTGCACACGCTACGGCAAAGATTGTCACATTTCTAAAAACACTGGGACCTATTAGAAAACCATAGCACCATGACAAGTGCACCTCATGGGGCTAGATAGGGGTGTCTTCCCAGGGGGTGCTTGGCAAAGATATGCATCATTTTATATGTATTGACCCTATGCCAAACAAACCCTCCATTAAGCCCATCAGGTTCCTCCCTATGCTAGTTTTTAATAGTGAATCTTATTAAAGTCCGGGTAAGATCTAAACATATGGCTGAATATGGCTTAATTGATCTGTCACTCACAAATGATAATGATGTGTTATTTATATAGCACCCTAATCCAAAGCGCTTTACAGAGCACATATTTACATACAATATCACCCAACCGAAATAGGTACTCATTTATCAACCTCAGAAGGATGAAAAGCTGAGTTGGCCTTGCCGGGATTCAAACCTGCAACCTGCAGATCATGCTTAGATCACAGCAGCGAGCGCTCAACCCGCTGAGCTATTTTACCAGCTTATGCCTTCATCATTTCCCGCGGGTTCGTTGTCCTCGTCACGGTCCTTGCTTAGGTGAGGCATCAGCTCATCGAGACCAAGGGCCTCATTGTAACTATTGCGGAATGCGTTTAACGGCGCCGGTAATGGTGCCGGCACCTTTAAATGCATTCTGCACTATTACGAGGTTCCCTCGCGGGACCCGCTGTGGACGTCTGGTTTATCCAGGCGTCCACAGCGGGTCCCGCAAGGGAACCAGGGAGCTAACAACGGGCCCTCTTGTAATGGGCCCGATGTTAGCTCCCTCCCCATTCCCATTGAGCCCTATGGGGGCTCGAATGAGAATGGGGAAGGTCCGGGTCTGGGTTCCCTGAATGGGGAAATACCGGGCTCTCCATACTCGGAATGGCCCGGTATTTCCCCATTCAGGGAACCCGGACCCGGACGGTTTTGGAGGCAGCCATGGCGCCAATAGCACCATGGCTACCTCCAAAGTCGTAATGAGGTCCCAACTCTGAACTACCCCTTCAAATCAGGATAGAAGAAAGGCTTCTTGCACTGCCAGAATCCTTCTGTTGCTTTACTGTCACGCGATCTAAAAATACCTCCCATTCTATGACTGTTTTTTTTTTGCTCGTCACAGCGCTGCCCCTGTGAAGCCAACTGTGCTGTGCCACGATAACACCGATCAAGAAGCGACCCAAAGCGTCAATACACTTTCAACAAGAGAAATTGGAGTAATGAGGCCGGGCAAGATAAAGACAGAGGCCCTGCATGCAGGCTCTTTGACCTTCCCATGACCTTGACCAGACAGATACGTGTACATTACATTGCGACATTTGTGTACATGCCTGTGTCAGTAAGTAATGATGAGCTCCCCGCTGACAGACACAGTCATAATAGTATTTGTTTTTAGTTTTCAGTTTATTACTAGGCGGACCAGTTTCGGTAGTGATCTGCCCTCCCTCCCCTCCACATCCGGGCAGGCCAAAGACAGCTGCCTACTTCCGGGGCCTCTGACCTCTGCGGCATTCCGGAAACATTGCTTGTCCGTTCTTCTTCTCAGAGAGTCAAGTTGTTTCTCGGGTCGTGCAGGGCAGACCAGCTAGCAGGCACAGGCCACTGCCTAAGCAGGCAGAGTGACAACTGGGCCAAGCCTAGGTGTGATCCTCCTCCCGAGGCAAACACCAGGGGCACTGACATTACAACTGAAGCCCCTGCCATCGCCCCGCATTCCACTGAGATAGGACTACCTACCTGCCACATCACAAGGAGGGATAGGAATTGACAGTAACACTCAGCACCTCCTTCTCCGAAAGCTGGGGCACCCGAAGTTAGAGCGCAGGGCGCGGGTTCAAGTCCCCAAGCCGGAGGCAAGGTCTTCACAGGAGTGACGGTTCCCTGGAAGGAGCTGTGTAGCTTCCGTGCTGAACTGGTTGGCTTGTACCTTGTAGCCTGGAAGGTTCTAGCACTATTTTCGGCATTGATCGGAATATCAGACTAGGGCCCCTTTCATATGTAATGATGGGAAATAGCGCAGGTGGGCAGAGTCTCGACAAATGTCTTATTCAGGGCTTTAAGTGGGCCGGGGCCTGCCGGGGCTGGGCCCCGGCAGGCTCCGAAATTTCGTTTTGAGGCGGGGCCCTGCCCGGGCCCACTAATCTCCCCTGGCAGCCCCAGCCACTACACGAAAAGGCATTTTTCTCTACAGCCTGAAGCTCTCGCTCGTCTGCGAGAGCTTCAGGCTTCAGAAAAAAATGCCTTTCAGCTATAATGGTGGCGCCGCACCTGCGAGGCATCCCTTTAATCAAGGGATGCCACGTGGGCCGGCGCCACCATTATGGAGAAACGTGAGGCCGCTGGAAGCAGAAGCCTTGCTTTCTAAATACTGAAGCTCCCGCGGATTCGCGGGAGTTTCAGTCTTTAGGAAAAAGGCCTCTGCTTCCAGTGGCCTCACCCTTTCAGCCTTAATGGTGACGCTGCCCCTCCCCAGCTGGCGAGGGGCAGCAACACCATCAAGGCTGAATAGGCGAGGCGCTGTCCCCTGCCAGGCAAGCCTATACAAAATAAATGCAGAGATCAGCACCCTCTCCCCTCTAGAGGGGAGAGGGTGCTAATCTCTACAAAAGGCTGCCTGGCAGGGGTGCCAGTAGCCCATTGAGCCGGGGCTCGCAAAGGAGGCGTGGCCTAACGGCCCATCAAGAGCCTGTTGTTAGGCCACGCCCCCTCGATGGGCCCCGGCTCGATTTGTAGTGCCACTTAAGGCACTGGTCTTATTCATCTAGGAATCAGGCATCCGTTGCCATCCAGGGAAGGGGGGTGGGAGCAAGATGCACTCTCAGTCACGTGCTGCTTCGGCCACTCCTTTATATTTTTTATTTCCACACCAGAACCTGTGAAAGGGTTTTAGTGCCTCCCTGCCACAAGCTAGGCCCTGTCCCATCAGCTGGCATTACCTTGCCCCACCTCCCACTCATGACACTATGATAATCTTCAAAATAGGTGACTGCAGAGCAGGTGGACTGAGCACCCGAAGCACTGCTGGGCACGCTAAGTATCCATACCTTGCCCAGGAGCACACCGTGAGTCAGCATGAACAATCATGTATATCCACCGCTACTCACCTCAAAAGCCGGTATCTATAGGTCAGTTGATGGGGAAAAAAAAGAAAACAATATAGAAGAAGGACTAGGGCAGAGGCTTGGGGCCTTTCTTCTAGGCTGATATGGAAAGGGTAGCTTGGAGAGTCTGGCTCGAGGAGCCGACACCACCGTCAAGTAAGGACTCTGATGAAGAGGCCTAGGACTCAGTGCAATGAAGATTAACGGTAAGTAATCAGGTCATTTCAGATGTCTGCCTGATGCAGGCAGAGCAAGGTCACTTGACCCCTAACCCTCCCACAAGCCAATCCCTGCCTTAATATGTCTTTCAGCCTATTTCCTTTGGTGTTTTTTGGCATTTATTAGCCGAGCATGGTCACTTGACCCATTGACCCGCTCCCAGGGGCGTAGGAGACACACAAAATCTGTGGGGGGATCAGGGAACCCCTTGCAGACTTTGCTACAGACACAACCCCTTCCAAACTGCTGTATGGCCAAGTGCTGAATCATTAAAACCCCTGTACGCATGTGTGGTGTTAGATTTATTTTAAGACCGACCACCAACTAATGGCAGTTGTAAAAAACACAGTTACTCTTCAAATAAGTTGTAAAGTTCTCATACATGACACCAAATTTAAAACTGATTGTAACCACATTTTCATCAAACTATTTAAAAATAAAGTATTTGTTCACTGTTAAAACAAAGTTAAAGCAAGAGTGTAGGAGCCCCTCTACTGAGAACAAACAGGGGTCAAATACCCTGTTCTATGGAATTTCCTCCACTCAGGAGGGTCTTCAACCACGTTTTAGCTCACTGCACCCTTCACAGAGGAGAAATTCCCATTTGCATATCAGTCTTTGTCCCACCCACAAGGGCAGTCCAGCACCGAAATGCTAGTCAATCCTCTTGAACAAGAGTGCCATCAGCAACCCAGACTCGTGTTTCGGCCTTGTTGGGCCTCCACAGTGAGGTGAGCTGAGACTCGCAAAAGCACAGTGAGCAAGGGGCCCACGTCTGGATTACGTAGAGGGGCTCTGACACCCTTGTTTAATTTGTAAAACTTGGGGTTTCACCCCAAGTAATCCAGGGTAATCCAGACGCGGACCCCTTG
Source organism: Ambystoma mexicanum (assembly GCF_040938575.1). Lineage (NCBI taxonomy): Eukaryota > Metazoa > Chordata > Amphibia > Caudata > Ambystomatidae > Ambystoma > Ambystoma mexicanum. Next base: position 951,829,822 of record NC_090934.1, on the reverse strand, counting down.
CTCACTGTGTTCATCCGCCCAATGGCATCCGCAGCAGGTGCCTCCTTTTGCTTGATAGTCAAACGAGCCGGTCAAAGACCCAGGATCCATGAAGAAGTGTGCTCTTTCTCCTGCAATAGCCTCAAGGTTGAGAGTGAAGCTCATGTACCGCAGACACAGATCATGCATTTGTATATTGAACATTTGAAAAAACATTGTCTGTTGCTGCACCTCTTGGATGTATAACAGGAACATAGCGATGGTTCTGTTACTATAGGTAAAGGACCTCAGGTATCTGAGTTAGGGGCAAGCTGTAAGAAACAAATGTAAGCAGGAGTGCAGCCATACAGTAAGCAGAGGGTGAGGAACAGCATATTGAATGGGAATTTCTTGAGAAGCAAGCAGCATAAGGTCTTCATGGCATGGGCAATGTCAGTGTAGAACCTCGGGCAGTATCATTCTGAACCTGTGAGCTCTGGGTGCAGCCATACAGTAAGCAGAGGGTGAGGAACAGCATCTTGAATAGGAATTTCTTGAGAGGCAGGCAGCATAAGGTCTTCAGGGCATGGGCAATGTCATTGTAGAACCTCGGGCATCATTCTGAACCTGTGAGCTCTGGGTGCAGCCATACAGTAAGCAGAGGGTCAGGAACAGCTTCTTGAACAGCAGTCTCTTGAAAAGCAGGCAGCATAATGTCTTCAGGGCATGGGCAATGTCAGTGTAGAACCTCAGTCAGTATCATTCTGAACCTGTGAGCTCTGGGTGCAGCCATACGGTGAGCAGAGTGTGAGGAACAGCTTCTTGAAGGGCAGTCTCTTGGGAAGCAGGCAGCATAATGTCTTCAGGGCATGGGCAATGTCAGTGTAGAACCTCAGGCAGTATCATTCTGAACCTGTGAGCTCTGGGCGCAGCCATACAGTGAGCAGAGGGTGAGGAACATCATCTTGAATGGCAATCTCTTGAGAAACAGGCAGCATAAGGTCTTCGGGACATGGGCAATGTCATTGTAGAACCTCAGGCAGTATCATTCTGAACCTGTGAGCTCTGGGTGCAGCCATACAGTGAGCAGAGGGTGAGGAACAGCATTTTGAATGGCAGTCTCTTGAGAAGCAGGCAGCATAAGGTCTTCATGGCATGGCCAATGTCATTGTAGAACCTCGGGCAGAATCATTCTGAATCTGTGAGCTCTGGGTTCAGCCATACAGTGAGCAGAGGGTGAGGAACAGCATCTTGAATGGGAATTTCTTGAGAAGCAGGCAGCATAAGGTCTTCAGGGCATGGGCAATGTCATTGTAGAACCTCGGGCATCATTCTGAACCTGTGAGCTCTGGGTGCAGCCATACAGTAAGCAGAGGGTCAGGAACAGCTTCTTGAACAGCAGTCTCTTGAAAAGCAGGCAGCATATGGTATTCAGGGCCTGGGCAATATCAGTGTAGAACCTCAGTCAGTATCATTCTGAACCTGTGAGCTCTGGGTGCAGCCATACGGTGAGCAGAGTGTGAGGAACAGCTTCTTGAAGGGCAGTCTCTTGGGAAGCAGGCAGCATGATGTCTTCAGGGCATGGGCAATGTCAGTGTAGAACCTCAGGCAGTATCATTCTGAACCTGTGAGCTCTGGGCGCAGCCATACAGTGAGCAGAGGGTGAGGAACATCATCTTGAATGGCAGTCTCTTGAGAAGCAGGCAGCATAAGGTCTTCGGGACATGGGCAATGTCATTGTAGAACCTCAGGCAGTATCATTCTGAACCTGTGAGCTCTGGGTGCAGCCATACAGTGAGCAGAGGGTGAGGAACAGCATTTTGAATGGCAGTCTCTTGAGAAGCAGGCAGCATAAGGTCTTCATGGCATGGCCAATGTCATTGTAGATATATCACACCGGATGGGTAACCCCTAAACCATGGAACTGGGGAACAACAAAGTAGCAAAAAATCCCAAAGGGAAAAAGGAGTTCGCATGGAAGAGTACTGTATTAGTTTGAGTACTCGATTGTGAAAAATAGAGGCGAGGAAGAGAAGGAAGCCCAGACATACATATTCACATTTTCATTTTTAATTTGTTATCATTATAAAATTGCATAGTATATATAAACATCAAAACAACAATAAAATAGATGAATCAATTTAAGTATAAAATTCTTATCAAAGCTCATGTCTCAATACATTCAATCGCAGTTTAGTTGCCACAATTCATAACCTTGTATTACTCAAGGTAGAGCATCGCTGTCTTATTTTTAAATTTCATTCAAGAAACGTAATTGCTGTAGAGAGAATGAATAGTTAACAATTGGATAAAGTGCTAAATGCAACCAAGTGCTAAGTGCCAAATTGTTAACCAAGAAATAAAGTACTGAATGCAAAAAAAGTGCTAAGTGCCTACTGTGCATACTGTGCATATATGATCTTCAAATATCAAAACAGTTTCGGCGAATTCAACCTATCTGGCTCAATTAAGCGAGCCAGTAGTCGCCTTCTTCAGGGCGCACTAGATGTTGCAAATATGAACCTAGAACATACTAATGCTTGAATTTTAATCTATCATTCAGTAGTTCCCACAGGTAAAATCTTTGTACAATTCATAAGGGCTTGATTGTAGATCTGGAAGTCTGTTGGAGACATTGACCCTTAATAAAACACATTGCAACAAACAGAATAGAAAAAAACAAAAAAGAACTTTGTGTTAAAAAACAGAGTATAATGAGCGAGCCTCCTAATATTCGATGCCTCTAGCCATAGAAATGAAGCCTAGGGATATGTATATATATTCACCTAAGTTAGTCCAAAAGTGGTGCCGAAAAATATGTTTGTTTCGATCCGCCACCCAAGCTGGACTGATGATGCAAGTGAATTTACATCTAAAAAGACAAAAATGAGAAGTTAAGAAAGATATCCCAAGATTATCTCAAACTTCAATAGCTAAAACACAGTGTCCCCTGTCTCCACAGGGAGTAGATCAAAATTTTGCCTCTTCAATTGCTAACCTTAAAATGTTTCAAACTCTTAATCGAAGCCGCAATAGACTCAAGTCTGCAACAGGGTCGAGAATATTCCAAATTTTTAAATCTTAAATGGTGTGAGATCAAACCGGAAGGAGAGACCAACAATTCCAGGACCCGTAGATGAAAAACCGTGGGTGGAAACCCTAAGAAAAAGGTATAAAACAGGTTTGCATTTTAAAGGGTTGCAAAACATTGAATGCAGCAGTTGCAAAAAAGCCTAAAAGGATGAAAAAACAAGCTGCATCCTAATTAAATAAATTCGACCCGATGGGTAAGCTCTGAACCTCTGAGAAACTGGAATACGTGAAATTTAGAATGTTGAAATGAATTTCAATTTCGTCGAAGAAAAAGGACTAAAGCTTGAGTCGGGCAAATGCCACTTACACAAGCCTGTCCTGGTCCTAAGACTAGAATCGGCTCGCGAGAGGGACAAGGGAAAGCCTACAAGTGTATATAAAGGAATAACAAGATTCTCACCCGGAATACGCCTTCTCTCTCGCCTCTAAAGGCGGCCGCTAAAATTGCACACCGTCCGATATATCCTCCGCGGCCGTGTTTATAAACACACGCGGTACTAGGAAAAGAAATAGGACTGCGTATGTGCCCCTAGTCCCGTAGAAACTAGAAAAGGACTAGGTATAGGCACATGCGATAATGGGAAAAGAGATAGGACTACGTATGAGCCTCTGGTCCCGTAGAGACTAAAAAAGGACTAGGTACGGCCTCACAACGAGCAGAGACAACGAATGTAAGCTGTCAGATGTAATATAATGAGAATAGGCCAGTGGAGTTACATAATGTGGCTATATTTGAATAACTGTCGTAAAAAGACGCCATTTGTGTATTGTAACCATGGCTGTGTTCATCAATACGAACGGAAAAACGCCCTAATCGAAGTAAGGCTGCATACGTCAATTTTAAGTCCCATAGAATGTTCAAAAGGGACTTAATCTCAAAACAATGCAGGGGCAGAAGCAAGATTTGCTGGTATAGAAGTATAAAATAATCAAAGGCAAAACCAGATAAGAGAAAACCTGCAGGGCTCTATGAAGAAATTGATTAATTTATGTTGTACGTTAAGGTATACAATGGAGCCATTCTTCTTGACGATTTAATCCTGTCTCATAGCTATTGGTATTGTACATCCACCATTGTTCCCTTTGCGCCAACCGGGCTGCTGTGTTGTTAGCATCGGTACCATAGACTTTTTACAAAACGCACCATTTCAAACTATTCAAATCATGATTATTTTCAACAAAATGCGACACTAAGGGAGCAGATACAATTTTGTTACGAATTTTGGACTTATGTTCACCAATTCTGGTTTTAATAGGCCTAGATGTTCTGCCAATGTACGTTAGAGCGCAGGGACAGATGATTACGTAAATCACGTTTTTGGTGTTACACGTGGTATGATGGTTGAGATTCCAATTTTTACCATTAATCCCTACAGAGGTTCCAGTGATTGTAGAAGCACATTGATTGCAAAAACCACATGAAAAGTGACCTTGGATAGGTTTAACGCCCCAAAGACCTGTCACCGTATTCAATTTAGGTCCAGTACTCGACCTGTCGGCTTTAGTGAGCCAACTTTTGAGGTTCTTGCCTCTCTTGAATGCAAAAATAGGTTTTGCAAGTCCTGGATTGTTTAATTGGAGCAGATGCCAGTGTTTCATAATGCTTTGTTTAATCTTATGATGAAAGGTGTTGAAAGTCATGGCACAAACTAGCCTCTCCTTAGTAATGTCTTCCCGAGGATGTTTCTCAAGGAGGATATCTCGATGTTGAGATCTGGCTCTTTTACGAGCTTGACGAAGTAAATATTTTGGATAACCTCGCTGATGCAGTCTTTCTTCAATAATGTTCGCCTGAATCTTATAGTCTTCAACTTTGGTGCAGTTTCGTCTAGCCCTAAGGAACTGACTATAGGGAATGCTCTTACGCAATGATTCAGGATGAAAACTATCGAATCTTAAAATAGTATTCCGATCAGTTTCTTTTCGATACAGGTCAACAGTAATGTAGCCCTCGATGTAACTTCTCATTTTTGTCTTTTTAGATGTAAATTCACTTGCATCATCAGTCCAGCTTGGGTGGCGGATCGAAACAAACATATTTTTCGGCACCACTTTTGGACTAACTTAGGTGAATATATATACATATCCCTAGGCTTCATTTCTATGGCTAGAGGCATCGAATATTAGGAGGCTCACTCATTATACTCTGTTTTTTAACACAAAGTTCTTTTTTGTTTTTTTCTATTCTGTTTGTTGCAATGTGTTTTATTAAGGGTCCAGTGGGCCTCGGTCCGGTGTTTGGAGATATCATTCTGAACCTGTGAGCTCTGGGTGCAGCCATATAGTGAGCAGAGGGTGAGGAACAGCATTTTGAATGGCAGTCTCTTGAGAAGCAGGCAGCATAATGTCTTCAGGGCACGTGCAGTGTCAGTGTAGAACCTCAGACAGTATCATTCTGAACCTGTGAACTCTGGGTGCAGCCATACAGTGAGCATCGTGTGAGGAACAGCTTCTTGAAGGGCAGTCTCTTGGGAAGCAGGCTGCATAAGGTCTTCAGGGCATATCCAATGTCAGTGTAGAACCTCGGGCAGTATCATTCTGAACCTGTGAGCTCTGGGTGCAGCCATACATTGAGCAGAGGGTGAGGAACATCATCTTGAATGGCAGTCTCTTGAGAAGCAGGCAGCATAATGTCTTCAGGGCACGTGCAGTGTCAGTGTAGAACCTCAGACAGTATCATTCTGAACCTGTGAACTCTGGGTGCAGCCATACAGTGAGCATCGTGTGAGGAACAGCTTCTTGAAGGGCAGTCTCTTGGGAAGCCGGCTGCATAAGGTCTTCAGGGCATATCCAATGTCAGTGTAGAACCTCAGGCAGTATCATTCTGAACCTGTGAGCTCTGGGTGCAGCCATACATTGAGCAGAGGGTGAGGAACAGCATCTTGAATGGCAGTCTCTTGAGAAGCAGACAGCATAATGTCTTCAGGGCACGTGCAATGTCATTGCAGAACCTCACGCTGTATCATTCGGAACCTTTGAGCTCTGGATGCAGCCATACAGTGAGCCAAGGGTGAGGAACAGCTTCTTGAACTGCAGTCTCTTGAAAAGCAGGCAGCATACGGTATTCAGGGCACGGGCAATGTCAGTGTAGAACCTTGGGCATCATTCTGAGCCTGTGAGCTCTGGGTGCAGCCATACACTGAGCAGAGGGTTAGGAACAGCTTCTTGAACAGCAGTCTCTTGAAAAGCAGGCATCATATGGTATTCAGGGCCTGGGCAATGTCAGTGTAAAACCTCAGTCAGTATCATCCTGAACGTGTGAGCTCTGGGCGCAGCCATACAGTGAGCAGAGGGTGAGGAACATCATCTTGAATGGCAGTCTCTTGAGAAGCAGGCAGCATAATGTTTTCAGGGCACGTGCAATGTCACCGTAGAACCTCACTCTGTATCATTCAGAACCTGTGAGCTCTGGGCGCAGCCATACAGTGAGCCAATGGTGAGGAACAGCTTCCTGAACTGCAGTCTCTTGTAAAGCAGGCAGCATACGCTATTCAGAGCACGGGTAATGTCAGTGTAGAACCTTGGGCATCATTATGAACCTGTGAGCTCTGGGTGCAACCATACAGTGAGCAGAGAGTGAGGAACAGCATCTTGAATGGCAGTCTCTTGCGAAGCAGGCAGCATAATGTCTTCAGGGCATGGGAAATGTCATTGTAGAACCTGTTTGCAATTATTATATGGGGTGTGTCTTTATTTAAGGGCAATCTAGAGCTGTAATTGTTTTATCTTGGTGCATGTAGTGGACATTCTCTGGCACACTGGCTACAGTGTAGGTCTCATTTCTCAGGGTAACTAGGATCAGCATTTTAAGAATATCTTTGAACTGTCCTCAGCATGGTATATCTTTTCATGTAAGATTTATTATGATTGCTATGTTTAAACTTAACATTGCTATACAGAGACATTGTGTCTATTGAAACAGTCTTTATTTTTCACGTATGTTTTTCAGTTTAAACCCACTTGGCGCAAGAAGAAGGGATATGTATCCCGAAACGCATCAGCCATTTCTGAATTGTATGCATGGATTATCATTTCTTACTCATTTCACGTCATTTTGTTGACAGCAATTTTTGCTTCTTCTCTTTAAGTTTTTAATGGTGAACTAATTGCTACTGCAATGAAAACCTATTTTGGTTCTTTTACTAAACAACTGAATGATTAGCTTTATTACTTACTCAACCTGTAGATTAGTGAATAACCATAGCCAGCTTACCAAAATTTAGTGAACCATCTTTTGATGGATTTATAACAGAGTGCAGGGGGCGGGAGGGCTCCTATCTTTGGATCCTCGTTCTTGTTTCTACATATATGTTGCAGTGACCCTGTGCCAGGATCACGTTTCCTCCCCTGCACCTTAAAATATTATCTATATTATCATACACTACTAAGGAAACTGACTTATTTTTATATATAAAATTAGGGAGTGCTTCTACTGATCCCCCCTTTTTCACAGATTGTAGAACCTCAGGCAGTATCATTCTGAACCTGTGAGCTCTGGGCGGAGCCATACAATGAGCAGAGGGTGAGGAACAGCATCGTAAATGGCAGTCTCTTGAAAAGCAGGCAGCATAATGTCTTCAGGGCATGGGCAATGTCATTGTAGAACCTCGGGCAGTATAATTCTGAACCTGTGAGCTTTGGGTGCAGCCATACAGTGAGCAGAGGGTGAGGAACAGCATCTTGAATGGCAATCTCTCGAGAAGCAGGCAGCATAAGTTCTTCAGGGCATGGGCAAAGTCACTGTAGAACTTCAGGCAGTATCATTCGGAACATGTGAGCTCTTTTGGGGGCCCCATGTAGCAGGAGATGGAATACTCAATTCTTAAAATGGCCAATGAATGCAAATTTGCCAGAGTGGTGCAGCAAGGGAAGGACTCCTTCTAAGTTGCTAAGGTAGAAGAACACATTTGTGGCAGTTGCATTAACTTGTAGCACGTTGTCGATGTTGCTGTCAAAGAGTGAGCACAGGTGTGTATCTTTGGGCTACTTTTCGAGGTGGCCCACGTGAATCAGACCAAATGAATGGCAGCAGTGATGTATCCTCTGGTACCATGAGCAAGACTTCTCTCCTGGCTTTCAAGATGGAGACTAGTTTAGTTGAATGAATGTCTCAACCTTTTTTAGGCAATTGAGTGCTTGATGTTGATTCCCAGATTGCTCTACAAGCTTGAGGCATATCTGTGTGCGGACAGCATGTGACTAGTGGCAGATGCAGTGTGCTTCCAGGCTGTGGCCATGCCGCGCCATAAAGATGTCGGAGTGAATCAGCCCGATAGAGGATTCTTCTGCAAACGCATGATTGATGGGATTAGTTCTGATAGGCGGGACTTCAATATGACTTGTTGGATGTGGTTGCTCGGGAAAGAAAATAACCAGAATAGTGCCTCTGGATGACAATAAGGGATGTGCAATCCACGCTAAGGCTTGTGACTACAATGTAACCTCTGCCACCTTCAGTTTACAATGCAAGGGCCTCATTACACGGAAGGCGGTAATGGTTAACGGTCACCGTTAATGGTAACGGTGACCGTTAACCATTACCGCCTTACTACGAGGTCCCTTAGCGGGTTGGTGCTTTAACGCCTGCTTTTTGCAGGTGTTAAAAACCAACCCGCTAAGGGACCTTGGTGCTTATTACGGCACCGCAAAATTGCGGTGCCCTAATTAGCACCTTCCCCATTCCCATTATGCCCTATGTGGCAAAAATGGGAAGGGCAGTGGTGGAAGGGGGAATTACCGCCCCGCCAACCTTGGAATGGGGCGGTAATTCCCCTTTCCACCAAGGCAGTGCCGGTATTTTACCGGCATGGACCAAGGTGCTAATAGCACCTTGGTCCTCCGCCATCCGTGTAATGAGGCCCTAAGTGTGCTTAGCAAGCAGCGGTTTGACTCCAGTGCATGTTTCTGGGAGGTACTCTACATCCAAGGCCGGCCTTAGGGCAGGGCCGCCCGGGCAACTGCCCGGGGTGCCATTAGCAGTCTGCCACGCCAGCTCAGGGGAGTCTTTCAACGGCTCCCCCGAGCAGGCGTGGTGGGAGAAGGCGCGGCCGGTTCCCTATTGAAATTAAATGTGCCCGCTCTTGTGCTGGCGCCGTGCTTTCCAGCACAGGAGTGGGGCATATTTATTAACAACAGGGCACTGATGCATTAACATTGGCACCCTATTCCAGTGATTAACTCCCTGCTATGGCGCGGTGGCAGAGAGTTAAACTGCCCGGGCAGCTACCGCAGCTAAGGCTGACGCTGTCTATATCCCTGCTCTCTACTCTTTCTGTTAAGTGGTGAATTCACATTTGACAACTGTTACACGGCAGCCATCTTGTCTCTTTGGTCAGGCATAAACAGCCCTATATATTTCCAAACAGAAAGGAGCTCTAATGCCAATTTCTGGTAGCGGTACCATAGATGGTGCATGGACGACTCTTTATTTAAAATGCCATAATGTGGTGAGCAATGGTTGCTACTGCAGTCTCGTTGCTCCGCCTGTGCAGAGTGAGCAGGTTATTGTCCTACCTCCATTTTAATGAGGCGAGGCTCTGCATGGCTGCATAGCGCAGAACGGCTGATCGGTTTGTACACAGTGCCCAGCGGTGATTGACAATGGCACTCTTTCCCCCCGCGCACCGACTAACACGAGGGCGTGCACGGAATCCTGCAAGCTTGGCCACGTAAATCGGGCAGCATGCTGCTGGCTGTCCTTTTAATATATTTTTTCAAAGAGGACATCTGGCCCGTTGTTTCCGTAGCTGCTTAGTTTAGATTTGGCATCCGTTCTTTGTGTTGGTTAAATACTCATTTTACAGCACATGAAAATAAGCGCGGGCAGTCGGGTTGTTCTGCTACTCGGAGCAGAACGGAGCTCCAATTTCCCGGCGCGAAGGAGTGTGTTATTGCAGGTGTCCCAGATGCATCGTGGCTGTTAACGTTCATGTGACACGCTCCAGCTCTTGTATGCGTTCACTGGGGCTGTCTGCCAACAAGTCTGAGGCAAAGCCCGCGGTTCTCGTGAAGAGCAGAGTATTGTTCATAGGGCAGCAAGTCACAGGTGAGCAGCTCTTATCTTACGTCTGCCAAGCAAGAACAAATGCAGCCTATCCTACACAGAAACAAAGGATTATCCAAGTCAGCGCCACCCGCTCATTATTACGAGCTGTTTACGTAGTAGACTGGTCTCGTCTCGCCCAGCCAGTGGACTGAGTGCATGGTGCCGGGATGGGGATCCCATCTCGATGAATGGGCCTTTAGCAGGGGAGTATCCAGCATGTCAAGAGACGGGGAATGGGGGGGGGGGGAGGAAGGCGGGGCCGGCGGCGGTTACATTGAAAAAATCCTGCTATTTTTACCCCCAAATGCAGCCTGGAAAATGAATGCTAAACTGACACAATCGTCGCCGCATTTAAAAAAAAATCACGTTAAACAAGAAATACGGAATCTTGTTTTTAATAAGCATTTTTAAGGAGGATGAGAAAGGTAATCAATAGGCAAGTTGAAGGGGGCGACATTTAGCACGCAACAAGACATTGCTCAAGTGGCATGCGTCTTTTTTTCCTTCCGCTGAAGAGGTCGACAACAGGAGTCTGCAACATCTCGTTCAATCCTGAGAAGTGAGGGGGAGGAAAGACGCTCCTCTCCAATGCTTGAGCGCAAGTGTTTTTTTTTTTAAATTCGCAGTTTGCTAAAGCAACGCTCAGGTTTGCAAGTTGACAATAAACGGTGCCAAGAATTCCTAAGTTCCTAAGTTTGGAAAGGCATTGTGAAGGTCGTTTTTGCTGAAATTGTTTAAGATGGTGCAGATGGATGTGGGTGCAGGATCAATAGATACGTCTTTGTAGACCTCGCAAAACTGCTGGTATTCTGAAAATGCCATATCTGTGTCAACGTCGGCAGAACACAATACACTCAGCCTAACAATATTGTCTTGGTCTGGTAAATGGGTTGGCAAAAGACCACCAAACAATTAAACAATGTTATTGAAATCTGTGAACTTTTCTTTTAACTCTGTCGTTATTTGGTCATAAGTTCTAAAGAAAACCTGAGTTTTAAAAAGTTCTTCAGGATTTGAGCTACGTTCATCCGCGGCTTCCTCTCTGCACATTTATTTGAACTGCAGTACAATTTTGAATTCTGTTTCTGCATGGTTTTGTCTGGCAAATTTTTTTGCAGTAGAAAGCAACGCATTGTAATGTTCAATTGTTCTGTTTTTTTAAGCAATTCTAACATGCTGAGACCATGTTCGATGCTGTCAGGGTGTCCATTGATGCACTTTGCAAGTTGCATGAGTGGCTGTTCACAAGTTGCAAAATCTCTTCCCAAATGTCGAGCATCAGTATAAATTCCAACTTGGTTATAGATTCATGCAAAGCATGAGCCTCTCCAGCATTTTTGACTGGTGTCTCTCGGATTGGGATTCTCTCCAATGCAAGTATGATTGCAGGATGTATACATTTTACAGTTTTGACAGACTCATGCCTGCAGTACCATCTTGTTTCACATAAGCGCTTAAGTCTCTGAGGGCATATATATTCAGTTCCTCTAGGGCTTTTAAAAATATTTCTAAGCACGGCTGACTCGCAGATATGAAGCAATGTAGCTTTTCAATAAAACCAAAACATGTAATGGCATCTAAATAGGAGTTATAACCGTCAGCTAAAACAAGGTTAAGTTTGTGTGCATAGCAATTCACATACAATGCTGATTTGTTGACTGCTTTCACCCTTATCTGCAGTCTGGAAACTATACCGGCCATGTTTGCTGCAGCGTCATAGGCTTGAGAGCAGACATTGGCTACGTCAAGATTCAGAATATTTAGAATACTTTGCAATTTAGCAAAAAGAGAAGAGGAGGATGAGTCATCAATATTAGTAAACATTAAAAATCTCTCCTGGATGCTAAAATGTCCATCATCAAACCTAACACAGCATGTAAACTGATCCTTATGAGAGATATCAATTGTGCAATCCATTATAATTCCATAGTATTTAGCATCGTGAACCTCACTGATAATTTTACCTACAACAACAGATCACAGTGAATCAATAAACTAATTTTGGATTCCAGGGCTTAACTACGATTGGTTGAATTTACAGTCTGAAAGATGTTTACTCAACACAGAGTCATACTTGGCTAGTAGTTTTGCCACCTGGAGGAAATTGCCATAATGTTTACACTCTTGTATTGTCTGTGATGAGGATGATTTCCCAACGTTGTTTCCTTATGGGCACGGAAGGGAAGATTTAGCTTTGCAAGAAGTAAGGTTATATCCAACAGTCTACGAGGCACCTCTCTGTTATGCTGCACCTAAGACAAAAAACACAACCAAGTGTTTGTGATTTATTTCTGGCACAAATAAAAAAATAATTACCATACCAATTAGTGAAGCACTACTCTATGTTTAAAAGAGCCAGGGTTTTACTGCTGCTTCGAGAAAGAAAGCTATACAGATGTCAGATTGGAAATTAAGGTTCAATGGGCAGGAGCTAAAATCAGCTCCTGGGTATCACGCATCCCAGAGTAGGCAGCAGCTACTGCTGGTGAAGCAGGAGCAAGTACACAGTGCACTGCAAATCTAGTGTCCACATGAGATGTATGCTTGAACTTTTTGCCCATTAAGTACAATCCATTGTAGTTAAATGGGTCCTAATTCTTCTTTATTTTACATTCTGTAGGGGAGGACTGGTCCAAGAGACCCCTCTCGCCTGCGTTTCTTCCCCAGGTGAGGGCTATGGCCCATTCGGCGTTCCCTCATGCCACCCGGGCCCAGGTGGTGGAGGGTTCACCCACTGGAGACATTGCCCACACGTATCGAATGCCCACATCTATTGATCACAACACAAATTTAGTTAGGCCCAAAAACCATTCTCTGCCCAGCAAAGATGGTGTGAGCTCAGCGCACTGTAGCGCGGCCCCCACCCTTGGAGAACATCCCTGTTGCCGCACCACCCTGGCAGATCCGCTGTGAGCACGTTCCCACGAACAAGACGGACATGAGCTAGCGCAATACGCTAACATTGTAACAGTTCACCTCCCGCAGTGTACCATCACTATCAGCATGACCCGGCCAGCAGGCCTGAACAATGGGAAGAACAGTAAAATGGTCCTCTGATGGCAGACAGTCTTTATATATATGTATATATTAATGTCAAGACCTCTTGCATTATTTCTTTCCTCCATAAAATACAAACGCCTGTAGAATGTATTAAAATGAGAGAGTATGCTCCTATGATATAAGCTATGGCGAGCTCGCACCATTGCAGGTGGATGCTAATGATAAAGGGACGCTCCAGGGACCTGTTCGTTGCGTGTATCACTGGGCAGCCTACCTCACATGGTTTCGCGCCATAAATAAAACTAATGCTGCTAGAGTACGCGAGAACGCGGATGCAACTATAATATGAACTCATGTCAAGAATGCGCAAGCGTGCACTTATCATGTGTGAATGTTTGAGCCCCTCATATGCTACCACCGTCACGTACAGGGGCGGATCGTTTTCTATGTACTCCACTAATCTAACTACTACCTCATTTACTGCAAATATATATGCATGTAACTAAAACACTGTAGCTGCTAGAATGTAATGTACAAAAATGGTGCTCGGACTGGGTATAACGGAAACACACCCAGCCAAGGTTAAATGCATGTTTTGAAGTGATTTTAAATAAGTATTATAGAAAGTATTCAAATGTTTGCGATGTCTTTACTTATATTCAGCAACACACAAGGGAGATACCTTTGTGAAAGCGTACAAGGTCTCGATGTATCCCCCTCCCTCCCTCAGAAGACTGCCAAGACATGAGAACAAAGCCCCGCTCTGTGCTATCACGCCTCCCCCGACCTGACTGGAGCTGCTTCAAAGACTTGTAACCCCACTGCAGCACCCAAGGCCGCGGCCAGCCACCTGCATTATTTACAGCACTGCAGTAAACCTTAGTTTAAACTCAAGCGCCCCCTCATAAACCCCACAACCCACCGGACTGTCTCAGACTTATGGCCCTGTGCAATCAGGACACCCAACACTTTGGCGACACACAGCGAAACATCTATAACCACTTCTAACAAGACAGAAAGACCTGTACCACCCGCCCCAGTCCCTGAAGCTTAGCCCCGCGACCCACGGTCCCGGTCAACAGATCACAAGTAACCAGACCTCGATATATTATCTCCAGACCCCTCACAAGGTGCATTCCTCCTGTGTTGCATTAACCTATTGAAAGATTTACTAAAGAAAATAGAACTGTAAATGACTGAATGACGGCGGGGTGCATGGCAGAGGGCAAGCAAGTCAGGAAAGGCATTCATCTCTGCCACAGGCCGCCTCAGCACACCAACACCGCCCGGATGAACTCAAGCCGACCTGCCAGGCCCAGCCCAACCCACGAGGGTGACCAGTGACGTCCTCCAGCCAAGACCAACCACACCGCAGCAGCACCTATAGTTAGTCGTCGCCACCCAATCCCAATGAACTTGTGCCCCCTATAGTATGTAGGTTTTGATGACGTTTTTTGTAAATATATACGCCTGTCTTTGCTATTGTCAGACAGAGCGCTCTCGGAGTTTGCAGAGTTCTTTGCATGCCCAATTCTGATTGATAAACTCCCATTTACGCTCACCCGCACTCTGTCTTGGCCTTATTCCCATTTTGGGAGAGTCCTTCATTGTCTCTCATTGCGGGGAGGATCGTGCTGTTTGGGGATGCTTGCTTTCAGTGGTGACCCCGATAGCGTGATATTTATTTCTTCCTAAACTCCTTCTAACCGTCCCCGTTTGGCACGAGAATCTCCGGTCGAAAAGGGATACGCACGGTGAGCCGGCTCCGGGAGGCTGCCCACCAACGGCGACCGGTACACTAAGAAGTGCGCACTCAATAGAGAGGGGGTACGGGATCCCGGTTGAAAAATCCCCTTTGAGTACCGCTCGCCGGAGCCGGGGCTGACCGTTGAGCTGACGGCGACACTGCCTGGACGGACCCAGTTTCGGAGAATATCGGTTCAAGACGGGCACGTGAGTACTGAGTGCGAGCGATCTTAAGGGGAGCAGGGAGTGAAGTGTAGGACAGGAAACGAAGAGGGGGTACGCAGATCTACTGAAGATCATCTTAAATTTTCCTTGCTTTTTCTTTGCATATGGCCATTAGGATTAAGAGGTGAATAAGAGATAAAAGTGAAGGGAACCTAGCTCCGAAAGGGGGTGGAAGGCGGCGCCGCATAGTGCTATCTCAACTAGTACTGGGAATATATGAAGAAGTGGAGTATAAAATAAAAGTGTTCAGCAAAAGGGGACACTGAGAGTACATTAGTGACCGCTATTACTTTTTTCCTTTTCTTTAAGGGTAGGGGGGGGAGAATAAAGAACTGTGATTAGCACAGACTTAGGGAGAGAGTAAGAGAAAAAGAGTCCTATTAGAAGGAGGGGAAAACGGGTTAATATCTATATATATATATATATATATGTATGGGTATCTAGATACTCAAATAAGGCGATTAGGGACAGCCGGCTAGGAAGGAAAGGGAGGGCAGCTTGAATGGTGAATGGTGCCAAGAGGTGTGTGCAGCTCGTATGTGCTAGAAGAGATTTTGATGCTGTGAATGTGTGAGCGATTATAAGTGCATAATAGTTAAATGGTCATGATAAGTGTGGCCGGATAACCTTTTTGATTTCCAGTCTGACATTGTCAAACCAAAGGATGGGTTGCTCTTGTATGTGCCCCTCAAAAAGAACATAATAGACATTGTGTACGGCCAGTTTTGTATTGTGCAGACAGGGAGGGGGAGAGCCCAAAGGGACCCAACATTGCATATGACGTAAAATATAAAGAATAATATTGATACGACACTTACATTGTAGTTGCAAACACACAAGGCACATCAGCACTAGGAGGGCACAGAGATGGGGGCTGAAACACCCTTATCACATATTTGTAAGAATCTCCCGGGATACGTGGAGCGGATTAAAAAATATCACGACCAATGGGTGACCGAGCTAAAGGGGGAGGGGTTACCCCAGATTTGGCCCGAGGGAGGGTCGTTTGATAAAAGTGTCCTGGATACAGTGGCCACATGCATTTATCTAAGATACAAAGGAAAGCAGCTGCAAAATAGGAGGGAAATATTAGATCTCTGGAGGTTATTTGAAGAGGTACCACCGCCTAAGACACCAGCACTAAATCCTGATCTCCCGTCCACCACAGACAATCCACTGCTAATACAAAAAGATGTCAAAGAAGGCTCAAATGTAGCGCCACCAGTAGAAGTAATAAGTTTGTACCCGATAATAAAGAAGCCTGTGCCCGCAGAGGGGTACAGTGATCCCACTTACATACCTCCCCCGAGAGATACCACACCCCTCCGGCCCACGGCACCTCCGCCATACGAGAGCACGAGGGAGCGAGCCCAGGCAGGCGCACAAAGGGTAGATATAGAGAAGCTCACAGATGATTTAGAATCAAGACTGACGATAGCAAAGGATGAGCTCTCTAGGATAAAAGACATATGCGAACGGACAGCACTAGATGCACCTAGATCAGGGCGTACGTCCAGAGCGCTAGGTGAAAATAGAAAGCCAGAAGAGGGGTGGAAAAAGGGCGAGATTTTGTTCAGAATTGAGGAAGAACCAACGCGAATAATAGAAGTAGGGCCCGGAGAGGGAGATGGTGCAAGTGAGGAAAGGCGGGGGGAATTAGAGAGGAGTTGCTGTGTGATATAAGGGACGAGGTAGAAGAAAGCGACAGGTTGAGTATGGCAATAGGAGGGGGAAGCGAGGGGGAGGAAGGTACGTGTTCGCTGAGAACCCTGGATGATGAGTGGCCGACTAAGGAACAGAGTGGGAAAAATGGCATCACTGGGGACATCAACAGCTCAAACGGGTCCGGACGGAACGACAAAAGGAAGGCTACAGCTCCCGTTGATACACAGGGGAGGAGGGAGGCCTAACTATATCCCATGGGCACAGATGGATAAAGCCAATTTATTAAAGCTATTGCCCCCGTTGTCAGGAGGGGCAAGTAAGTGGATATATGCCTTTGAGAAACATACTGCCGGGGTACCCCTAGCCATAGGAGACGTGAAAAGTCTACTCGTATCAGCGGTAGGTGACCAGGCTGAAAGGGTATGGGTTAAGGCCGGTTTCCCGGGAGTAACGCTAGACTGTGACCGCCATGATGGGGCATCATTTAACACGGTGCGTGCCAGGGTGTGGGATGCCTTACGCGAAACATTCCCAGACACACCGGACTTGCAGTCAGTGATGCAGTGTACAATGAATGACGGGGAAGAGGCTATGGATTATATTTTCCGGGTCCAAGAGATGTGGAGAGCAGAAACGGGCACGCCCTGGTATCAATCGACATCTTTATTTTATTTTATTATAAAGAGAGGGCTCCCAAAGGAAGTGCAGAAGGCGCTCGACAAGATAGCAGGTATTGAAGCAAAAGGATGGCCAGAAATTCAGAGCATAATAGTACACCATTGTAAACGAATAAAGGAGAGGGAGAAGGAGGTGGCGCAGAAAAGATTGGCAGACGAGGCGAAGTTAGTACAGTCAAAATTAGTGAAGGTTGCAGCAGCAGTAGCCGCGCTCCCACACAGTAGGGAGGGAGATGAGGAGGAGGAGGGGCTGATAGCACTCCAAGGAAGGGTGGCAACTAATTGGGCAGGACCAGCGCAGCGGCAGTGGACTGAGCAAGAGCAAGGTGGAAGCCCGCAGTGGCAAGAGTGGACCCCTCGAGGGGGACGAGGTGGGTACAGGGGCCGGAGAGGAGGCAGACAGGGGTATGGAGGAATGGGAGGAAATGGATGGCAGGGTCCCAGGGGCCCCCAAGGGAGTTGCTGGAACTGTGGAAGATGGGGACATTACTCCAGGGAGTGCAGAAGTAGACAAAACAATGGGTTCCAGGAGGGGGAGGCTTATGGTCATCCACACCCGGGAAGCCCATACGGTCTCCCAATGGGACAACAGCAGCTAAGGAACCCTGGCCAGGGTACCACGGGCCAGCAACAAGGACACCAGTATAGGACACAGAACCACCCCCAAAACAATGACAGTATGCAATACACGCCAGGTAACCCTTTCGCGACAACAGCAAACGGGGCCCCCGCGCCAGCACCTTACAGCGGCATGTCGGTAGTTTCCGGAAATGTCTTTACTGAGGGAGGGGCGACAAGATACCCCGCATAGGACAGCCCACAGAGAACACTTGCGTGTCCAGTTCTATCTACCACCTACGATGCAGCGGAGGAACCATTGGTAGGGGCGCAGATAGGAGACAAGCAGTTTATATTCATGGTTGATTCAGGAGCGGAGAAATCATGTATCAGAGAGGGCCGATTCCCGTTATCTAACAGGAAGTTAGAGACGCAGGGGTTCTCTGGGGCTGTAGTTGAAGTTCCTTACACAGAAGTTTTGGATGTGACAGTGGGGGGTAAGACAGTGAAGGCACCCTTATTATATTACGAACATTCCCCAATTAACTTGCTAGGGAGGGATCTCCTGAGCAAACTCAACATGACCATATCATTTACCGAGAGAGGAATAGTGTGTTCCACACCCGGGATATGCCCCTTGCGTGCAATGTTGGTAGTGCAAGCCCACACAACCACGCAGGAAATACGAGGACTGCCACAAAATGAGGAAATGTTTATCAAAGGGCTGAAGACTCTGGCCCTCATAATTCCCGAGCTAAGGAGCATGGACTGGAGGATCCCGGCGGAGTTCCTCTTCCGCCCCATAGTATGCCCCAACGCAGTACCAGGGTCAGTGGTATCGCTAGATGTGCACGCTGTGCAAGTGTCAGCAAAAAGAATAGCTGTGATCGGAGTGGATGAGGAAGGATGTGAGTGGCGCACAGTGCTATGCACAAACGCCAACATCGCCCTGCGAGAGGTAACAGATGAGGATCTCTTCTCAGACTCAGAAGATGATGGTGAAATAGTGATGGAGATAGCGATGCCCTGTGATATTTTAATACAAGCCAGGGAGACTCCCGTCCAATTGATGACAGTGGTAGGAGCACCACCGTCGTTTTTTGATGACGACATGAGGCTCGTACCAAACAACTTATGGACAACAGGCCCCCATGATGTGGGGCTGTTGCATGGAGTACAGCCTGTGGTAATAAAGTTAAAGCAAGGAGCAATTTTACCACGAGTTAAACAGTATCCTCTGTCTCGTGAAGCTGAAGAAGGGATAAAAGAGACAATAAATGCCCTACTGGCACAAGGGATAATAGTGCCTTCAAACTCCCCATGTAACACGTGCATTTATCCGATCAAAAAAGCAAAAGGGGGGTCATGGAGGATGATACAAGACCTACGCCCCCTCAATGATGTAATTCAGAAGGAGTTCCCTCTAGTCCCGAACCCCGCATCAATACTGTGCAGCATCCCGAAAGAGGCATCACATTTCACAGTAGTGGATTTAAAAAACGCATTTTTCTCTATACCCCTGGCTGAAGAGAGTAGATACCTTACCGCCTTCACACTGGGGGGTAAAAGGTATGAACATTGCAGATTACCACAGGGCTACTGCGAGAGCCCGAGCATCTTCAATCGTGTATTACACGAAGACCTAGGAAACCTATCAGTTGAGAACACCATTATTCAGTACGTGGACGATTTACTAGTCTGCGCACGAAACGAAGAGACATGCAGAGCAGATTCCGTAACATTGTTGACCTTGCTGGCCAACAAGGGGTACAAAGTGGACAAGGGAAAGCTACAGTACTGTCTGACAGAGGTCCTGTACGTAGGGCAGCTGATTTCAAGAGATGGGAAAAGAATAATACCAGACAGGGTAAAAGCCATAAGATCAGTACAAGAACCCACAACAGTAAAAGACATGCAGAAATTTTTGGGAATGTGCAATTATTGCCGAGCATGGATATTAGATTATGCGGCATACACCAGGCCCTTATTACAAGCATTAAAAGTGGCCCAACAGGAGAACAGGAAGATGGAGTGGACAGAAGAGATGAGTTCCTCCTTCCAAACACTAAAAGAGTTGATTTCAAGCGCCCCAGTACTCGCAAACCCTGATTATGGACGCGAGTTTTACCTATTCTCACACTGCAAGGAAACACTGATGACAGCAGTCTTGACACAAAAAACATCTTTAGGACACAAGCCATTGGCCTACTATAGTGGCACTTTAGATGCCGTGATGCAGGGCCATTTCGCGTGCGAGCAATCACTCGCTGCAGCCGCGTTCGCGATTGAGAAAAGTGCCACAATAGTAATGGGCTGTTCTGTGACATTGTTTGTGGAACATTCATTATTTGCCATACTCGAGAGATCAAAAAGCACACTGACCACACAGCGGGCAACTGCCTACGAGATTATACTGTCCAGTGCCAACATCCATATAGTGAGATGCAAGACAGTGAACCCCGCCGCATTCATTACAGAAGCGTGCACGCTCGAAGACATGCAGAACCACGATTGCGCAACCTACACAGGAGGAAGTGGGGAAGAGACAGTGGTGTGTGAGAACGCTCTAAGCGAAGGGGAAGTGTACTTTGTAGATGGGTCCGCATCTATTGACATGGACACGGGAGAAAAACACGTTGGCATGGCAGTGGTGAGGTTAGAAGACGGTGAGTATGAAACACTGGTACAATATCGTCTCCCATCACATTACTCCGCGCAGGCAGCAGAACTGATTGCACTCATAGAAGCACTACATGCATCAAAGGGGTGTGCAGTGACGATATACACAGACTCAGCTTACATGACAACAACAGTACATGGAGGACTAGCAAGATGGGGGCGGAGGGCTTTAGGAGGGCAGATGGAACACCTGTACAGCATGCAGAATTGTTAAAAGAGTTAATTGAGGCCCTGCAAAACCCCACTGCAGTAGCAATAGTAAAGTGCCAGGCACATACGTCCAACACAGATGTTGTGTCTTTAGGGAACGCGGCAGCGGACGCGGCCGCCAAGGAGGCTTCCTATTTTCAGAAAAATGACAAAGGTGAGTACATGCTTAAGGATAAAACAAACGAAGAGCCCACAGAGGGATATAATATCATGCCCATACCACAAATAATAGAATTACAGGAAGGAGCCAGTGCAGAGGAAAAACTCTTGTGGACAAAGCGAGGGTGCAGCAAGTCAGGAACAGACCTACTGTGGAGGCAAAATAACTCGGGAAAGGTGGTAATGCCAATTCAGCTACTAAAGATTGCATTCCAACAGCTACACTTCCCTGCACACAACACCAAACAACACATCGCAGCAGAAATACAGGAAGAATGGTTCGTGCCCTGTCTTCAGGAGCACGTGTCTCGATTGGCAATGGAATGTACAACATGCCAAATATACAATTCAGGGATGACATTACGCACTCTCCGGGGAACAATCCCTAAACCTATTGGCCCATTCAAGGAACTACACATAGATTACGCAGACATGGGGGAAAGGTGTAATGGTGCACGGTACATGATTGTGGTCGTGTGCCCATTTTCAAGGTGGGTGGAAGCCGGACCCTGCGCGCGACCCGATGCCAAGAGCGCCGCCAAGTTCCTAGTAAGGGAAGTATTCCCGCGCTGGGGAATTTGTGACGTGATCCGCTCAGACAATGGCACTCATTTTGTGAATGAGCTTTTTAAGGAAGTGACTACATTGCTGGGAATAAAACATAAATTATGCTCAATTTATCATCCTCAAAGTAATGGCGTAGTGGAAAAGATGAACGGACTGTTGAAGGGCAGGTTATCAAAACTATGCTTCTCATTAAAAAAGAATTGGATTTACTGCCTACCGCTTGCGCTATTTGAGTTGCGAAACCAGCCAAGCAAAGACCACCATTTGTCCCCGCACGAGATCGTGACTGGGAGACGGATGAACACAGCACACTCACCACTGCGCGAACACTCGGACGCTCACAGAAGCGCCGCGATATTGGGAGATGAGTTCACAGACTATTTAAAGAAGCTGACAAGGGCAGCGCGCGTGATAGCAAAGCAATTGTCCCCACCCTTCACTAGAGAAGAGGGAAATGTAACAGGCGCTGTCACGGAGCCAGAGCCACAACTGCAGCTAATGCCAGGCGACTGGATATATGTCAGAAGTTTTGTGCGTCGGTGGAATGCACCACGATTCCATGGCCCATATGAAGTAATATTTTGCACACCTACGGCGGTAAAGGTCAAAGGGTTGAGGTACTGGGTGCATTTGACCGATGTACGGAAGGCATATAGCAACGTACAAGAGGAGGTTGATGAGGAGGCACAGACAACAGCAAACGCTGCGACTGAACAGAATGACTGAACATGAACTTGCGTGTATGTGCTAGTAGTGAATTTTAAGAAATGCACAACTGATAAATTTTGTTTTAACTTTTATCTTGTTGAGAGCGAATATATATATATATATATATATACATTATGAGTTTGTATACACCCTTGTCTGTGAATACCCCTCCCCGTATCCCCACCCGCTTCCATTCCCCGTCACATGTATCTTGGCACTGATGGTGCCAACAAAAATGTTTACATGTATGCACTCAATGCACTTTTATATCTTAAAACAGGAGCTTCCATGGCATCTAACGGGCGGCCTGCAACGGATAAATTTACGAGAATTAGAGAATGGTTAACTGTGAAATGTATATATTCGTATGAATGTGGACTATCTGCGTGCATTATATTGTTTTTTACATTATTATTTGGTCTGGTTACATACTGGTTTATAGCGTTCATCTCTATCGAGATGAACGAGGGGGGAGGGAGCAACGCAACTATTGGGACCAATACAACTGCAAGTGTCAACGCAACTACAAGGGAAGGTGATTTTTTGGTATGGGATGGAACTAAACTTGTGTGGGGCTACTATACTACATCACCCAATGTTGTCATCTCACATGATGGAAAGCCAAAAAGTGAAAGACAATACAACACACTGTCCCCACCTGAAATGTCTAATTACAATGCTCACAGTTTAAACGACCGAAACCCCTCTGCCATATCCTGGTTGTATAATACCCCCACCAGCCAACCTGCCCCCACGGAGATAGAGAATCAAAGAACGAGAGAAACACATGAAATATTATATGATGACTGGGTGAAGGGGGGCGGGAATGAGAAAGGGGGGTCTATTTTGTCTCTTGCCCAGGGAATCGGGAAGAATATGAGGAACAAGAACAATAGACGGAAGAGGGAAGCAGGAAGGAGGAAGTATGATGAGTACTATGGGCTAGGCTTAGATAAGATGGAAGACCCACGACACCCCCACCAAACAAATAAGTGGTATGCAGACATGAGTGCCACAGCTAAACAAACAACAAACGAGAGCTGTTATGTTTGCTCCCTCATCCCTCACGCATCAGGTACACCCAAAGTGCTGTTACCCAAAGAATTGCCGATTATAGATGCCCAATGTCTCCTTCATCTCACGTTGTGCAGAATTAAGAACACCTTCCAGGCACATGAAGTGACTTTTCAAATGCTGCAGAACGAGAAAACGTGCTACCCAAAACCGTCAGGAGTTGTATGTCTGAAAGAACCATTTTTTGCAATCGAAGGGACACTTTTTTCTGATAACAAGTGGAAGAATGAAAAAGTAATGTGTAAAGCTGAAGCACTGAGGGGTGTGGCACCGGAGAAATTGCAATGGATAGAAGAAACATGCACACCTGTATGGAGAGAACACATCTCAAAACTAACCTGGGTCACGCCCATCGAAAAGCCTTTCAAGTTGCAGAATGAAATAGACTATGAACTATGTTTCAAAGGAGAGGGGAGAACGTCCATGGGGACGAACAAGAAGTGCAACAAAACCCTCACTATCCCAGACCTAAGAAAAGGGACTGCGGCCCTTATGGACACGTATTGGGTATGTGGAAAACAGGCATACCTACACCTCCCCCCGTCGTGGAGTGGCAGCTGCTCAATGGCCACTCTGCACTCAGCTCTAATGGTGATACCAGAAAGCCACATCGATGGAAGCAAAAGGACACAGGAACGCACACAACAGAGTGTGGGCCAACCAACTGCAGAACCACGAATGTATGTCCTGTCTTCTGGAAGCAAGGAAGAGGTGCTGACCCGCAACAGACGAGCATCAAACTATATATCGAAGGCATCATCAGAACTATTGGCCCAGATCCCAGACAAATATCGATTATTCAGCTCAGCAGAAACATTTTTTGCCTCGCTCGTATCAAGTGTCCAAGCAAGGGCTAACGCAAAATGGCTCCAGATAACCCGCTGGGAATTAATTCAGCTGGCGAACGACACTGAAGAAGGTTTTAACATAATAAAGGTCGAACTAAGAGCCTTGCGACTGATGACCATGCAAAACAGGTATGTCCTGGACCTGTTGACGGCGATGGACGGCGGTGTTTGCCGAAAAATAGGAAGTGCCTGTTGCACTTTCGTACCTTCTGAAGACACAGAAAACGGCTCCCTGTCCCATGTGATCGAAGCAGTCCACAACCTAGGAGAAAAAATGAAGATGGAAGGCGGAGCAGTAGATAGTACATGGTTCGATAACCTCTTCTCCTGGGTCCCCTCATGGCTTGGAACAACGATGAAACTTTTGATGCCAGCTGTGGTGTTCCTCCTTTTGATTTTCTGCCTATGCCAGGTGGGTCTTCGAGTCTGTGCTAACGCAGTACCAAATGGTGCAATGATGATGGTGACAATGGGCAACTCGCACGGTACAATAAAAACGGTGCAAGAAGCACAAGTACAAACAGGGGTAGACAACACACCAAGGTACCAACTGGTGCCCATGTACCACGACAAGGATATTGTAGATAAGCTTTGGCACACCACCATCAAAGAGCCCCGCATACTAGAATGGTACGAGGAAGTGTGGGTAGATTTGGAAGGAGATGGTGGGTGCATATATCTTACGTGTACTCCAGATGAATACGCCAGGAGAGGTGAGAGTTTAAGGGGGGTGTGCAGAGCATGGATGCCTATCAAAGGAACTCCTGCATGGGATGAGGCGGTGATGGACGAAGCAGAATGTAGAAGGATAGAGGAGTTAAAGAATTCGTTACTTAAGTAACGAAAGGGGGGAAATGTAGGGGAGGACTGGTCCAAGAGACCCCTCTCGCCTGCGTTTCTTCCCCAGGTGAGGGCTATGGCCCATTGGGCGTTCCCTCATGCCACCCGGGCCCAGGTGGTGGAGGGTTCACCCACTGGAGACATTGCCCACACGTATCGAATGCCCACATCTATTGATCACAACACAAATTTAGTTAGGCCCAAAAACCATTCTCTGCCCAGCAAAGATGGTGTGAGCTCAGCGCACTGTAGCGCGGCCCCCACCCTTGGAGAACATCCCTGTTGCCGCAGCACCCTGGCAGATCCGCTGTGAGCACGTTCCCACGAACAAGACGGACATGAGCTAGCGCAATACGCTAACATTGTAACAGTTCACCTCCCGCAGTGTACCATCACTATCAGCATGACCCGGCCAGCAGGCCTGAACAATGGGAAGAACAGTAAAATGGTCCTCTGATGGCAGACAGTCTTTATATATATGTATATATTAATGTCAAGACCTCTTGCATTATTTCTTTCCTCCATAAAATACAAACGCCTGTAGAATGTATTAAAATGAGAGAGTATGCTCCTATGATATAAGCTATGGCGAGCTCGCACCATTGTAGGTGGATGCTAATGATAAAGGGACGCTCCAGGGACCTGTTCGTTGCGTGTATCACTGGGCAGCCTACCTCACATGGTTTCGCGCCATAAATAAAACTAATGCTGCTAGAGTACGCGAGAACGCGGATGCAACTATAATATGAACTCATGTCAAGAATGCGCAAGCGTGCACTTATCATGTGTGAATGTTTGAGCCCCTCATATGCTACCACCGTCACGTACAGGGGCGGATCGTTTTCTATGTACTCCACTAATCTAACTACTACCTCATTTACTGCAAATATATATGCATGTAACTAAAACACTGTAGCTGCTAGAATGTAATGTACAAAAATGGTGCTCGGACTGGGTATAACGGAAACACACCCAGCCAAGGTTAAATGCATGTTTTGAAGTGATTTTAAATAAGTATTATAGAAAGTATTCAAATGTTTGCGATGTCTTTACTTATATTCAGCAACACACAAGGGAGATACCTTTGTGAAAGCGTACAAGGTCTCGATGTATCCCCCTCCCTCCCTCAGAAGACTGCCAAGACATGAGAACAAAGCCCCGCTCTGTGCTATCACGCCTCCCCCGACCTGACTGGAGCTGCTTCAAAGACTTGTAACCCCACTGCAGCACCCAAGGCCGCGGCCAGCCACCTGCATTATTTACAGCACTGCAGTAAACCTTAGTTTAAACTCAAGCGCCCCCTCATAAACCCCACAACCCACCGGACTGTCTCAGACTTATGGCCCTGTGCAATCAGGACACCCAACACTTTGGCGACACACAGCGAAACATCTATAACCACTTCTAACAAGACAGAAAGACCTGTACCACCCGCCCCAGTCCCTGAAGCTTAGCCCCACGACCCACGGTCCCGGTCAACAGATCACAAGTAACCAGACCTCGATATATTATCTCCAGACCCCTCACAAGGTGCATTCCTCCTGTGTTGCATTAACCTATTGAAAGATTTACTAAAGAAAATAGAACTGTAAATGACTGAATGACGGCGGGGTGCATGGCAGAGGGCAAGCAAGTCAGGAAAGGCATTCATCTCTGCCACAGGCCGCCTCAGCACACCAACACCGCCCGGATGAACTCAAGCCGACCTGCCAGGCCCAGCCCAACCCACGAGGGTGACCAGTGACGTCCTCCAGCCAAGACCAACCACACCGCAGCAGCACCTATAGTTAGTCGTCGCCACCCAATCCCAATGAACTTGTGCCCCCTATAGTATGTAGGTTTTGATGACGTTTTTTGTAAATATATACGCCTGTCTTTGCTATTGTCAGACAGAGCGCTCTCGGAGTTTGCAGAGTTCTTTGCATGCCCAATTCTGATTGATAAACTCCCATTTACGCTCACCCGCACTCTGTCTTGGCCTTATTCCCATTTTGGGAGAGTCCTTCATTGTCTCTCATTGCGGGGAGGATCGTGCTGTTTGGGGACGCTTGCTTTCAATTCTTAAAGGAGTAGTGCGCTCAAAAATATTATTGTCCCAAGCATTCGGGCATGTGTTTTTAAGCATATGTTGATCGATCGTAAAAACATTTCCTATGCACCTTACTATGGTTTTCCTCACTTTTACAAATGCGAAATCAGGCAGCAGGGCCTGGCCATTTTGTGCTAATCTTATCCGTTGCTGCATCGCCCTAAGCTCAAGTGCCCAATTGGCACTAAATCATAGCCCCCGCCCCTGAAGCTGACATCACTCGACATGTATGGCCCATTTCACAATGTGAATGCACGTCTCGTGTCAACGTTCTCTGCTAATGGGTGGTGTCTCCATGGAAATGGCAGGACACCTCTTTCCTCAAGACGTATAAACAGACCACTTCTCATCAGACAACATCAGAGTTGCTTTTTCAGTCGTTTCACTGTCTTTTGTAGAATAAACTGTGACTCGTTTCTGCTCTGTTCAGCTATCCTCCTTGCTTGTAACCTGTGCGAACAGATACTAGTGCCAGCATTACTATCGATTTTAATTATGTCGTATGATGGCATCAATAATGCCCTACCAGTACGAGCCGGAGTATTCCGAGGCCGAATTAATGGAAAGAGAAAGATTTGGAAACGATGGGGCTTCAGACGAAAGTTGGGAAACCGAATCACCCGATCAAGGACCTGAGCCTAGTCGCATGGACGACGTCTCCACCTGGTGTACCTGCAATCAGTGCAAGGTCATGAAATGCTGCTGCCGAGAAAACTCTGGATGCTTGGCCTACATATCGGAAGAAGACACACCACCAATATGCGTTACCGAGCTGCATGACTTCAGGGTAGCCTGCCTCACAAGGTCCGTGTTGAGGATTATGATGGTGCTTATGCACGAACTTCGAGCAACAGTTCGCCCTTGCAATTCAAGTAAGTGTGCTCTAGATGTGATTTAACTTAGGACATGGATGTCTCATATATTGTCGTAACTTTGATCTATCACTGCCAAATTAATGTAGTCTGGTAGTGGTTGAGAGAAGTATAAAGACTTTATGTAAAGTCAGCACACAGAGAACTCTGCTGCACGTGGGTCAGCCACGCTCATCTGGCAGATGTGAATAATGCAAATTGTGTACAACCCCAAGAATGTGGGGATACCTATGAATTGTAACTACATATAAACATGTTTCATTTCAAGGCCTTTGTGGGCGTAAGGGGTGCAATGGTCTTACTCTCCTTGTGCGTGATTAGAGGATTACATTTGAGATTTATTTGTCCTTGTGCCATCAGGCAAGAATGAGTGAAGTGACACGTGTTGGTCTTAGCAAAATATATGAGGACTTATGGATAGGCTATATTGGGGCACACTAGGGCGGTCAGTGAATAAGGCTCATGCTTCTGCTACATCAAAGTGAGAATGTATGGGCACATGGGGCAATCATGCGATAACTTCCACAGGACGGGGTGAAAGGCTCAAGAGCAGCTTTGTGGAGATGAATGGGTTGCAGAGCAGCATTTGGCCCGGTCACACACAAGGCAGATGAGCTCAGTGGAAGGTAAAAGAATACACTGTTTGCTAGCAACAATTCAAGCCAGTACATCCAGTACATCCATGAGTTTGTCTGACACAGGCTCAGGGGGAGAAAAAGGTGGAGGCCGGCTGTGTTCGCTGTTCGCGGCGCTGCAAAAGGGGAGAGGAGGCTTCACATTAATCTGAACGTGGCCTACTCCAAAATGGAGTCTGAGGTTTATACAAAATGGATTCGGACTGGGTCCTGCAGTAGGCCCTCTTCTATTGTTTCCAGGATTTCTCTTCTGGCACCAGTGATGAGGCAAAACAACCCATCCTTCCTTACACTGGCAGGATGTCCTCATAAGTGTGTCGTCTCCATTCAGCAGTTTTTTCCAGCCCCTTTCTCCATGCCTCTTGGGTATCCATCTCCCCTCCAGTATCAATGGCAGTTTGCACCTATGGCCCTGCCCTCCCGAGGGTGCTGGCAGGATGGGAATGTCCGAGGTGCGCTATACCTTCCACACTTCAAAGTTATCTTCTGCAAAGTGGCCATGGAACTCAGGGCATCCCCAGACCCAGTGTCTGCAGGCCTGTTGCCTTGATGCAGACCGCGCCCCTTCACTCAATCAACTTGTGATCGTGCTACCTGTGAGCATCTGTGAGCACTGGAAGTCAACTCTGGATCGGCGCTACCTTTTCTCCTGCTACTAACTACCCGGCTTGCTGAATCTCATTGATTGTTAGTCAAGGTAAGTGCAGGTCACCTGATCGTCTTGTAAAATTCTATCCTATTTCGAACAAGTGTACCCAGTAGTCTAATGTTCATTCATCTCATTGCCTTTACCATTGTCTTCTATTTAATCGATTCTGTTCTCGGTATATAGCAAGTGTATACAGTGACAATTGGGATAGAATTGCATCCTTCGCGGACCATGTCTATAAGCATGTTTCCTTTTGATGCAAGAAAGTACATTCAATGGACGACTAACACTTTAGGATTTGCGTCACCTCAATCAATTCTGTATGAAAGTTACCCTATTGTATAGTCGACTACGCTCCACAGGTTTTGCTTCTGTGACCAAAACAAACATTGCATAGAAACATTGGGCCTCATTCCGAGTTTGGAGGTAACCACGCCGCTATTTGTGGCATGGCTGCCTCCGAACTCGTCCAAACTCCGGCCTGGTGAATGGAGTAATTACCGGTCCATTCCGAGGTCGGAGGGACTGGTAATTTCCCATTCACTAGGGCCATTCCCCATTCCCATTTGAGCCCCCATAGGGCTCAATGGGAAGGGGGAAGGCGGCAATAACGGTACCGTAAATTATGGTACCGTTATTGACCCCGGTGTCCCTTTGCGGGTCCCGTCCTTAACGCCTGCTAAAAGCAGGCATTAAGGAAGGACCCGCAAAGGGAACTCGTAGTAGGGCGGTAAGGGTTTAACGGCACCGGTCTCGTTACCGGTGACCGTTAACCCTTACCGCCCTACTCGGAATGAGGCCCATTATGATATCATTCCATGATATATGTACAACCCATCGCAGTACACAAAAAAGCGTCGACTCAGAACCTCTCGTAAATTGCTTCCGAACTCAATTCAAACTCTATTAATGCACACGCGGGACCAGGTGAGTTCACAGTGATGAATTAGCTGTCGATGATGAATTAGCTGTAGGCCTTGGGGCAGATAACTACATGAACGGATTGGTGCTTTCGGTGTAATTGTTTCTTACTAAACTTTGCATATTTACCAGATTTTATTACTTTAGAACTATACCACATTTTGCTAGACATCTGTTCCTGGTTTTATGAGCATCAGAGATGACTATGCAATAGTGCATTTCGAAATAAGCATAATCTTATCTTAATCGGTTGCTTCACATTTCAATTCTTTTAGGTGAGCACATTGACTGAAGCACAGACCCTCGACACTGACGACAAATCCGAAAATTCCAGTATACCAATGGTGAGCCATACAGACTTGCAGAAGTTCATATTATTGACAGTTAGATCTTCCCACATATCTAATGCAAATCTAATTTTCACTTTATCACTTTGTGGCAAATCACTGAAAATGAAGGAACTAGATTCTGCATCCTTTTCTTTCCCAGAGTCCACAACCACTTCGAGCGCCTGTCAGGTAGTTTTATGATTACGTGAATGTATTATACATGGAATTCTAAATCATATGAAATAGTTTATGTATCCGGCCGTTTGTTTACATAGAGTATCATTTATGCGTTTTTATATATTTGTACCAAATGTCTGCATCCGATAGTCTCAGTTCAATTTTGCTGTTTCCATCCATTCTAAAACAAGTACAGTGTTACATGGTGATGATGGTACCTCGACTACAGTTACATCATCCTTTGGAGCTGTTCCTGAGTCTGAGGTATGCAGAATGCAATGCCAATTGCTTCAGTGCAACATTAGAATATGTTTGTTTTGCATGGTGATCTCTGATCGAGTGTACTTGCCATCAATCAGGTGAAATTCAAAATGTCTATTTTGCCTAAATGTTGTACACTGTTTACGACGGTATGTATGTAAGCGACTTGTGCGTTGAAAGAATTTGATTCCAAATATGATTTTATTTTTGTTTTTTAAAAATGAATATTTTATTCAAGGGATGTATACAAGGAGGTGAATTAGAAGAGGAGGCACATGGATCAGAGGTGGTGGACCAGCTTGCTGGTGCGGTCGTCACACTGAATAAGACGCTTGCACAGACAAAGAAGATGATTGCACAGAAATACAAGAAAACAAGGGTAAGTTACACACAAATTCATTTGCGAAAAGCGTTTTGTGCTGGTGTTGTCTTCATAACATGTATTTTTTATCTAAAGTGCTATATACTGCATGTTGGATTTGCATTGAACATATTTTTACAACCCATCTCCTAGAGGCCCAGAAGCATAAGAACTATGAGCACACAGACAACATATCAAACCAAGGATGCTGCTTGCCAAACAGATCTCACCATGGAGCAACTATTATTTGAGGCGCAGAGTGTTCCAGTCAATAAGCAGGCTCGCGATGCTTATGCCCAATGGCCAGAAAATAAATGGAATGTGACCGGCGAAGCAAGCAAAGTGTTGTTGGACCATTGCTACAATGCGAGAACTGGACAAGATGAAGATGAAACTGAATATAGGGAAGATGCTTTTGAATTAGTCACTGACCCCATCAAACAATCTAAACCCGCAAAAAAAGGGCCACCCAAAAAACCATCGACATTGATGGTTTCTCCAATTCGTGAGCAATTAACACAAGTTGAAATAACAGAGCCTGAAACCTCAACGGAATTGACAGAGGTACGTGGTAAATATTTCGACTTCAGTGTGGGCAGTTTGCCAGATATGTCCACCACAGTTGAGTCAGAACCCACATTCACGCAGGACAATAGTCCAGTAAAGCTGCCTAGTACAGATTATACTGATGCTGAAATGTGTCCATCTAGTAAGGGGGGTAGAATGAGGGAAGCCATTGGTGAATGTTACTCGTGTATCACAAGGCACAAACCTGAAAATCAAAGCCACCTGTGCCCTACTCCATGCACCATTTTCATGGTCTGCTCAACCGATGCTGGGCAAAGTGCCAGCTGGAAATCTACTGTGTGCAGCAGCATTGCTTTTCAGTGGTTCGAGCTTTAGTAAGTGGTCCAGTTTCTGTACATTTGTGGGACTTCAGTTCCTCGCCAAAACGCAGTATTTCAAATATCAATGTGAATTTTTATTCCTTGCTACCAGTGAAGCCTGGAAAATTGAACGAATGTCAATTGAACGGACATTCTCTGGCAAACGGTTCAGACTAGCTGGTGATGGACAGTGTGACAGCCCCAGTTTTTCTGTGAAGTACTGCACATATCACTTTGAGGACATGGACACTAAAAAAATAGTGAGTTCTGTGGTCATGTATGTGTCCGAATGTAAATCCTCAGTGGCCATGGAGAAACATGGTTTTATAAAATCCCTGCAAGATCTCCAATCGAGGGGAATGCAAATAGACCTCATAGCCACTGACAGACATGTTTCAATTGCTAAGGTCATGTTTCAATTGCTAAGGTCATGCGTGAGCAATTTCCAAACATTCACCATCAATTTGATGTCTGGCACGTAGCTTAATCAATCAATAAAAAAATCACAGATGCTGGTAAAAAAAAAAAGGGGTCTGAAAATATTTTTACAGTGGTCGCAGTTTTTCAGCAACCATCTTTGGTGGAGCTCCAAAACTTGTGATGAGTCTGTGGAAATTCTAATTGAAAAATGGCGCTCATTGATGCAACACTGCTCCAACGTTCACTCATGGACAGAAAACCAACATTTTCACAAATGTGAACATGGACCTTTATCAGAGGAGCAGGAACGCAGGAAGAAGTGGTTGGTTCAAGTTTGATAAAACTGTATCAAGAGATCTGAAGGGACTCACAGAATTCTGTCACACAATATGTGCCTAAAGCACCGGCCCAAGAGATTGCATTTCATTACACAGGGTATGGAATCTCGCACACGGCTTGCATTATTAGCGCATAACAAGAACATAGGCAGACAACAATCTAGAACTGTTGGAAAATTTGGGATGCTTCGTTACAAAATGGCCTTTGGAAAAAGAAGCAAAAAGTGGGTGGTCAAGCCAATATACCAAGAAATGGAATTCAATTTCGTGAAAGATCTGACTTTGACTGTGTTGGACATGCATACTCATGGAATCGTTTGTGGTTTGGTTCCTAGGACACATACATTGCCACAATACATTGCAAACGTGCCCTGTCCACCGAAAGCAGAACTCTTGGAACAGTTCGCTTCCTGATACAAATGAACAGCAGCTATTTATATGTTCAAAAATGTTGATACATTGTACATGACCAATGGACCAATGGAAAACATATGTAACTTGAATTTGAAAGCTATCAAAAGTATAAATTGTTCAAATAAAGCGTACGAAAAATGTCTTTCCAGATGGTGGTGCGGGGTTAGGGTCTGGAGGCGCAGAGTCCCCAAAATACAAAATATAATAATAATTGTACACATCCATAAGGGAATGAGCAGGAGATTGGCATTGAGAAGAATAAAGTCTTTATAGAGATTCAGCATACAGATAACTTTGCTGCCCTTTAAAACATTATACCAAACACATTCAATTTCCAAATGATTGCAGGGGTGGGGGGTACTGCTCTTCCAAGACCTTATCAGTGGGCAAGATGTACCCCAAGCTTTGGGGCATAAAGGCAGTTGTGTTGGGGGACTCTAGGGTGGTCAGCAATGAACGGTCACACTCCTCAGAGGAAGGAAGCAAAACCAATACATTGTTTGAATTATAACACTTTGCGGTGGACCAGCCGTGACAAATAGGCTAGTGTGACACAGGCGCCGGAGGAAAAAGGTGGGGGGCAGTCACTGTTCGCTGTATGCAGCATTTACAAAGGTGGGGGCTGTTGGTACTCCTTGTGCGCGGCGCTCGCTAGCCGAAAACTGGAGACGTGCTCAGCTGACAGGTGGATTATGAATTCTCAGTGTTTTCATAAAATGAGTACATCTCTGGAAATTTTGCACGGCATTGGTGTATGCCGGCAAACAATTTGTCCTGGTGCACATGGGAATCGATGTAGTGGGACTCAAGGTTAATGCCTTGAGCTGTCCACTCCCTCGCGTCCTGCCGAGTATATTTGTGGCTTTCATTTACCAAAAGCAAGCTAGGCATAAGGCAGTATTGTTTTTCACCCTTGGAAATAAAGGTAGGATTTGAAAGGAAAGGAAAGGATTGGAGGGAGTTTTGTAAAACCGTCAAATGTGATAAGGTTCAGCATTCCAAAACTGGACAATGGAACATTTAATTTCATTTTATGAAAATTCGTTGATCTGAACGGACACTCTGCGTTACGCCGAGAGAATGGAAATGCTGATTATTTTGTACGTTTTCTGTAGACGAATTTGTAGCTAAAGGAGTCAAGGTTTCATTTTATGACCGGTATGGCTGGCTGGCTAATATTAAATGGCTTGTTGTTTTTGGCAATTTGTGAGGACACTCAGAAACAGCCGGTGTGTACTTGTATTTGTCCCAGGCATGTGGGCAATCCAGCACCAAAATGCATGGAGTCCATGTCTGTGTTCGCACAGGTTCCACCAACGCCCAATTCTAGGCTGTTACGTCAAAATGCTGTCTATGTGTTATTCAAATTATTACGTCAACCTCTACATCGGCCTCCCATTGCGAACTAAACACACTGCATAGCACTAACCTCTCAATCACATCATAGACTCCAACATTGCATGTTGTTTTCTCTGTGTTTGCATTGTTTCATGTTTGTGTTCATCATTGGTTTTCACACGGTGCATAAGTAATGGATTGATTAGAATAGAATAAAGAACGGCTACTGAGACACATTTCTGTTATGTTTTATACACAGCCACTTCCTGCCCTACTGCGAATGTCATTGTTTCCAGATACCAATTGATGGCTTCTTCAGCCGGCAGTTAATGATACACCTCAATGGTTGGATGACCATCACACTGTTTTGGGACGATCGCTCTGGGCCTATATCCCCTTTGGCGTTACCGGCAATAAGGAGTACCTTGACATCGTTTATGGTGGTATAGCAACTAGCTGATGCAGAAGCCTTGTGAATCACGGTGCCCCCATCCAATGCGCTTATACCCAAAGGAACACAGTGTGACTCATGATAAACATTTGCGTATCGAGAACAAAGAAAGAAACAAAAAATTTGGTTGAATATGGAAATCGGCAGAGGTTCTCGGAGCATTTATTGTGAAATAAAAGCACATTATAAATTGCAGAGTATTGCGGTTTCCTTTAAAGATAGTGTTTTATATTCAGAATAGGGACACGCTGTGCTGTGAGAGGATGTGTGTTGATATTCTGGGTTCTGCGTCAACTGACATCGGGACGTAGGTTATGATTGGGCGCGTTTGGCTACGCTACACAGTAGCGTCACAGAGATAGGCGGAGAATATCGCTAGGAATGGTGATGTCAGCTTCAGGGGCGGGGACTATGATTTAGTGCCGATAGGGCACTTGAGCTTAGGGCGATGCAGCAACGGATAAGATTAGCACAAAATGGCCACACGCTGCTGCCTAATTTCGCATTTATAAAAGTGAGGAAAACCACGGTAAGGTGCATAGGAAATGTTTTTACCGTCGATGAACGTATGCTTAAAAACACATGCCCGAAATCTTGGGACAATAATATATTTGAGCGCAATACTCCTTTAAACACTCAAAGTTAATCTCACATATGCACATTTGTAAAGCACCAATTGGCCTGGGGAGCCAAAAGTAGCTCCTGGTAACTATTGGTTTTAAGCTAACCAGGCTTTACTAGGGTAGAAGCAGGAGCTAAATAGCACACAGCAATTTCAAACCCTGCAATTTCCATCAAATGATGTTCATTCTTATCCATGTGCTTGAGAATTAGTGTATGCTATTTGAATACCTGGTTACTGTATGCCTTTACTTGCACTCGGTTGACTGCTGTATCCATTTTCAGTCTAGTTTTTGTCATCACCATTTCTTTCACTGCTTGGATGTGGATACAGGGATGTCATTTCACCAAAATGCCAGGTGTAGTGGAAGTGACATCACACGATCTTGAACCCCATGATGACATCACAGTAAGATTTGTAATTTGACCCCACCCCAAGTGACATCACAGGAAGTGATGGTAAATGACCTTCAGATTTCTTAGATGAATCTAGCACCCGTGTTTCCAGGTGCTCTCATTTCAGCCAGATATAAGAACTGAGGCACAGAGGGAGGCATGATTTGCCCACGATTACACATTTGGGGAATGCAATTTTCCAGATTCGACATGGGGTCTATATGTAAAACATACATAATGCAGTTTTTCTGACAGGGTAACCGAAATCTGTAACACAGGCTACAGCTAGTGTATGAAACATCTATAGATCAACGGACACAGAAGTACGTGTTATCCATGGAGTTGCTGTGATAAACAAGCCAAACAAGCACTGACCAGGGGAGGCGTGCTCTGCTGTTTAACCAGGAGAAAAATGCTGCCTGCGCAAGGCCTGAAAATTAAATCATTGACCAGGATTTAATATCAACTAAATTCCCTGGTTTTAAATGTATATATGATTCAGCTACCACTATGATAGAAGAAACCTATCAGACTGGTCTGCGGGCACAGAGGGGAGTGATCCTGATAATGTTATCTTTGCTGGAGTATAATACCCGGGAAAGGTTCTTTTAATATACCCAAGATCCCCCACAATTTTTATTATCTAAGCGTAATACTAGGTGCCAGAAGACTTTAAAAAAAACATTTAATGTAATATCATTGCTGCACATATAAATTCATAGCACCACACAGTTATTTAAAATTGAAAACACCCACGAGTCGCGTATCACCCAGGGACTCACTGGCAGACTTGAAGGTGCGCAGTGCACAATACTCCTTTGTAAGACCCATTGGTGCCCAATGGCGTAGCACATAATTTGGCAGCTCCCCTGCGAGCCATGCTGTGGGATCCACCACAAGCTCCTTATCAAAGCACAGGGCATGCCAAACCCCAGGCCGGTGTGGACCACCACGTGTGCACAATGTCCATGATGATTATGCTGCTGCAGGGGCATGTACTACTGCAAGTAAAAGAAGTAAATATGTTTTTCAATCAAAGCTTAAATCTTTGACGTACCATAGAGAGAATGGGCGGTGCCTGACCCACAAATATACCAGCCACCACTGGTTAGTTGTTTTTTTGGAGGGTGTACATATTTGCCACAAGTATGTTGTAGAAGAGGAGCCAAGTACCCCCACCTCAACCGTTCCGCCCCTATTGACTCTTATGTTGGAAGCCAGAGTAAGTAACATACATGGAGCAGTTGAAACGACAAAGGCCAAAGGGAATCCTAGAAGCAAGATTCCCATTGAGGAAACCATACCTGCATACAAGGAAATATGATGGTTGTTTAAATAAGATTCCCAAAGAAACAGACCAGATAAATGGTAAGGAAGAATGGTAATGTCACACAGAGCTGAACTGACGTACCTAGAAGAGATGCAGAGCCTAGAGAATTTAGATATTCTCCAAGGCATCAAGAAAGTATTAAGGATAAGTGACATCTTATGATCAAGGTGATGAAACCTATGCCACAGAAACAGATGAAGATGTCAAGTTATTTTACACGTGTACAGATGCAAAAGAAACGCAAGCAGATAAAGTAATCTTGAGGCTAGCTTTATAGTGAATAGATTGCGAGAAGCGCCAATATATATATATGCATATTGACAAGTAAACGATGGATGTTTCCACCACGCATTATAGCAGTGCTAGACTTTAGCAAAAAGGCAGAAAAAGCCTAATTTCCAGAGTGTCGCAGTTAAAAAGCAAATTAAATTACAAAGTGAATCTCAGCAGACAAGGCTGGATGAGCCAAGAAGCCAAGGCCTTGTCAAACTGGAGTAAACTGACATTGTATACAAATTGTGTGAAAGAACAGAACTCCTGTTCAGAAGGCATGAACAAAACAAGGAAGACGTCAGGGGTCTATTAAAAAAAAGTATTAAAATGCACTAGAAGCTCGATTCCATGGTCTCTAGTCACATGGAAGGATGACGTTGGACGAACAAGATGGTCACACCTATGCACGAGGGCAGAGCGTGCCTTCACTCCCTGAATTTCTCAGAGCTAAGAACACTCTCAAGGCCGAGCATCAAAGCCTTATGGACAGTAGACCACTGAGGTGATGATGGATTGACATGCTAATTGGTGGGAAGCAATGGTTAAAGCAAGCTCACCGGCACCTGGATGGCCCGCCTGCATGCTGCTAGACATAGATGGAAAAGTACTGACAGAGGTTAGACTGCCAACCAATTGTAGAGGACTGCGTAATTAAGGGTCTTATAGTTGTGTAAACCAATGGAACGTCGTGTATTTAGTGACGTTCATCGTGGTCATTTTTAGGGAAGGGCTTAGTTGCCCCACCTGATGTTAAGTAACCAATCACATAGTCATACTTTTTTAGACTAGTATGGATCATATACTTAGATGTTCACTCAGAGCCAATCACCCATACTCATACGTTTTGTAGTTAAACACGTAGGTTAGCGTCATTTATGATGAGTTTTGTGTATAAGATCTCAGGTTTTTCTAGAACACATTGAGTAAGAGGATTGAGCGAATTCGTTGATGTTCTTTATGCTCTCTGTTTTAGATAATTGATATTAAAACAGTCTTCCTTTTGCCAACTACCTGAGCTGTCTTGATTATTGATGTATGAATAAAAATCTGCATCCCCGTCCATTTCCAGGTAAATTGCTACTCATCTTAAAGGGCTGGGCTATCCAGTTTAATTGGTAGCGGAGAGGATGGTTCGGATCCATCGACATAAGTAAACATTAGAGTCCCGGAAATATTGTACGGCCTTTGCCATTTGGCTGAAAGGACGTGAAGCTCCCCGTAGATAGTGGTTAGTGTAATTTGAAAAAGTTTGCAAGCGCGGTGTGACGGGTCCCCTGGTTTACACAGAATCCCATCCCACGTCTACGAGAAGCTGATCGAACAGAAGGTTGAAGAGGCGGTAAAAGAGGCGTACGATCCAAAGAGTCAGAAGACGAAAATGCGAGTGGTGAGTAAAAATTGAGAGAGTTGGCAAAACGTATGGGTGATGAGTGAATAAGAAAGTGAGTAACGGAGGGAGGCGGATAAACATAACGTGAGAATAAGAGTACTATATCTATATAGTGAATAGATATTCACTTTGGTGTGGCCAAGCAATAGAGGTATCGTGAGAGAGGCCACAATATGAGAAAATGCTCTGGCCTGTGTTTTAAGGAACGTATTAAAAGAAATGTGAATCTAGAGTCCTGTAGCGGATGACGTAGAAGACGGATTTGATTAAAGATGAATCTAATGAGGTTAATTTAAACTCTGTATGGAGAATTTTAGATCGCAAGACAGATCTTAGAGAAGACTGTAGAGAAAAATATATGTGACCGGTCAAGTCTGTCTGTTTGTTTTATCTGATCATGAAAAAACTAACTGATTGTTTTAAATTGAACTTGGTGGTTGTTTTTTTAGCAAGATTAAAGTAAAAAGTGTAATCAAAGGGATTGGAGCCTGCGACAAGTGGTGCATGCTCATATTGTGTTATTTTTCTGAAACATACTTTTTAAATCTGTGATTAAAGCAAGCAGGTGTCAAACAGGTTAAGAGTAACGAATTGAGAATGGAGGATATTACTCCACTTGTGCATCTCTGCAAGCAATTGCCGAAACATGCACCCAAGCTTAGACAGTATGGTACGGAATGGGTTAATGGAACGGCAGGCAACATGTTTATGCCGTGGCCACAAGGAGGGTCACTATCGAAGGCAGACCTGCAACATATGACGACATGTTTGCATGCAGCGTACACGGGAAAAAAGCTAGACAAGCGACTAGCGAGCTTAGAGCTTTGGAAAGTGTACCAGGAGGAACGAAATGAGCCGCCTCCTGTAGATTGGATACTTAATGTATGCAAAGAGCCCCAGCTGAAATAGAAGACGAAAACAAGAAAGACGATGGTTGTACCCATTGAGGGAGCTTAAGGCAGCAACAGGGTATAGCAACCCGGCATATGAGTCGCCTCTGCAAAGCAGTGACCAGGGTCCAGAGAAAAATACTGAGCGAGATGTAATCTCTAAGGTCCAGAGGGATAAGGAGAGACACGATAAAGAGAGAAGTGATTGAGCAAGCACATCTCTGGATATAGGAAGAGAAATAAAGAGATGGAAGGGAGAAAGAGATAAAGCTGATGAGTTAGCACTTCTACAGATGGAATGAATGGGTGGTTAGATTTTGCGTAAAAATGATGGTAAAAGCATCGAGGATGCAAGGCAAAGGGAAGATCAAGATGAGCAAGACAAAAAAGATAAACAAAGAGAGGAACAATTGAAAGATGAAGGAGCGAAAATCAAGGATAGACATAGACGAGAGCAGTTATATCAAGAGGAGCAATTAAGAAAACAAGAGAGAGCAGAAGAGCAAAGAAAATGTGATAACAGACAAAGAGAAATTGATGAGCAGGAAAGGCTAGAATGAAAAAGAATAGAAGAAGAGGAACAGAAGTTAAGGGACAAAACAATACAGAGACGAAGGGATGAGGAGATACGCAGGGCAAATGAGAGAAGCGATATGAAGAAAAAAGAGGAAGACAGAGTAAGAGAGGAAGCAAGGAAGCAGAGAGAATTTGACGATGATATAGAACGTAAAAGAAGACAGAGAGCATGCAATCTCGATCGCTTGGATAAGGAGATAAGGGATCCAAAACCAGAAGTAGCATGGGAGGACATAGAGGAATTCTTTCCAGAATACAAGTCATTACCAGGCCCTTTTAGAGTAAATCTAGAGGACGAGTTTTACTCTAGAAGCATTGGGGAAGCGATTAATAAAGTATACCATGAAATGAAAGCCCAGAAAGAATGAAAGGGGAAGGGAAAAATTGATCGACTCGAGAGTACGCAGTTATATGACACAGAGGGAGCCTCATGCAGTATGAGGCAGAAGGAGTTGTCTTTAGATAGATTGACTCTGAACAAAGACGAAGAGGAGAAGAGTTGCACGAGTTGGGCACAAGAAATGTCAGACGAAGACAGAGACACCATCCGTGGGGAAGAGAGAGGGGCTGTATGTGGTCCTGAGGGATGTTTTTCTATGGATAAGGAAGTAAGATGGTGAGATTTAAACACACCTATACCTAGGGTGTCAGAACCATTGACACAGTCAGACCGACCTAAAGGGCAACTCCATGGTGAAAGGGGGGAGTCGCCACCATATGTGAGCAGATTAAAATCGCTGCCAGGAAGAAGGCGATGTGGGAATCGTGTCCCTGCGGTGGACAGGCAAATGATGAGAGATGAGAATGAGTTTGGGGCTTCACAGTTTCCCTTGTTAGAGAACGGGGGGGGGCAGACCACAGTATATACCGTGGCCCCAGATGAACAAGGATCATTTAAGGTGTACATTTCCAAGTTTAACCTCTGGTGCTGGGAGCTAGATACATGAGTTAGAGAAAATGACGGGAGGAAACACATTGGCTATAGGGGACATTAAGGGTCTGCTGATCGCCATACTTGGTGAGAGAGCTGATGACCTGTGGTCAAGGGCAGGATATGGTGGTGTTACTACAGTTAACACTGCTCACAATGGAGGACCGTTCAATAATTGTAGAGCGGCAGTGTGGAAAGCGCTTAGAGTACTGTATCCGGACACGTCCGATATGGGAACTATAATGACGCAAAAGATGCAAGATGGGGATGATCCGCTTGTTTACATTCAGAATTTTCAAGAGCAGTGGAGCTTGGAGACACGCAAATCTTGGGGAAAATCTATACCTGTATTCTATCATATATTGGGCCAAGGGCTGCCGGACCCTGTACAGAAGCAGCTCAAGAAGTTAGTTGGTATAGAAGCCAAACCGTGGTCATAGATTCAGCTGATCACTGTGCATTATTGTAGACTCTTGCAGGAATAGAATCAAGATGTTGCTAGGAAAAGCAAAGAGGCAAAGTTAGTACAGAAGAAATTGTCCAAAATGCCATTGAAGGGGCAACGTTGACTAGTGTAGACAGATCGAATTCACAGCAGACCACGAATATGCCGCAGGTGAATAACCAAAGGCAGTTTGATCAGGGCAATAATGGATTTGCTCCTTGAGGAAGGGGAGGATTTCGAGGAAGAGGTTTTCAGAATAACCAAGGGAATTGGCAGAATAATCAGGGAAGCTTCTAGAATAATCAAGGTGGGTTTAAAAATTTGCAGAAGGACAGTCAAAATATGCAGGATGGGCATATTAGGAGACCTCCTACTTGATGGATATGTGGTATGACAGGGTACTTTGATCGTATGTGTAGAAGTCAAGGGTTTGTGTGAAACGGCCAGTTTTTAAGAGGGGGGACTTCAAATCCGCCTGCGTATTCAGAGCAGAGTGGCGACGGTTTTGCTCAGAATCAAACAATGCAGCAGCAACAGGCGCCGGGAATGCACCAAGGCTTGCAAACACAGCAGGTAGCAGTCAATCCGCCACAAGGGCAGTCGCAGCATTCGCCCATGCAGATTCAGCAGAGTACAAGCACAGGACAGCTAATGACTCCTAGAGTAGGGGGTGTCACTGTCCATGGAGGGAATCCTTTTACAGGTAACGCAATGAGGCTGTACCCGCAATAGGACAGCACACTGGGGGACCTACCTAATGTGTTCAAAACTATCCGTGACTCTGAATCCTCATGAGGAACTGAGGGTAAACATCAGTATAGGAGGCAAATCTTTTTCATTTTTAGTAGACACGGGTGCAACACGCTCATGTATACGAGAGGGAACGTTTTTAATGTGTAGAAATACCATGCATACCCAAGGTTTTACAGGAGCTACAAGTAGAGTTCCTTTCACTGAAGAATTACCAGTCTCTATAGGAGAGTGTGACATGTCGGTGCCATTGCTATATTCAAGGCAGACACCTGTCGACGTATTGGGTCGAGATCTATTGACAAAGTTGACAATGACAATTTTGTTTACTGATGAAGGTATGGTGTGTTCAACACCAGGAATGCATTATTTAAACGTGAGCAAATTTATTATGGCATTTGCAGGACAAATGGCCATGCGGGCAACGCCTTTAGAATCAGAGGTTTTTCATTATGGGGTATGCATTCTGTTGATATGGCTACCAGGCCTAGTAGGCAGA
Source organism: Ambystoma mexicanum (assembly GCF_040938575.1). NCBI lineage: Eukaryota > Metazoa > Chordata > Amphibia > Caudata > Ambystomatidae > Ambystoma > Ambystoma mexicanum. The sequence continues at coordinate 951,786,527 of NC_090934.1, read as the reverse complement.
ACTATGAGAATACCTGATGAATTTTTGTTTAGGCCAAAAATACCTATGTTTGAAGAAGAGGGATGAGATTTTCCCTTAGAGCTGTAAGCAGCCATATTGCGAGGTGAAATGGCTTTGCTTGATGGGAATGATGACAAGGGCAGTCAATGGTGTGCAGTAATTGCCATCAGGGAAGGTTACAGATTGACTGACGTCACTGATGAGGATCTATTTGGAGATCATCCATCTGATGACGAAGTAATATTTGATATGAGTATTACTTATTAGGTGAGAGCAATCAAACGAGAAGTTCCTCAGAAAATGATGTTATCACAAAAACGTCCTGAGTATTTTGATGAATATATGGCAAAGGGGCCAGTTTCATTATGGACCACAGGCCCCTATGACGTAGGCCTGTTGAAGGGGGTTGGAGAAGTACAGATTACATTGATAACATTGATTAAATCGCGCACGACAGTATCCCATGTCTCGAGAGGCAGATGAAGGTATTTTTAAGACAATTTCCGCCATGATGGATCAGGGTATTTTAGTGACGTCAGAGTCACCCTGTAATACGGCAATTTATCCTGTGAAAAGGGGGAAGAGGGGTCGTGGAGGCTAATTCAAGATATGAGACCGATAAACCAGATTGTAGAGGCTGAGTTACCTCTAGTTTCTAATCCTGCTACAATCTTATGTAATATAACCGTTGAAGCACGATATTTCACTGGGATTGATTTGAAAAATGTGTTTTTCTTAATCCCATTGCACAAAGACTCGCAGGATCTGATGTCATTTACGTTCAGAGACTAAGTTAAAAAGCATGTGATTACCTCCAACGATTTTCAATAGAAATCCCAGAAGGACTTAAGCAATATTGATTTAGAAAGTGGTGTGTTACAATACATAGAGGACATTTTAGTTTGCAGCACTTCAGGGGAAGAATGCAGACGGGATTCTGTTCAGCTGATGATTACACTTGCTGACAAAGGATATAAGGTTGACAAAGAGATGTTACAGTTTTGTTAACAGGAGGTGTTGTACATAGGCCAATTGATTTTACATGAAGGAAAGAAGGGTACACCTGAGAGAGCTGAGGCTATTTTGAAAACCACAAAGCTGCACTCGATAAAATACATGCAGAGATTTCTGGGATTATGTAATTATGTCAGAGCATGGGTCTTTGACTACAGTTCATATATAAGGCCTTTATTGCAGGCTTTAAAGAAAGCACAGGTAACGCAGGAAAAAATTGTTTGGACTGAGGAAATGGAAGAAGGGTTTGATGAGTTGAAAAAAGCAATTTGCACAGCTCCAGTTTTAGGGATTCCTAATTATGCTGAAGAATTATTTTTGTTTTCACACACGGACAGCACTGTTATGACAGCAGTCCTTACACAGAGAACCACATTGGGGTACAAGCCCCTTGCATATTACAGTGGGATTTTAGACACAGTAATGAGAGGTCATTTTCCATGCGAACAATCTTTGGCAGCCGCCGCATTTGCCATAGAAAAAGCTGCAAGCATAGTGATGGGATGCTTGATTTTTATTTTTATTTTGAAGAATTTCGTACGCGCACTAGATGGATTAAATCATATTCAGGCGCAGATGATTACTAAAAGATACTGGGCATGAGACAGACAGAACGGGACCCTGTTGGCTTCTGGGTTTATCTGAATAAAAATGCTCTATGACGTTATTTGTTGAACATGCACTGTTTGCCATTTTAGAGAACCCAAAAGGCACGTTGACTTCTCAAAGGGCTTCTGCCTATGAAGTAGTCCTATCGAATCCAGCGATCAAAATAGTTTGTTGCAGAGTAGTGAATCCTGTTAATCCTTAGGAGCCTGGTGGGGTCCTGATATACCCAGGTGGGTACAAGTTTAAATATCAAAGAATCAGGATGAGAGATCATATAAATAGCTGCGTGGTTCTGAACATGTACATTTATTCCAAAACACAAGATATATATTTTTTGCAGATAAATTCTCAATTATTTTACAAAACTTTCGATAAGCACGAAAGTGACAACAGACAGGTGTGATTATATACAGTGTAAATACAGGTAAGTATCAACCTCTATAATGTCGAGGTAAAAACTCCACATTACGGGCACAGGCACAAATGACAGTAGGGTAGACCTATAGTTGGACAAGGTGCTCCCAGGACGGAAAATGGTCCGGGGGGGTGATTGACAGAAGTGTGTACACAACACTTTCTACAGAACATACACAAAGGGGTATCATATCACAGGTGAGTACCTATTCCAAGAGAACTCTGAGGTCAGAGTGAAACTTTCCTTCGAGGGACAGAGCGAGTGGTTGCTGGTCAGACAGAACTTGTGTTTCATTCTGAAAGAAATTCATCATGTCATCTGGTCTAAGACAGATTCGAGGAATTGACTGGGAACTGGTGTATGTCGTTCAACTTATTTAGACTTACTGAAGTCGGTTTTCTTCTTGCTGGAGAAGCAGCCACATTTCGTCCGGTTAAAGACAGGTTCCAGGGATACCTTTAGAGTGTGTTCTTGTTATCCAGTAAGCAGACAGCTGATCGGGGACAATTTGTCAAGTCAAGTCTGCAGCTTCCAGAAGTAGTACATAATACTGCTGTATTAAAGTTACTTTTCTCGTCCTTAAGCAATAAAGATGGGAAGTGTTAGTAGTAACATTATAATGCCAGATGCAGAGAGACGTCCACGTTGTCCACAAAGTCGATGCTGCAAAATATCTTATCTGTGTATTATTTACACTTGCATTTTGTTCATAATCATACTGCTTTCACTCACAGTGCGCACATTGTACTACACTGATGTACATGGAGCTAAGACTCCTGTGAATCTTCTTGAGCAGAAGGAAGGTACAATCGTGGCAACTACTAGGCAGCCAAGACCCTATGTAGTTATTCCTGTTCCAAAGAAAGATGTCAAATTGCCGGAATTTGAGATAAAAGTCACTAACAATCATCCTTCACATGCAAGAAGTGTCTTAGAGACTCTTTTTGGATGCAAGAGACAGGCATGGCAAGATAGGCAAGAGCAATGGTTGGTAGAAGGTGAACCTACACAGGTAATGCATGCAATTGCACCTGGTCCTGTGATATATACCAAAGGGTGATTCCTCAAAGAAAGTCACACATGGAGATTTTGTGAGACATTTTTATGCCTAAATGGTATGTTGAGAAGATGAAACTTTCTTAATTTTCTTCTGCTCAGGGAGCACTGATAGGTGTTCCTATAATTGATCCAGCCAGAAGGAGTTATGCTAACACACTTCATGAATAGATTATGGAAGGTCACATGAGAAGAATGAGGCCTACAAAAAGCATCAGAGATGGTGATTACCTGGACAGTACAGCTCATTTGGGGAATAACATATTGGGCCTCATTACACGGAAGGCGGTAATGGTTAACGGCCACCGTTAATGGTAACGGTGACCGTTAACCATTACCGCCTTACTACGAGGTCCCTTAGCGGGTTGGTGCTTTAACGCCTGCTTTTTGCAGGCGTTAAAAACCAACCCGCTAAGGGACCTCGGAGCTAATTACGGCACCGCAAAATTGCGGTGCCGTAATTAGCGCCTTCCCCATTCCCATAGAGCCCTATGGGGCAGAAATGGGAATGGGGAAGGGCAATGGCGGAAGGGGGATTTACCGCCCCACCAACCTTGGAATGGGGCGGTAAATCCCCTTTCCGCCAAGGCGGTGCCGGTATTTTACCGGCATGAGCCATGGCGCTAATAGCGCCATGGCTCACCGCCTTCCGTGTAATGAGGCCCATTGTATCAACATATGAAGGAAGTGGGAAGAAGAACCTTGAAGGAGGAATGCTTTGTGTGTACCCTCCTACTGTACAGTATGGGAAAATCCAAGATCTTCATAGCTATCAAAATAGATGTCCAGACAGCTCATTGTCTTTCACACATAGCACTTTGCAAAACAAGAGGCCAGTTCATGGGCCGAGATGCCTACCTCAAATGGGCAACTGAATGGACAGATTCACATGAAGATGACTACATCCAAGATACAAAGACAAGAAACAGAGCCCATACTAAGAATCATGTGATCAGATACGAGAAACCTGGAGTGAAAGGAGCTGGAATCAGATGGGAGGTAAACAAAAGACTGGAGAGTCCAGGAAAATCTGCAGAAGAAATGTGTAGATATAAGAACAGAGGCCAAAAGCAGATCTGGTGATCAGTGGTATCACCAGATGGATGGGAAGAAGGAGTGGTAATCTGCAGAGCCTAGGTGGTCATTGGTTGTTACAAGCCTGCCATTGACATCGTACAGAATGGCTGTAAGCCATTATGACCAAGACTTGCTAAGCTACTGACTTGGGTCGAAGACAGAGGAGGACACTTGCAGATAGAGCCTCTGCAAAGTTCAGAGCTGTGCTTCAGAAATAATGACATAAGAAAAGTTGGAGAGAATCAGAACTGTGCTTGACTCTTGTATGGGCCAGGAATGATACACGGAACAGCAGTAATCATGGCTACTTATTGGGCTTGTGGATACAGAGCGTACATGAAGCTACCCAAGGATTGGGGAGGACGATGTTCATTGGTGAATGTTCATATTCCAGCACTGGTGATTCCAGAAAGTGACCTACACCTTGACAGTTTTCCAAAAGTAGATGCTCACTTGAGGAAGAAGAGATATGTGAAGCTGATGAAGAGGATGAAGAGAGAGAACTATTTTTCAGCAAAATCCATAGAAGCTTTTGATGCTATTCCATATGAGCACAGGCTGTTCAGCCAGACCTCATTAGTCTTCATCTTGATCTTTATGCCGAGAATCCAGGTTGGAGCAAATACCAAATGGCTGCAGATTACCAGATGGGAATTGCTACAGACGATCAACACAACTATAAAGGGATTCAATGCAATCAGAGAAGAGATGAGAGCCCTAAGACTGATGACTCTTCAGAACAGATATGTCTTGGATATGATTACAGCTATGGAAGGAGGTGGTTGTGCAAAAATTGGAGAATCATGTTGCACATTTATACCTTCTCATGATGACAAGAATGGAACCTTGACAGAAGCCATATACATGCTGACAAAGCTCCATGATCAGATGATAGACAAAGTTGAAGACATTGCTGATAACAGTTGGTTTGGATCACTCTTTTCATGGGTTCCACAATGGATGGCAGACATTTTCAAGTTTCTTGGAGCCCTGATAGTGATGATATTATTTGGATTTTGTGTGATCAATTTGATAATCCCACAATGCAAGAAGACAGCAAAGAAAGCCATAGCGATGAAGATCATGATCAATGTTGAACCAGGATGGAAAGCCAAAGACCAGACAGATGAAGAAATCAGAGACTTTGTGAAGGCCAGTATTCATGCACCTGAAGGGACGAAGTTCCTGTATCCAAAGAATCATAAGAAGTATGTAGGAAAATGGATCTATTGCTGTCCAAATGGAAAATGCATGCTCATGATGTGGAACAAGGATGAGCATATGAAAACAGCAGGATGCCTGAAGGGTGTCATAAAAATATGGATCCCAAAGAAGCTTTTCTTCAGACCTGAATGCCTGGATGTGAAGGAGGATGAGAGAGTGGTTGATGAATCGCCCAGAGGGGGGAGTGTAGAGGAGGAGCCAAGTACCCCCACCTCAACTGTTCCGCCCCTATTGCCTGTATGTTGGAAGCCAGAGTATGTGACATTCATGGAGCAGTTGAAACGACAAAGGCCAAAGGGAATCCTAGAGGCAAGATTGCCATTGAGGAAACCATACCTGCATATGAGGAAATATGATGGTTGTTTAAATATGATTCCTGAAGAAACAGAGCAGATAAATGGTAAGGAAGAATAGTGACGTCACACAGAGCTGAACCGACGTACCTAGAAGAGATGCAGAGCCCAGAGAATGCAGATATTCTATAAGGCATCAAGAAAGTATCAAGGAAAAGTGACATCTCGGGATAAAGGTGAAGAAACTTATGCCACAGAAACAGATGAAGATATCAGGTTATTTTACACGTGTATAGATGCAAATGAAACGCAAGCAGACAAATTAATTTGCATATGGACAAGTAAAGGATGGATGTTTCCACTACGCATTATAGCAGTGCTGGACTTTAGCAAAAAGGCAGAGAAAGCCTAATTTCCAGAGTGTTGCAGTTAAAAAGCAAATTGAATTACAAAGTGAATCTCAGCAGACAAGGCTGGATGAGCCAAGAACCTATAGCTTGAGTCCTTAGCTCTAACTAAATGTCCCTATGGAGGAAAGGAATCTGTTCCTGGTTTTATCCAGAGAACAGCCAAAGGGGCACTCGCCCTATCCTGGCTCACTACTTTCCTACGATTACTAAAAAGAGGTGCACGCCCTTGGGAGTCAACAAATTTCTTTTAATCATGTCACTAGCCCTCGGTGTGACTTATATATAAAAATCACAGCGATCATTGGTCCAGAATCTATAGGTCCAATCACTGCTGCGTACTAAAAAAACAATGGATATTATTTTCCAAGCTCATATATTACTTCCTTATGAGACAGGTGGTGCAGGTCATCACCCTGAACCCATATTTGTCAACCGGTTTCAGCGGGGAAATATAGTTTGCTGCTTTCTTCAGGACTATAGAGATATTTTTTAGCACTCTATACATTCACATATGGACAGTGATAAAGATTCTCTGTCTTTCAATTTCTTTGTCTGGATCCAGCGTGTTCCATTTCTAGATGGGACATCTCATCTGCGTATCAGCTCCCTGTAAGGGAAAATGCACACATCAGAGGCCTCGAAGTTTATGACTACTGTACATTCTATGGTACTCTTATCCGTCTGATTTCTTACCACTATCTGTTGTCTGTTATGATAGGTCATCAATTCAGGTCTTCTTTTCCTCTCAGGAGTTCTGATCTCTATTGAGTAAAGAATTCCTGGTCAGATATATTTCAACCCCCTATCCTGCATAAATCCAGTGTAAGGTCTATTACTTCAATATTGTCTCACTTACCGTCACTTGGTTTATATCAGTGCACGGTATTCACATCTATTCTTGTTTTTTCTTTCTCTCACAGATCTCGTGTGGCGGTGCAGTTATTCCTGCAAAATGTAAGGAAATAATATTGTTGAAGGTGCGTATCCTAAGTATCCTTCCCCAAACCTCAGTCATCATAGACAGACATATCCATAACTAGTTACAGTATATCAAGTATTTCATTTCCCCGACCAATGCTGGGTCGCGAGCTATGCTAGATCTCTCGCTGTTCAAGCTGCTGTTGGATTTCACTATTCCCTGTCCACGTAAGGGACGGCAGGATCTGCTCGCCGCGGCGCTTCCCTGTGTTGAGAAAAATGCTGCGTGTGTTGCGCGTTGCTTACGCGTAAGTCTGACACTTTTATAGAAGGGTACGAGAGTAGCGCATCTGTGATGCCGGTGCGAATCTTGAAGCGCACGGCTTCAAAGGCTTTCTCAGATCTAAATGCAGCAATTGAGTTTCTTACCTAGTGCTTCATGTTCAGGCTCTTATCCGGATCCGTTCCCTCGTTCTAAACGCGGCCGCCATCTTGGGAAGGGTTATTTATATTACGGCCGGGGCCACTGGTCCTTCCTTTATTTTTAGCATTGTTGTCATTTGTCATTATAGCAATCTCTTACGTTGCCCACTCTTACCTGGTGTGTATACTTCAACTATATATTGATGGTAACTATACCAAGGCAGTCGAGTTACTGCTATCATTATGACATATTGCGCTATATTTTGTAGTTTTGAATTATTCTGCCATGCTTAATGGAACGAAGTGCGGGCCATGTATATATGGTCCTGTGTGAATACTGGGAAAAAAAAAAAAAGGAACTTATTTTTGAACTGCTAAAGTTTGCCAACATATACCTTCATTGAGGCCAATGATATGGCTTTTTAATCTAAAAATCCATAGTTGTTCTAGTTTCAGTAACATGGCTGCTAGGTCTCCACCACTCCGTGGGGTATTGACTTTCTCAAGGATAGTCCAGTGTATGTCGTTCTCAGAATGTTTATGCAGCAAAAATATGTTCCACTAATGGTGCATTAATTCTTTTTGTCCTGATGTTCGATCGATGTTCACCTATTCTTATTTTTATTTTCCTGGTTGTCATCCCGATGTAGATCTTATTACAGGGACACTTGATGAGGTACACTACATTAGAGGTGTTACAATTCGTCAGCATCCTTTGGTTCCATGGTGTATTCCAGCCAATGTCCACAGTTGTGGATCGATCTGTAAAAGGACAGGCAGCACAGGTTCCACATGGTGTATGTCCTGTGGGCTTCGTTGTGTTCCATACCCTTGGTTGGTTGTCATTTTGGTTATCATTTTCTTCCTTGTAAGTGTGTACTAATAGGTCCCTTATGTTCCGTCTCCTCTTGGTGGCAAAGGTCAGTGGGTCCAAGGTTCTGTCTCCCACATTTAGAATGGGCCAGAGTCTTTTGATTTCTTTTTTTATTCGGTTTATTATAGGGGAATGGCTAAAGACCGCCGTGATCTGGTTGTCATCTCTATCTTTTCTAGGGTGCTGTTCCAATGTTGTTTCTCTTGGAATATTGCGTGCCCTTTTCTTTGCATGTCTGATGATCTTCCGGGGGTAATTTCTTTCTTGCAATTTCTTAGCCAAATTCTCTGCTTGTATGTCATACTCTTTTCTTGTGGAGCAATTGCACCGGAAGTGTAAAAACTGTCCGAACGGTAAGTTTTCTTTTAGGGATCTCTGTGGAAACTGCTGAATTCCAGTAGTGAATTGCGGTCCGCGGATTTCTGATACACTGTTGTTTCGATTCTTGCTCCTCTTCTTGAAAGTTTCAGATCCAAAAAGGTTGCTGTGTCTTTGCTGGATTCAGACGTGAATCTTAGATATGGGTTCTGCATGTTCAGCCATTCTATAAATTCTTTTAGTGAAACTTTGTTGCCTTCAAAGAGCAACAAGACATCATCGATATAACGTCACCAGCTCAGGATGTTCTTCAAGAAGGGATTGGTCTGCTGGTAAATGACTTTCTCTTCAAATTCTGCTACATATAAGTTTGCTATGGATGGAGCGAATGTAGCCCCCATAGCTGTCCCAGATATTTGCTCAAAAAATCTGTTGTCCAACAATAATAATGATAGCAGTAACTCGACTGCCTTGGTATAGTTACCATCAATATATAGTTGAAGTATATACACCAATTAAGAGTGGGCAACATAAGAGATTGCTATAATGACAAACGACAACAATGCTAAAAATAAAGGAAGGACCAGTGGCCCCGGCCGTAATATAAATAACCCTTACCAAGATGGCGGCCGCGTTTAGAACGAGGGATCCGGATAAGAGCCTGAACATGAAGCACTAGGTAAGAAACTCAATTGCTGCATTTAGATCTGAGAAAGCCTTTGAAGCCGTGCGCTTCAAGATTCGTACCGGCATCACAGATGCGCTACGCGCGTACCCTTCTGTAAAAGTGTCAGACTTACGCGTAAGCAACGCGCAACACACGCAGCATTTTTCTCAACACAGGGAAGCGCCGCGGCGAGCAGATCCTGCCGTCCCTTACGTGGACAGGGAATAGTGAAATCCAACAGCAGCTTGAACAGCGAGAGATCTAGCATAGCTCGCGACCCAGCATTGGTCGGGGAAATGAAATACTTGACATACTGTAACTAGTTACGGCTATGTCTGTCTATGATGACTGAGGTTTGGGGAAGGATACTTAGGATACGCACCTTCATCAATATTATTTCCTTACATTTTGCAGGAATAACTGCACCGCCACACGAGACCTGTGAGAGAAAGAAAAAACAAGAATAGATGTGAATACCGTGCACTGATATAAACCAAGTGACGGTAAGTGAGACAATATTGAAGTAATAGACCTTGCACTGGATTTATGCAGGATAGGGGGTTGAAATATATCTGACCAGGAATTCTTTACTCAATAGAGATCAGAACTCCTGAGAGGAAAAGAAGACCTGAATTGATGACCTATCATAACAGACAACAGATAGTGGTAAGAAATCAGACGGATAAGAGTACCATAGAATGTACAGTAGTCATAAACTTCTAGGCCTCTGATGTGTGCATTTTCGCTTACAGGGAGCTGATACGCAGATGAGATGTCCCATCTAGAAATGGAACACGCTGGATCCAGACAAAGAAATTGAAAGACAGAGAATCTTTATCACTGTCCATATGTGAATGTATAGAGTGCTAAAAAATATCTCTATAGTCCTGAAGAAAGTGGCAGACTATATTTCCCCGCTGAAACCGGTTGACAAATATGGGTTCAGGGTGATGACCTGTACCACCTGTCTCATAAGGAAGTAATATATGAGCTTGGAAAATAATATCCATTGTTTTTTTAGTACGGAGCAGTGATTGGACCTATAGATTCTTTTTTTTTTTTTATTTTTTTGAAAAACTACAGTTTTCTCCTTTCTCTTTCCAACACCATGATGGAAAGAAGAAAAGAAAAGAGAACTTTTGTTTCAAATCGTCTACACATCCAATACATATCATTGTTATCAACATCATCATTATGTCTTATTATGCTTTCCACAAAGTTCTTCTACGCAACATCGTAACATATAAGACACTTAATAGCCAAGCAAACAGTCAGACAAAGTCAATTAAACATTCGACTTATCAGTTAAACAGTTACGCACTTAGGCAGGTCATTGATCCCTCTGCCGTTTTCAAGCATCAGCCTAGCACCCCTCCTGATTACGGAGGACATCTCAAGAGAGCGTTCATCAAATTTACAATCGCACAAACATGTTTAATGTTTTGGCCTGAGGATATCAGGCACCACCAGGTGATCATATCACCATTTAGCGGGGCATATTCGCCTAGGTGGACAGAACGTAAATTAACAATTGCTGGACAGCCTAGAATCAGATGTTTCAAAGATTCAACCGATTCCTCACAGAATCGACACAGATTGTTGTTTATAGCAGGCTGCCTTCTTTGAAAAAGAATTTCTTTCGTATTCAACGTATTTAAACGGAAACGAAGAAATTGTTCCCGATAATGACGATTGTAGCACTGCAGGAGGTAAGGTTGTTGACAGTTTAATTTTTTTTGAGCATTACCTAACTTATTGGAGAGATCAAGATTTGAGTATCTTTCCACATTTATGATCCATGCCCAAGTTTCAAATTTTCTTTTTGCCACTTTTGGGCGTGAAAAAAGGTCGAAATTATTAATGTCAGCTGCTGCAACCCACTCTTGCACTCTTGAGCTCCATTGGGCCAACAGATTACTAATTTTCGAATCATCAGAGGCAGTAAATATTCTATATGCTGGTGCACCACCCACTTCTCTCATCTTGCGCCAAAGTGAGATGGACTTCCAAACCACATTTGAAAAAAGAGAATTTAACGAAAGTTTGTGGCGTATTGCAATGATTGGAATACAATTCGGGAGGTTAAAAACCCGTTTCCAAAAAAGACCCTCTACAGTATTCCAATTTTGTTCACTGATATTCCATCCTGCTTCTGCACCAAATGTTAAAATAGGAACAACCTTTTGACGGTAAAACGTTATCACCGGGGATAATGAAAATTTACCAAAGTTTTTATTGATCTGGGCTGCTTGCAGTGCCAGTCTTACTGCTTTCAGTTTCAATGCATTTAGCCATTGGACTTCCCCGATTGAACTGTTGAATTTGATGCCTAGATAGCGAATCGAATTAACAGACATTAACTGTTGACCACCTACCGCCCATTTAAATGCACGATCTCTTCTACTCGATAACGAACCAATCGACACAATTTTACATTTATCTGTGTTAATGGCCAATTCATTTGCAACTATATATTCATACAGGCAACTTAGCAGACGTTGAAGGCCGATTTGTGTTCTATCGATCAGAACGAGATCGTCAGCATATGCAATATACCGAACTGGAGTTCCGTTTAGACGTGGAGGGAAACAATGAGCTTGCTCCAAGAATAATGGGAGATCTGCCAAAAATAGTTTGAACAAACCCTCGGCCAATGGGCAGCCTTGCTTAACACCCCTTGTCGTTGGAATGCTGTCAGATAATATGCCTTGTTTGTTAAGGCGTACTCTAAAAGAGGTCTCCGTGTGTAGTGCCATTATTGGGTTGAGAAGGGCCATAGGACATTTCCATTTCGTTAGTTTGGCCCATAGCATCTGCCGGTTGACTCCATCAAAAGCTTGCCTCATATCTGTAAAGGCTAAATGCAATTTGGTTTTACTCTGTAATGCATGATATTTCAAAGCTGTCAAAATCGAAAGGTTGACTTCCACACCTGTACCCTTTGAAAATCCAGTTTGCCGGATATTAAGGATTGCCACCTTTTTAGCCCAACTCACCAATTTACATCTCAAATTGGAACCAAAGAGTTTTCCAATAGAGTCTAATAGGGCAATGGGACGATAATTTTCAGGTGCGTCCCAACAGCCTTTCTTATGGATTGGAATTACGATTGCTGTTAACCACGATTTAGGTAAGCACTTGGATTTTGCGATTTTGTGAAACAAACACTCAATGAAAGGTGCCCAGATCTGTGGATTTTTTTTTAGTCTGACAATACTTATCATATCCGGACCAGCAGCACGAGAATGTTTTAGTGACTTAATAGCGTCAATGATGTCTGACAGCGACATCTGGACATCCCAGGGACCCAATCTAGCCACTGATTTCCATTTAGGAACCTTCAGCTGGCTATTGAACACTGACCTAAAGTGTTTACACCAGGTATCCCCAGAAATTGTGTTCTGCGTAGAATTGGAACCGTTGAAGGGGCCCTTATTTAATATTCGCCAGATGTCGCGTGTGTTCTTTGTAACCATCAGTTTCATCATAAAATCGGCAGAGTCCTGTTCTACAATCGCTTTGTGGGATTTCAACCAGTTACTATAAATAGCTCGTCTGGCCTTCACATTCTCCAGCATTGTCTTAGGTGAAACATTTTTTTGCATTTTTATTTTACGGACATCTTTTCTTAGAACTTTCTTTTTATCATCCAGCAATTTACTAAAAGGGTGGATGTGCAGCTTATGTTGCTGAGCGCTGTCTTTGATCGAGGTGATATGATTCTGTAGCAGCGGAGTGTATTCCACAGCGTCAGTCAAATCACTTAGATTAGCCGTTAGAGCACGGATCTCATTTGCGCTCAGTCTTAATCGATTTCCACCCATGTTTACTTCAACTGCTGCTGGGTATGGGGACAAAGTGTCAGACACCGCCAGAAGATATTTCACTTTCAACAGCGAATGATCGCTCTTAGTCGTTGTCAGTGATTGCAGTGTCAGAATCTTTGACCCCAGGTTACTAGACACCCAGAAATAATCAATTATACTGTGCGTGGATTCACAATGCCAAGTGGCCTGAGCTGGAATATCACCACGCACATTGCCGTTCAACAAAACGCAATCAAACGTCTCCATAATATCTGACCAACGTTGTTCTTTCTCGCCTAACTCTTCATATGGAATCTGGCTATAAGCTTGATTGTGGAGATCGTATTTAAACCACGAGCCATTGAGGTCACCACAGCATAAAATGCTCAAGTTATTATATTGCATGGCTGCCTCTTCCATTAAACAGCTGATCGCTGTGGTAAACTCTGTAACTTTTATTTTGGCCGGATTCCAGTAACAATTTATGATCAACAGAGTTGCAACTGTGTTTAGAGTATCTGAACATGCTTGCATAATTAAACCTTGAACGTAGGGATTAGGATTAAAACAAATGGGAGTAGACCATACTCGTGAGATTCAAACCATTGTCAAGAGTCCTGCCGAAGGTCGGCCCTGAATATTTTGTATTGCAGGATTGATAAAAATATTGAAACCATCTCTAATTGGAGCATCAACTAACCAAGTTTCCTGCAGACAAATTACAAACACATCGTCCAATGGAATGTCGAAGTACTGAAAGAAATGTTGAGAGCCACGAGTGTTCCATGATAGGATCGAGAAGATTGATTCCTGCGAACCCAATCATGGCTATTCCTGCTTCTGCTGTCTCTGATGCACCAGGTGTTTCTCGGACCGACGAGAGTCTCCTTGGCGTATTTCAGAAGTCATACTGTGGCGAACAGATGTCACAACTGTTTGTTTTTTCGATTTTGAGCCATAAATTGTCTGCACAGGATTTGAGCTTCTCCTGTCCACGTCTGGTTCAACTGAGATGTCAAAGCCGAATAGCAAAAAATCTTCAGCTGCCTTGAGAAGAGTGTTACGTACACCAGCGGCATCAATATGAAGGAGCACCGCATCAGAGGCGCTTTCTGTCACATACTCGACTATTTTAATATCATCTGATTCAATCAGTCGAAGTGGTGGAATGCGTTTAAATAACCGCAGAACATTTGCACGGTTGAGATTCAGATCATTATCATCCTTAAGTATGTTTTGCAGTCTCAATTTGCACCTGCTGTCCTTTGTGCGGTGCTGCAGCTGGTCCTGTGACCTCAGGGGGGAGCAGCGCTGTTTGCTACGTTGGTTAATTGTAAGTTTTGGGTTCAGTTTTGAAGAAATAACCTTTGAGGACAGAACTTCCTTTTTCATAGTGGAGGCACGGCGACCTTGGACTACTTGCCACTCTGAGGGCGGGCAGCTTAATCTAGTGTTATCAGATTTCATAGGCAGATTTATATCCAGTGGCTGATCTTCAATAGAGTGTTGCACTGAATCCTCGTCGCTACGATGGGAGTAAATAGAAATGTCACACAAATCATGAACGTCAGCTGCCACCATAATGGCTAAAGTGCTGTCACTCGAATTTAATCATCTACGCTTGACACCATGGTTCAATGATAGAGACGGTGCATTATGCTGTGATGAAGGAGGCACCTTTGCACCATTCGTCGGTCGCTTGAACAGCCCCGGCCTTGGTGGAGTCGACAAGTTTCTTATCAAGCTCTTTGGTGCAGCATGAGTTGCTAATTTTGCTTTCTTGGTTGTAGACGTCGCTTTGGTGGACTTCACTTTCTCCTTCAACTTGGCAGTACCATTCAGGGCAAAAGATTTTGCCGTGCCTACAAAGATGCCAAATGTAGACGGGGCACCATCCTGAGAAAAAGCTTGTGTTGTTGCTTTGTGCGCCTGAGTAGCATCAGCTAAGGGCACCATTGCAGCCCCTGTTGGCATGCTTATGTCAGAGGAGACATGTAAGAGGACGCAATCAGATGAATTAGCATCACAGACCACAGACGATTGTTTAGCGCTGTGACAGCTCGTCGAATGTTGTAGTGCACCAACCGTTTGGCCTGTCGTTGCGTTCAGGTGTTCACTAGTTTGCATCGTAGACCTGGACCCCTGCTCAGAATTTTGTGATGGGGCGAAACATTGTGCATCAGATTTAGGCCGGCCAGGACTATGACCTGACTTTAACAGAGGTACTTATTCGGACAGTACCTCTAACATACATTTTAGCTGTAAATCGTGTCGCTCCTGTTGCAGGGTCACTAGATCATTAAGACGAGATTGCCAGAATGAACTTAAGTCTTTACCAGCTTGAACATCGAGTTGGATGAGCTTGGTAAAAGACTCTATTTGATCCAATTTCGCCGAAAGATTCAGAATGAGAGCACCTTGGTCTCTTATAGTCTCGTTTAAAGTCTCATAGAGCTTTACGAACGGAATCATCGCCTGAGATGATGCAGCGAGAACATTATTGTGTAGTTGAATAGCTGCACCTGCAGACAAGTTTATTTTTGAAGTCGGTGTTTTCAGAGAGTCTTTACCCGGAGTTTGAATAAGTAGGGACTCGTTCGCAGAAGTTGTGCTTTTTGCAGGGGTGACTGGCGCTATTGATGGGGCATTCTTTTTTAACAGGATATCAATTGCGTTGTGCCTTTTTGTGTAACTGTTGCCTTCAGATAAGTTCACCATGCCTAGAGAATGATGAGCTGACCCTAGGTCCTGCGCTCCAGAGAGATCCAGTCGTGATTTTGGTGATGGCGGCGCTGACATGATGGGAGACAAAAGCACCTGCTTTTTCTGCGACTGGCAAGACGGACTGGCACTGCTCTTCAGACGGTCACTGGTCGAAAGCTGCAGCAAAGAAGTGTCTTGTGCTATCTTGTTTTGAGCGGTAGAGCGCGCAAGCTTATCATTAGGAGGCCGTGTAGAAGTAGCACAAGAATCGCTAGAAGACGTTGATTTCAAGTCTACGTCGGTCATTTTTAGCACTTCAGGGGCTTTGCTCAAGGCACTACCAGCCTTGTGAAGTTATAGGAGCATTGAGCATGAGTCCAGAGTGACTGACACCTTCTTTGTTTATTAGGCGTGACACTAAACTTTCCGGAGAAACACAAGATTGCTCCAACGAGGCCGTTCCACTTTCCTGATGCTCACTAGGGACACTGAGAACTCCAGTGCTTACAGCACTAGGGACAAAATCAGTCGAAGAAAGGCCTCCCATGGAGTCTGCGATCTTCTGCATCGGAAGGACAGCGCGTCCAGTAGTCTTGAATTGCGCAGTTGAAGTGTGCGCTCGAACCAACGGGCTCTCATTTACATTGAACTTTTCCTGTGTAGCAGAAATCGCACTTATTATTTCTGCATCCGTCAAATCAAATGGCGAGAACATTTTGAAAGGCTGAGAAGAGAATGCGTGGCTGGAGCCACTTTCGATAACACATGCTCCGTTGACGGCGACTTCAGCAACGGGAGTGGCATCGGCGCAAGGTCAGCAAGAGAGAGCATAGTTAGTTATTTTAACAAGGGCTTATGTATAGTCGTGCTGAGCCCATTGTGGTCCAGACTAGTGCCTACGGACGCCGCTGTATCAAAGGCATTGACCGCACAGCTTTCAACCAGAGAAGTAACATCATGATGGACCTGTGCAGTTGTTTGTACCAATTGGACAGGCGCTGCCGAAGGTTCCGGAAGCGCCGGGGGGGCCTCCTTCAAGCAAGTAGCGGGCTTACCTTGTGACTTCTGGCCGACCGCTGCATTGTTTGGCAGGGGAGTCCATGGATTGAGCATCCGACGCTGTAACAAAGTCTTATGACGTGTTTGAGGCCCCCCTAACGCAGGGGCCTTCTGCATTGCAGCCATCGACCCTTGGATATAAAGTTGGCCCCCAGCCCTCGGACGCACTCGGGCGAACTGGGCAAACTGGGACTCAGCCGGGACTCCGTGCCGCGCTCCGCGCGGCAATGCAGTCTTTATGCAAATCCACTAGTAAAAGCAGAAAAGGGACTCACAAGTCGCTGCAGCTCCTCACGGTATCCCAAACACAGAGTAACTGGGCAAACTGGGACTCAACCGGGACACCTATAGATTCTGGACCAATGATCGCTGTGATTTTTATATATAAGTCACACTGAGGGCTAGCGACATGATTAAAAGAAATTTGTTGACTCCCAAGGGCGTGCACCTCTTTTTAGTAATCGTAGGAAAGTAGTGAGCCAGGATAGGGCGAGTGCCCCTTTGGCTGTTCTCTGGATAAAACCAGGAACAGATTCCTTTCCTCCATAGGGACATTTAGTTAGAGCTAAGGACTCAAGCTATAGGTTTAAACTATTTTAACAAAACAGATTCTGTTCGTGATGTGTTGAAATATACTGGGGGAGACAGAATCCAGACACCCATGTGACTCTAATTGTATTGACTGTTCTTCGAGCGGTGTGATTACACCGTGAGTTAGTGTACTAGGTAAGGACACTTTAAAAACAGATTGAAGAGTGGCACTGATCAGGGTTAAGAGGTATATGACTACAGAAAATTGAAGCAAGTAAAGAGACATCATTAACATGGCGGAAGCAACGTTTCTAGCATATGCAGAGGAACTGGTGGAAGGCATACTCACCAATCCTTCCATTCTGGGGATCGAAGAACAGACGACCCTCCAACCTAAGGGCGAAGAATGGAATGAACTAGAGGTTCTACGAAAACAACTCATAAGAACAGAACTTCACGGTGCCATCATGACAGAATATCTGAGGTCACAAACAGCTCCCAATGGTTTAATCATAAGAATCGAACCACGTATCTTCCTGGACCAGATACAATTTAGAAAAGATTGGAGCTTCATAGCAAACAAATGCACCAGGGACTGGTTAATACTCATAATTAATATAGCAAAGATAGTATCTGAAAAACTCATGAATGAAATCATAGAGAAACAAGACGCTTTAGCTACGAAAATAATTGTAGGGACCTACTTAAAGAGTATGGAAGCATTGGATGCAACAATTAAGGAATTCAAAGAATTCAATCTTAATAAGAAGATCACTAAACTTAAGAAAGACATCGCAGTGTTTACACATGAGAAGAAATACCCCTACATCACGGATAAATATTATGAGGAAATAGAAAAGAACAGTAACCAGAACCAACAGTTTGGACCACAGAGGGGCCAACAGAGGGGTCGACCTTACCAGCAAAACAGTAGACCAAGACCAAATAATTGGAACTTTTCCAGTGGCAGCTCGGACGAAGACAACACGAGACCGGCAAGATCCTTGAGATTCGAGGACCAACAGCAGAACCAACAAGGAAATGCACAGGGTTTTCAACAGCCCAGAGGCCGTGGAAAGTCCAGAGGATGGTGGCAAGACCAATCGCCACGGGTCACCCGCAACAGAGGGAGAGGATGGTACGCACAAAACGCCCAAGAATCGTGAATCAGAGACAAAATACCAGAAACCAGAATACACATGTGGAACAATCGTTAGTAGTGAATTTATCCAATATAACATTGAGCCAAGATCAATTGGAAGTCCTACAAAAGGGACTATCATTTGTCCCCACCAGTAAACATGATCCCTTCGAATTGCGTATCGAGGTGACACAACTGATGAGGAAGATACGCCTAAAACAATTCTTCACGGACAATATGTCTCCGCCTAACCAGGGAGCTACTGACCTCCATAACAAATCACAGTACTACCCCCCTCCACACTCTATTACACCAGAGTCAATTACTTTTGAAAAAGCTATACTAAAAAAGATCGAGGAGATCGAGAAGGAAGAGAATTACCCATTCTTCAATCTCAAGAAAAAGGAACATCAGGCATTGAAGGAATTACAGAACAACAAGGAGATCGTAATAAAACCAGCGGATGAAGGGGGTGCTATTGTCCTGATGGACAAAAAGGACTATCAAGTAATGGTCAACGCTTTGGTCACCGACAGAACAACATACAGGCAGCTCGGAGGTGACCCTACGGAATCACTAAGGAGAATGATTGATCCAATTATTGAAGAGGGCCTAGCAGAAGGGCACATCAGCCAGAAAGAGGCAGACTTCCTCTCTCCAAAACATCCAAAATGTCCTGCATTTTACGCATTACCTAAAATACATAAAAATACTATACCAATTCCAGGACGTCCAATTGTGTCAGGGATTGGCTCTATACTGGAACCTTTGTCCCAATTTGCCGATTTCTTCCTCAAAGAAGAGGTCAAACATATGAAATCGTATACTAAGGACACTACTGCTGTGCTTAACTACCTAGAAAATTTGGTACTACCGAATGACGACATCTATATTGTAACCATGGATATAGAATCTCTGTACTCAAGGATACCGCAAGGTGAGACATTGAAAGTTATAGAGAAGACACTACACGCCAAGAGACCAGAAATACAGATACCAATTGTCTTTATCATGCAATTGGCAGAGATTGCCTTAACAAAGAACTACTTCTTGTTGGACAACAGATTTTTTTTAGCAAATATCTGGGACAGCTATGGGGGCTACATTCGCTCCATCCATAGCAAACTTATATGTAGCAGAATTTGAAGAGAAAGTAATTTACCAGCAGACCAATCCCTTCTTGAAGAATATCCTGAGCTGGCGACCTTATATCGATGACGTCTTGTTGCTCTTTGAAGGCAACGAAGTTTCACTAAAAGAAATTATAGAATGGCTGAACATGCAGAACCCATATCTAAGATTCACGTCTGAATCCAGAAAAGACACAGCAACCTTTTTGGATCTGAAACTTTCAAGAAGAGGAGCAAGAATCGAAACAACAGTGTATCAGAAATCCACGGACCGCAATTCACTACTGGCATTCAGCAGTTTCCATCAGAGATCCCTAAAAGAAAACTTACCGTTCGGACAGTTTTTACGCTTCCGGCGCAATTGCTCCACAAGAACAGAGTATGACATACAAGCAGAGAATTTGGCTAAGAATTGCAAGAAAGAAATTACCCCCGGAAGATCATCAGACATGCGAAGAAAAGGGCACGCAATATTCCAAGAGAAACAACATTGGAACAGCACCCTAGAAAAGATAGAGATGACAACCAGATCACGGCGGTCTTTAGCCATTCCCCTATAATAAACCGAATAAAAAAGAAATCAAAAGACTCTGGCCCATTCTAAAAGTGGGAGACAGAACCTTGGACCCACTGACCTTTGCCATCAAGAGGAGACGGAAAATAAGGGACCTATTAGTACACACTTACAAGGAAGAAAATGATAACCAAAATGACAACCAACTAAGGGTATGGAACACAACTAAGCCCACAGGACATACACCATGTGGAACCTGTGCTGCCTGTCCTTTTACAGATCGATCCACAACTGTGGACATTGGCTGGAATACACCATGGAACCAAAGGATGCTGACGAATTGTAACACCTCTAATGTAGTGTACCTCATCAAGTGTCCCTGTAATAAGATCTACATCGGGATGACAACCAGGAAAATAAAAATAAGAATAGGTGAACATCGATCGAACATCAGGACAAAAAGAATTAATGCACCATTAGTGGAACACTATTTGCTGCATAAACATTCTGAGAACGACATACACTGTACTATCCTTGAGAAAGTCAGTACCCCACGGAGGGGTGGAGACCTAGCAGCCATGTTACTGAAATGAGAACAACTATGGATTTTTAGATTAAAAAGCCATATCATTGGCCTCAATGAAGGTATATGTTGGCAAACTTAAGCAGTTCAAAAATAAGTTCCCTTTTTTTTTCCCCAGTATTCACACAGGACCATATATACATGGCCCGCACTTCGTTCCATTAAGCATGGCAGAATAATTCAAAACTGCAAAAAATAGCGCAATATGTCATAATGATAGCAGTAACTCGACTGCCTTGGTATAGTTACCATCAATATATAGTTGAAGTATACACACCAGGTAAGAGTGGGCAACGTAAGAGATTGCTATAATGACAAACGACAACAATGCTAAAAATAAAGGAAGGACCAGTGGCCCCGGCCGTAATATAAATAATCCTTCCCAAGATGGCGGCCGCGTTTAGAACGAGGGAACGGATCCGGATAAGAGCCTGAACATGAAGCACTAGGTAAGAAACTCAATTGCTGCATTTAGATCTGAGAAAGCCTTTGAAGCCGTGCGCTTCAAGATTCGCACCGGCATCACAGATGCGCTATGCGCGTACCCTTCTGTAAAAGTGTCAGACTTACGGGTAAGCAACGCGCAACACACGCGGCATTTTTCTCAACACAGGGAAGCGCCGCGGCGAGCAGATCCTGCCGTCCCTTACGTGGACAGGGAATAGTGAAATCCAACAGCAGCTTGAACAGCGAGAGATCTAGCATAGCTTGCGACCCAGCATTGGTCGGGGAAATGAAATACTTGACATACTGTAACTAGTTACGGATATGTCTGTCTATGATGACTGAGGTTTGGGGAAGGATACTTAGGATACGCACCTTCAACAATATTATTTCCTTACATTTTGCAGGAATAACTGCACCGCCACACGAGACCTGTGAGAGAAAGAAAAAACAAGAATAGATGTGAATACCGTGCACTGATATAAACCAAGTGACGGTAAGTGAGACAATATTGAAGTAATAGACCTTACACTGGATTTATGCAGGATAGGGGGTTGAAATATATCTGACCAGGAATTCTTTACTCAATAGAGATCAGAACTCCTGAGAGGAAAAGAAGACCTGACTTGATGACCTATCATAACAGACAACAGATAGTGGTAAGAAATCAGGCGGATAAGAGTACCATAGAATGTACAGTAGTCATAAACTTCGAGGCCTCTGATGTGTGCATTTTCCCTTACAGGGAGCTGATACGCAGATGAGATGTCCCATCTAGAAATGGAACATGCTGGATCCAGACAAAGAAATTGAAAGACAGAGAATCTTTATCACTGTCAATATGTGAATGTATAGAGTGCTAAAAAGTATCTCTATAGTCCTGAAGAAAGCGGCAAACTATATTTCCCCGCTGAAACCGGTTGACAAATATGGGTTCAGGGTGATGACCTGCACCACCTGTCTCATAAGGAAGTAATATATGAGCTTGGAAAATAATATCCATTGTTTTTTTAGTACGCAGCAGTGATTGGACCTATAGATTCTGGACCAATGATCGCTGTGATTTTTATATATAAGTCACACCGAGGGCTAGTGACATGATTAAAAGAAATTTGTTGACTCCCAAGGGCGTGCACCTCTTTTTAGTAATCGTAGGAAAGTAGTGAGCCAGGATAGGGCGAGTGCCCCTTTAGCTGTTCTCTGGATAAAACCAGGAACAGATTCCTTTCCTCCATAGGGACATTTAGTTAGAGCTAAGGACTCAAGCTATAGGTTTAAACTATTTTAACAAAACAGATTCTGTTCGTGATGCGTTGAAATATACTGGGGGAGACAGAATCCAGACACCCATGTGACTCTAATTGTATTGACTGGATGAGCCAAGAAGCCAAGGTCTTATCAAACTGGAGTAAACTGACATTGGATACAAATCGTGTGAAAGAACAGAAATCTTGTTCAGAAGGCGTGAACAAAACAAGGAAGACGTCAAAGGTCTATTAAAAAATAATATTAAAATGCACTAGAAACTCGATTCCATGGTCTCTAGTCACATGGAAGGGTGAAGTTGGACGAACGAGATGGTCACACCTATGCACGAGGGCAGAGCGTGCCTTCACCCTCTGAATTTCTCAGAGCTAAGAACACTCTCAAGGTCGAGCTTCAAAGCCTATTTGACAGTAGAACACTGAGGTGATGATGAATTGATATGCTAATTGGTGGGAAGCAATGGTTAAAGCGAGCTCACCAGCACCTGGATGGCCAGCCTGCATGCTTCTAGACGTAGATGGAAAAGTACTGACGGAGGTTAGAGTACCAACCAATTGTAGAGGACTGCGTAATTAAGGGTCCTATAGTTGTGTAAAGCAATGTGACTTTGTGTATTTAGTGACGTTCATAATGGTCATTTTTGTAACCAATCACATATTCACAATTTTTTAGACTAGTATGGATCGTATACTTAGATGTTCATTCAGAGTCAATCACCCATACTCATAGGTTTTTGTAGTTTGCCACGTAGGATGACGTTAGTAAACCCGTAGGTTAACGTCATTGATGATGGGTTTTGTGTATAAGATCTCAGTTTTTTCTAGAATACATTGAGTAAGAGGATCGAGCGAATTCGTTGATGTTCGTAATGCTCCCTGTTTTAGATACTTGATGTTAAAACAGTCTTCCTTTTGCCAACTACCTGAGTCGTGTTGATTATTGATGTATGAATAAAAATCTGCATTCCCGTCCATCTCCAGGGTAATTGCTACTCATTTTAACGGGTTGGCCTATCCAGTTCACTGTGATTACGACTGAGCATAGTGATGGAGCCCAAACTAACGAAAATGGATTGAGGGGAACCGGGGGGGATTCTTCTCCCTCCCCAGAGTAAATGTTTTGAATAATGGGTTAAAATGGTGCATTGCACAGCCCACGTTCTGTGAAAATGTGGGTAAAAGGCCAACAATGTAGGTGAAAGGTCAACAATCGGTTTTGTAGAGTGTATGGTAAATCATGAAAAAAAGTACAATAGATGCAAGACACCAAATGGTTTGGCCATTACAAATTTCATGTCACAATAGGAAAACCTGTCCAAACTGGTTTCAATGTAAGCCAGTCTGGACCCATAAGAACACTTATCTTGATTGATTCATCATAGATGCTCAGTTAATAAAACGTCATGTCACAGTGAAGAATATACAGGCCACTACGCCAAAACATCAGTCTAGCGAGGTGACACTATGTATCATGCTTGCTTTGTAAAGATGCCAAGTAATAAATGTCATGGCACAGTAAGCAATGGCTAGACTGACTGCACCAAAATGCCAGTCTAGCCAGTGAATGGCAGATATGAACTTGCCTTTGCCCAAAAATACCAGTAAAACATGCAATGTCAATAAAGGATGTGGCAAAAATGCTCCAGTGATCCCCAGTCTCCCTGGGCCTTACTGTCACGATCTGTCTCAGCCTTCCCCAACTCCTCCTCACCTGTCTTCTTCTGTACTTCTTCCGTCTTGATTACAGCCTTCTTCTTCTTGACCTTTTCTCCTTCGGCTAGCTTCTTCTTCTTTTTTTGTCGAAGGTATGGACGCGCTCCCTCGGTAGCCTCCGTGATCTGGCTGATAACAGACCAAGGGAATACCCGAGGAGCACGCCCTAAAGAATGGGGAAAAAAGCCTCCTGGCAAAAAAAACCCCGATCAGTCTTCAGGTGTCCGTGGAGTACTGTTGTCCGGCAATTATATGGAGATGTTGATTCCTGCAGCAGCGGAGCTCCGGACACGTAGGAGGAATGTCCACACCTTGCTCAACTCGTTCCCTGAGAAAGGCGGTGAGACCAGGATATCACCTCCATTGTTGTGCGGTCTCGATGTCTTATGGGCTGAGTTGTGATTGAAGGGAGGTCTCGGTGCGTCGGAACACCGGAGAGGCGTTACGAACGGAACAACAGAAGAAAGGAAGGTGGAAAGAAAGAGGTAAGGAAAAGGACAGGAAAGTATGAACAGCCGAAAACGCTCACAGCGAAATCCTAACGCTGAAGCGCCAACTGAGTGAAAAAGACAGGAAAAATACTTACATGGAAAACGCTTGGTAGAACGCGTCGTGTAAGAAAGAACAGAAGATAAGACCCTAATCACCTTACCTGAAAACCTGAAATCACCACTAGTGCAGGGAAAGTAGGTAGGTAAGCAAAGGACCTGAACGAAAAGGCAATGTTGGAAAGCTAGACGCTGAGAGCGACTGGCTGGGCATGTAACGAAAATGATACAACGCGCCGAGCGTTGCTATGGGCCGCTAGTTATAGAATACGTCGGCCATGTTGGAATAAAATAGACCGATAGAATGTAACAGGCCGCCATCTTAGTAGTATCTCCAACGACTAGCAATTCTCCAGGGCTGGTGCATGACACTTACCCACACATGCATCCCCTTTAACCCACCGGTCAATCTCCCCTATATCTCCTCTCACACTCACTCACACTGGATTCCCCACACAGACACAAACCAAACCCCACCCAGAACATTTAAACACACACTACCACATGTATGCTCATTCACCCACCAGTCACTCACTCACACCTTCTCTTACATGCACTCATTGCATTCTCTACACAGGCACCCACCCACTCACCCAGAACATTCAAAAACACACCATCACATTCATACTCATTCACCCACTAGTCACTCACACACACATTCTCTTAAATCTGCTCATTGCATTCTCTACACAGGCAGACACCCATCCACTCATTGCATATCTATCTACACAGGCAACCACCCACCCACCAAGAACATTCAAAAACACGCATAAGATCACTTCTCATCCACCCACCAGTCCCTCACACCTTCTATTACATCCACTCATTGTATTCTCTACACATGCACACACCCAACCACCCACCCACCAAGAACATTCAAAAACACACATTACATCACTTCTCATTCACCCACCAATCACTCACACCTTCTCTTCCATCCACTCATTGCATTGCCTACACAGGCACACACCCAAGAACATTCAAAAACACACATCACTTCTCATTCACCCACCAGACACTCACACCTTCTCTTACATCGACTCATTGCATTCTCTACACAGGAACACAGACACCCACCCAGCTAGCACATTCAAAAACACACATCACATCACTTCTCATTCAACCTCATTCACCCACAACTTCTCTTAAATTTACTCATTGCATTCTCTACAAATGCACACACCCAACCACCCACCCACCAAGAACATTCAAAAACACACATCACATCACTTCTCATTTGCCCACCAGTCACTCACACTTTCTCTTGCATCCACTCATTGCATTGCCTACACAGGCACACACCCAAGAACATTCAAAAACACACATCACTTATATTCACCCACCAGACACTCACACCTTCTCTTACATCCACTCATTGCATTCTCTACACAAGAACACAGACACCACCCACCTAGAACATTCAGAAACACACATCACATCACTTCTCATGTACCCACCAGTCACTCACACCTTCTCTTCAATCTACTCATTGAATTGCCTACATAGGCACACACCCAAGAACATTCAAAAACACACATCACTTCTCATTCACCCACCATACACTCATTGCATTCTCTACACAGGAACACAGACACCCACCCACCTAGAACATTCAAAAACACACATCACATCACTTCTCATTCACCAACCATTCACTCACACCTTATCTAGCATGCATGCATTGCATTCTCTACACAGGCACACACAAGAACACCCACCCACACAGAACACTCATAAACACACATCACAGCACTTGTCATCCACCCACCATTCACGTACATACATCTGATATGCACTTCACACATGCAAAACACACATCATATTACAAAGAAAAAGCCTTCTTACCTTTTCCTTGCAGGTTCGGTCCGTCCTTCCAGACCCCCTCTGGTCCTCTGTGCTGCTCATAAACAGGAACCAGGAAGCTGTAAGAGCTTCCTGGTTCCTGTATGTGAGCAGCAAGGAAGTCGAGGGAGAAGGGGTTGGAGCTGAATGTGTCATGTGACATGTGCCACATCTCACTGTCAGGTCCAACCCCTACTGAGTGCCTCCCCGGCCCAGCCTTCACCCTGGTGAGGATTGGGCCGGGGACCCACCTGACCTGACGTGGAGGGCCCGCTACACCAGGAGCACCCGTTTTCTTTTGCTGCTAAAAAGAGTCTTTTTTTTAAAAAGCTGGGGTCGCAAGAGGGTCCCCAGGGGTTGCAACTGTGGCCCTGAAGGGTCACAGTTGCGACCCTTGGTGACCCCCAAATGACATCCCTGGTGGATACTCGATTGTTCGTGTTCCCTCATTGTCGCTTTCTTACATCTTGCGAATCCTCCTTGTTTTGGATCCGAAAATGCCAGCTCATAGTTTTTGTCATGGCGTTTGGAAAATAGCCAACAAGGGTGACAGAAGGCACATTTCCTTATGGGAGAATATACCAACCAATCTCTGTAAGGTGCCATACCATTTTGTAATGTGTAATGTGTACTTGTACCATTCACACATAAATATTCGGTCTCCAACTTTTTCTTTTGGGAAAATAAAATTGGTCATTCAAACCTGGCTGGCATGGGCCAAGAGCTAACAATTCTCGTACTGTGCTGGTATTGAGAGGAACATCAACAAAAAGAGATTGATCGGATATGCCAACATTTGATCAATTGTGAATTTTTGCAAACTGCGGGGGAAAGTAAATTTCCCTTGCAATTGCACTTGTTGCAGCATGAGTGTGTCACGTTTGTTGCAGCATGAGTGTGTCACGTTCATCTTTGTCCATGAGTTCTGGGGTGGTTTCATTGCTTGCATTAATTCTCTTTTGGCAACCTGCACTATTTAAGAGAGAAATATTGGTTTCTGATTGATGACCTGTTTCAGAGGAATGCAAGTCCCCATCTGCCTGGTTGTTCGGAGCTATAGTGATATCTTGTTGCACAGGTTCAATACTTCCCTCATCCATGGCTTCTTTTGTAAGACAGCATGCAGCTGTGGGCTCCTTATTACCTTAGAACCTATCACTTCTGGTTACTGCAGTTTTGGCATGCAATAAAGAACATACATCTCTCCAACCCTTCTCTTTAACCTCTGTCCTGCATGTTTGATGCGTATATGTGCGGGTAACCTTTCTCGCCTGATAGTAGTATTGCAGTAGTAGCAAACAGCTTTATCTTTGGGCCACAACAGCTTCTTTTCAGTTGCAGGCATTGAAAAGACTGATGTGTGATGAAACTGCTGCCCCCTCAATCAGCAAAGCACTACAGATGTTGCTTTATTTATATTCGTAAAGTGCAATGCCTATGAGTGAGTTGACCTGTTGTTGTTGAAGTATCGCCTGAGGCCACAGTCTAACTGTAAAGATAAGAAGAAAAAAATAACCAAGTGAATATCTCGTACTAGGCTACTTGACACACTCAGACTGATGCTATGTTGCATAGTCACCCCAAAATAATTATCTGACACTTACATTTTTTTCCTTGATGTGCCATTAGATGAAAAATCAAAATCAAAGACACCTAGTTATTGCCATTCCCAGGAAAAGTGATAAGCATCAAATTTCTCAGACACTATGCAACCCTTTTCCACTACACTGCTTACTATTTTTATTCATTGCACTAGTGAGTTAAATATGGCATGGTCCCTCAAAAAGCAGTGTGTGTAATAAATAAGCCCCTAGCTGTAAATTTCGTTTTTCACTCCCCTCCACTGATCAAATGCATGTGCTATCATCATCTGAGTCTCCAACCTAAAGCTAATGGTGCCAATCCACATGTGGGTAGTTTACCTACCACAGACCTTAGCCTGTCTGGCATCAATGTTAATGTTCATGTTAATGGGTCTTGTACCACGCACTGTTGCCACTTGCATGGTCTCTTGGTGCTCTGGCGGATCTGCAATGGAAGGGGATTTTTCTTTTTTATAGTGGTATTGAGCGGGAGAAGAGCAAGAGCTTTGATGTGCTTTTGGCAACCTCAGTTCGGAGAAACTGGTCATTGTTGTAGGTGCGTTTTCGGTTGCTAGCCATCAGGTGGGTTGAGATCTGATTGTGCGTGGTTTGGTTTCATGTTGGGTGTTGTGAAGTGCGTGCGGTTTGTGGTGAGGTAGAGGTATGGTTGTGTTTAGTTCAGAGTTTGAGGCTGACAATGAAGAATGGTGAGTTAGTTAGGAGCAACACATACCTTCCCCCAGCAAACCATCTACGTGCGATACATTTCCTACCCCAACACTCCAAGTGAAATACATTTCCTACCCCAACCAACCAGTTGAGTGCCTAGAATGTCAAAAGGTTGTCTTCAAGCCCAGTTGTGTGTGCACCTGTATGGAAATGCTGGCATCGGAAACTCTAAGACCCAGAAGACCTAATCAATGCAGCAAACTTTTTTAAAAAAATGTACACCACCTATCTATCTAATGCTGGAGGGAATAGTCTGTAAAATAGCCCAACCATAGCCCAATTTCCAGCTGGACTATTTCTGCAATTTTCTTCTGCCACCTATGGAAGGCTTCAATCCATCTGGAGCAGACATTTCAAATTATTTTAACTCTTAAGTAGATGTATCTTGGCCCTAAACTGTACTTTGCCTACTACTATCCATAGCCTAAGACTTGGCACACAATACAACAAGGTGATTATGATGAAGAAACACTATTGCTGCACACCGCACCTCCCTCACAAGGAAGAAAGGGGATCATCTAAGGTGTTTACACAGTAAACAAGTAATGTAGACAAGATGTGCCTCTGTTGTCTGTGTGGGTGGGACTGAACGACTCCCAAGGCTTTCATGTCTCACCTAGTGGCTGCCATGTGATTCGCCTTCTTTGTGTCAGGCAGAGACTAGAGGATCCCTGTAGCACTGAAGCTTGGCTCCACTGGAGACTGAAGGGCAGGCAGCCATAACCACACCATTCCGTTACTCTAGAAGCGGAGCATTTGCCGAAACCCCTTTGAAAATCATCAACCATAAGGTACCACCACAAAGATTTGACAGCTGGAATGGACAACAGCCCGAATGTCCCGACCATCAGATACCTTGCACGTCATTTCATCTGTTTTCACCCTAATCTTTGCTACTTTCACCAATTTCTAACTTCTGGGCATCTGTTCCTCATGGGGATATCTTGAGGAACAGAATTACGAGAAAGAGGCATCCCAAGCTGCGCGACCTGGGGGATAAACTGCCTCCATGCAGATTCCCAAACTAACCATGCACAGAATCGGCACTATCTCCGACCAGACCAATTAGCCACTTTTCTGCAAGTCCTAACAAATAGTGACACTGGATGGTCAGAATAAGAGCAATTGGATATTTCACCATTTAACAATACCTACACATGTAAAGCTCTGTGTACCTGACTTATATAAATAATCTAAAACCTTCCTCTGTCTGGGCATTCCTTTCATTCACTGTGATCACTCGTTTACCCTGTATTTATAACCAGCTGACACCATCACTAAGAGCTAGGCCTGACTATTTGAACACTGCTACCGACAAATGATCAAGGAGATTCCGGTTTGCTTAGATTGACAACAATGCCAAGCCTCGGTTTTAAAACCTAGAGAACCGAAGGAAAGACCCAACAGCATATACCTATCTGCACTTTTTCTAAAGTTGTGACAAGGAACTTAGAAAGTGTGCATGCTTTACCATTGGATGACATTTGGCGCCTTTCTACATTGTGTACAAATAATGTGTTAATGTCTCACATATGCCATAGAGTGTCATAATTCTGAAAGATAAAGAATTATAGTGACTCCAATATTAACCTATGATATTTCCAGAAGCTCCAAAAACAGTTCAAGCAATCACTACATGAAATATACACAACCCCTCAAGTCTTTGTTACGAATATATAACACATGGGAGCCTGCAACGGCTGTATAAAAGCAAATATGTTTTATGGTAATTAAATGTCAAAACTGACGTTATAACATAAAGTCATATATGGGAGAAAGTACTCCCTACTATACATTAATTGTAAGGATATTGCAAGTCACCAAGGAGTCCCTTTATAAGATCACAAAACTCCCAGGTGACTTGCAAATCCTCATAAATAAAGGCACGCCCCTGCATGCTCACCTCAGAAAAAATACCCCTGGAAGGGAAAAAGACCCAAGACACGCTTGCAAGGATAACAAGTATCTATTTCTACAAAACTTCATCAGTTTTCAAACAGAGATTAAAACAGAGATTCATCAGCAAAGAACCCTGCTGTCGCCGAACATTCGGTGTTCCATCTGCATGTGTGGTACATTGTAAGCACAAACAACATCACTGATGATGTAATGATATATAGTACAATTCTACAATACGGATTGGAAGAGTCCTATACATGTAGGGCATGCTCCATAAGTGATGCCAGGCCATTGGTCCATCTTCATCTGTCCATCTCCATCCATGTGGGCGCTGTGTGATCGACATCCGCGGTGAAGCTGACCTAACATTTAATAGCTACTCTGACACACAATGTTATTTTATCATTGTAACAATGCACCCGGCAGATACAGGGATGGGCTTGGGGTGGGGGCGAGGTTACACTAACTCACATACACTTCACTCACTTCCAGACAGATCAGCAACTCCCAGGGTCCTCCACTTTAGTTTTAGGCTATAATTCTGATGCTACCCTGCACCTCGCTGCACAAATCTCATGACCCCTTTCTCAAGGCACGATAGCCTTGCCTTCTGATCTTAGTGATCGATTGAGGGGTGGAAAGGTTTTATAGTCGGTTGTCTGGGTTTGGGTGGTGCTGTGGCATGGGATGAAAACATGACATAGCTGTATTTCTCATGTGGGGATTGTTGGGGGAAGGAAGGCCTTGCTGTCTGCTTTGTGGGATGGTACTGCCAAGAGGCGCTCTGCTCTTTTTTCGTGACTGTGCATGGTGCATTGTTCCCAGGGCGCGAGAGTCTGTAACTTTCTGAACAATGGAGAATGCTTGTGTATCTCTGAAACGTGGCCAGAGTAGGGGTGGTGTTCGCGTTCATGCCAGGGGCCTAATTATAACACATAAAATGCTGTTTGCTGCGCTTGGGCCTAACTTCTAAGATGGCTGCCGCTCGCCAAGATGACGTTCACATCGGTATCTACCGTGTAGCTTGCTATGCATGCACTAAGATGATTGCACACCTTCCTCTTTGTGCACCCCTCTCCCCCTGTTCCTTGAGTGTGCTTTCTTAGCGTTTATTTCTCATTTGGTATTGCCTAGGGGGTGGGAAGATCCTCTCTCCTTCCCAACATTCCCCCCTTTTATTAATCCTAAATTAACTAACTCCCCTGCAGTGTCACTGGCAACTAAATTCCAATACGTGTTCTTCTCCCCCATCTGCACCCTAGCCAATTTTTTAGCCTCCAGGTATGGTGGTGACCCATCTTTTGGAACCCATGCTCTGCAACCATCTCGTAAACTTGCTCCAGACTGGGCTTATTCTTCTGTGGTACATGTTATGTAAATACAAGCCCCATCCCCTGCTAAATCTACCCAGTGTTCCGCATAGTTGTCGGGGTCTGATTGGGTTGTGGTTATTGTGCCACAAGGGTGTAAGGGATGGTAAATCTTTATCATGCAGGCTTTTTTGGGTCGTGTGTCTGGGTATTATTCTCTGTGGTACCGCAGGGTGCTTTAGGTGTTCCCCCAATTGAAACCATCATCATTGCGCTACTGGGCACTGTTTGGCACAACATCGGAGTCCCATTTGGCACGTGCTAAAAATTATCAGGATGAAAACGATGACAGGCACTAGCATCTTCACAATCGCCCCCAGCTAGAATGGCGCCCAAGAGAACGTTTGGTTGAACCAGTCTTCATTTTGTATTCTAGCTTCTTTCTTCATGCACACTCCCAGATTGTGCACAGCTGCGACTATGTGTGACAGAGAGCGATTCTCTGCATCTTCGGGAGGTGGGAACATGCAGCAGGAATCCCCTATTTTTGTGCACATGCCTCCCTCCATAGCAGTAAGCATATCCAGGACGTATCGATTCTGCATCGTCATCAGCCGAAGGGCGCTGAGTTCCACCGGTATGACGTTGAATCCTTGCTTGGTATTGCTACCACGTGAACCCTGAGACTTGGGGTCCTTTAAGATGAGATAGCATTACTTAGAGAGGTATGGGGATGCAGAACTTACTCATATATCAATAATCAAACTGACCTAGGAATTTGTCAAAACTTAGTACTGTTTTAATTGCAATTATCTAAAATAGGGAGTACAACAGACATCATCCGACGTCGCACAAGCAATGAAAAAACATAGTTATATAGTAAAAACTCATCATCATTGATGTCACACTACGTGGAAAACTAAGAAAACTTACTTGGAGATGTGATAGCCTTACAGGGAACATCTAGGTATAAGTTTCATACTGATGGGGGTTGTGATTGGGTCTCTAAGATCAGGTGGACAACTAAGCCCTCCTCTAGTACAAGTCATCACCATCATAAAATACATGACGATTTATTGGTTACACGAACTATAGGGCTCTCTGATACGTGGCCCTCTACAATTGGTTGGCACGCTTGTGCCTTTCTGGAATATTCCACTTGCTAGCAGCACGCAAGCTGGTTACCCCAGGTCCTGGGAGGGTTGGCCTGGTCATGCCTCCCCACCCAATTAGCCCAACATCTATCATCCCTCCTGCGGTCTGTCTTTCAATTAGGCTTTGAAGTTGGCTTTGCAGAAGCTCACTGTGCATGAGAATTAAAGGGAGTGTGGCATTGTCTTATCTTCTGCTTTGGGTGTAGCTCAACCCAAAGTCTATTTCCCTCTGACCATGTGATTGGAGACCACATTTTCAAGCTTTTCGTTGCATAAAATACTATTACATGATGAACCCTTAATGCCTTCTTGACAGACAACCAGGCTCATGTGGCTCAGACTCTTGGTGCTCGGGCAGCAAGCCTTTCTTGGATTCTCCTTTGCCATCAGTTATTTTCCAACTGCTCCACACTCAAGCCCTTTCTATTCACAGGGTTTTAAGTTTGCTAATGTTCATTGTGGACATCCAGATTCTATACATTCCTATGTATATACATTGGCGCATCGCCGGAATCGATTCACTACGTAGCCAGCCTCAGCATTATTTCATCTACTTGAGTTACAGCATCTGTACAAGTGTAAAATGACTTTGCATTTTCTTCAGTGTTTCTTCGCACGAGCATCTTCATTTTGATCCCGAAATGTTACTTAACTTTGACACCTCCTCTTCAGATCTTATAGAATGTTCATGTTCCTTCTTCATTTATGTCCTTTCCGGGTGTGTCAGTTCTGCTTTGCGTGGCGTCACCAGTCCTCTTTCTCATTCATTTTCATACTTCTTCCAGGACTCTGTCCAGAAGACCATTATTTCTTCGTGAATGCATGTAGGGTTTTCTCAATGGATACCTTGTCTCAAGAATTCTTTGCGGTTCAGGCATCCTTACTGGTACTGCACATGTCGCAATTTCTGGGTCCCAACATATAGGCAACATGGGGGTGGAGCTTGTGATAGGGGTATTTGGCTCCTCCTCTACAGTATCGTTAGCCAGTTGCATCAGTTCCCAGCGGACAATCTGCAGCCATTTAGCGTTGGCCGCAGCTTGCACACTGGGCATTAACAAGGATACAAAGAAATTCTCTGCTTTCATGAAGAGTAGGTACTCTTCCTTTGTGGGGTTTCGCCCTTTTCTTTCCCCAGGAATGTGTAGAACTCTGGCACTGGCAATGAGTTTCTTGTTTCTTCTTCAGAGGTTGGAAAGGTGGTAGGGGCAAAAGTCTCTGTATGCCCCCCTTGCAAATGTACTTATGGGATTACAAGCAGGGCTGAGTACAGTGTGGCAAGCAAACAATAGCCCATCCATGATGGTGGGAGGTGAAGGTACGCCTGTTGGCCACACACCCAGTAGTAATCCATCACTGCTGCAGTGCCTTTTTTGAGATCGTTGTGCATCTGATGCTCTCCAAATGGGGGATATTGGTGTATGAATGTGGCAACCAGTTACCACCTCATGGGGTGACAAGTGGTGGTCCTTGTTGAGCTGTGTTCGCAAACAAAACTGTGCCAATGGTAGACCATGCACCCTGTTTTACTTTAACATGGTGCAAAGCTTAGACAGCTAACTTTTGAGGAGTCACTTGATCCTCTCTACAACCCTGTTGGCCTGAGGGTGATAAATCATACACATCCAGTGTTTAATGCCAAGCAGTGCAGTAATCTCCTTCAACAATTCTTTGAAGAAGTGTGTGCCATTATCTGACCGTAACACATCACACACGCCCCATCGGGGGAACACTTTGTGGACCAGAAATGTGGTCGCGCCTTTGGCATCCGGATGTGCACAAGGACTAGCCTCCACCCATCGTAAGAAGGGACAGACGATATCGATCAGTTACCGGGACCCGCTGTATCTCTCGCTCATGTCTGCGTAGTCAATATGCAACTTGTGCATATGGCCCGGTAGAGCAGGGCAACACGCCTCTCAGTGTTCTCAATGTCAGGCCTCTGCTGAAGCTCTCACACTGGTTGCATCTAATCACTAAACTTGTCATGTGTTCCTGCATGTTTGGAATCAACCAATCCTTTTGTATGTCAACAGCAATGTGATGTTTGGCGCTGTGGAAGGGGTGATGGAGTTGATCAAATGCAATTGTTAACAGTTTGTGTGGCATTACTCCTTTTCCTGTACATTCCTACCTCCACAATAAGTCAGTATTGCATCCTCTTTTTACCCACAACTGCTTTTCTTCTTCTGGGGCTCTTCCCTGTAACTCAATAATTTGCGCTACGGGTAGGTCACTGAATGAGAGAGGTGGCTGGTCAGTAGCTGGTGTTGAGGCAACATACTCCACCATTGCAGGGATCGCAGTCACAAGGAGATTTTAGCTCAGTGAATATAGCACAACCAAGGGATTAACCCGGGATTGGCACCGCTGAAAATGATCTTACTCATTTGCATGAGGCAAATGTACAACTTTCTGGGCTTATGTCTGGTTTTGAAAAAGGCCCTTTGACCGAAACACGTGTAAACCGAAGGGCATAATCAACAATAAAAAATGAATGGCGCATTTTGAGAAGTGTGACTTTAATCATTACATACTCCACCATAGTTGCTACTGGGAGGTATGCTGGTCTTTTGGCCACGGTGTCTGCAGCAGCATTTCCAATTGACACTTCGTCTTTGATGTTTGTATGGGCGGTGCATTTAACAACCGCCATTACAGAAGGCTGTGACAGTGCAAAATTTAGCTTGTCTAATAAAGCTACATGCTGTACTGGGGACCCATCCATCGTCCTGAAGCCCCTTCTTTCAATCTTGACAGACCAGCATGCACTGTTGTAGTGATGTATGCTGAATCAGAATAAATCGCCTGCTTTGGTGAAGAGCAGTTACTCATCTGGAAGCAGGTTTGATGAGTCGTTAGACAGATAGTTGGCTCTTTTCTTCCTTCATGGGGTTATGCCCTTTTCTTTCACTGGGAATGTGTTGAATTCTGGCACTGGCAATGGGTTTCTTGTTTCTTCTTCAGAGGTTGTAAAGGTGGTAGGGGCAAACGTCTCTGTAGGCCCCCCCTTGCAATTTTTTTTATTTTTTATTATTATTTCATTAGTTCATTACAAACTTTTAAAATACAGTTTATCCTAAGAAAAAAAAGAAGACAAAAGCAGAGAAAAAAGAAAAAGGAAACATAAAAATGTCTTAATCGTCATTCTTTTCCTGTTTGTTCTTAAAAAAAAAAGTAAAAAGAAGGAGCTCCTTCTAATATCATACGTTCTTTCCATCCTCGCTTAAGGTCTTTTCCATAGCTTCCAAGAAGAATGCTAGGGCAAAAGTTACTTGTTTAATACTTCCTTCATGGAGTCTGCCCCACGCCTCCTCTATACTTTGGCATGATGTTAGGGCGTTTACTCTCTTAAGAATGATTTGTCTTAATTCTTCAAAGTTTTGGCAGATCAGGACCAAATGTTTAAATGATTTTTTGTCGTTTTTACAGAATCAACATTGTTCATCCTTTTTTTGTGTTTGCTCCAGATGTTCATTTTTTCTTTTGTTCGATACAGATTTAGACGGAACATCATGAATGATCTTCTTTTATACTTAGAAGGAAATATTTCAAGGTATTTTGGAAGTTTCTGGCATTCACGTGCTTCTATCGGAGCATTCTTCCTACAACGATGTGCTCTTCGCTGTTCTGATGTTTCGAACCAATCCTGATCCCATAGCTTCTTTTTGATGTTATTAGGGTTATGGATTAGTGTGTCAAGGTCAGAGGCCAGATCCCTCAGTATTTTTGCGCAAGATTCCTTCAACATACCAAATATGGACATTCTCTGCTCCGTTTTTCCAGGATTTAGAATATGGAACTGTGGGAGGTTGTCTGCCCCCATGATTTTCCGGTATAGAGTTAACGTACTCCATTGAATTTGTGCGTTTATTGAGATCATGCCAGGTTCATATCGGAGGCACGCAATCGGTGCGCCTTTCGGTAATTGCAGAATCTTAGTCCAAAAGGTATTTTCACACCATGACCAGATTTTATGTGAGCATCCCAACATCGTTTCCGCTCCAAATATTAATGATGGAATGACTTTAGTTTGGTAAAACTCCAAGACCGGTTTTAAGCTCAACTTCCCATATTTTCTGTTGATCACTGATCCTTGAGCTGTTAACAGTCTACATTTTCTTCTTATTCTTTGTATCAATGGATCATCATTTATATTTGAGTTGATTGTCACTCCCAAATACTGAACCTGGTTCACTCGGGCTATTGGGTTATCACCAATATACCATTTGGGCTTTTTTTTATTCGTCTTAGTCCTTAGGTTTTGAAAAATCAGAATCTCGGTTTTGTTCAGGTTGATTGTTAGTCCATTTCTTTCTGTTTAGGTTTCTAGTGATGTTAGTTTTCGCTGCAGCCCGATTGGTGTTTGATCTAAAATAACCATGTCGTCTGCATAGACCATATGGCCCAGATCTCTTTCGTTGATCTTAGGAGGGAAAGATTGGACTTCTGACAAAACTACACCTACATCGGAAATTAGAAGGTTAAACAATGTTACTCCGAGCGGACCTCCTTGTTTAACTCCTCTTGATGTTAAAATTGAAGAGGATAGAAGCCCGGCATGATTTAGCCTTATGCGGATTGATGTTTCTGAATGTAAATCATATATATGTGTTATAATATTATCTGGACAGTCAAACAGCTGGAGATTTCTCCATAATATTTGTCTGGTGACGCTATCAAAAGCACAGGCTAAATCAACAAATGCAACGTAGACCTTTATTTTGTTCCTAATTGCTTCCATTTTTAGAATGTTTAGCATTAGCAGATTTAAGGAGCAACCAACTCCCCTAACAAACCCTGTTTGCCTGATGTCGAAGGTCTTTGATTCATTTATCCATTTGGTCAATTGATTTAAGATTTGTGTAGCAAAGATTTTACCTACTACATCGAGTAGTGCAATCGGTCTAAAGTTTCCTGGCTTGCTTCTATCTGCTTTTTTAAATATGGGGACGATAATGCTCGTCTTCCATGAGGTTGGAACTCTTTTTTTACTCTGTAGATCCCGAAACAAATTAAAGCAGAACTTTGCCCAAACTTCTGGATGTTCCTTTAGAAGATAATTAGTAAGCCCGTCAGAGCCTGGGGCTCTTGAGGAACTAAGTTTTTTTTATATTCCATAGAATATCTTCTTTGAGGATTTGGAGATTCCAATCTTTTTTTGATTCTACTAATTCATAGATGTTATTTGTTTGTTTCAAAAACAGGTCTGAGAAGTGTTTTATCCATTGAGCTTCTGTCACCAGACTTGAGAGAAGGGCTTTTTGGGGAGCATCAGCTTTATTTATAACCTCCCAATATTTTGCTAGGTTTCCATTTGCCATACGTTTTAGTATTTCTTCGGCATCTTCTGGTAACATATTCTGTTTATGCA
Source organism: Ambystoma mexicanum (assembly GCF_040938575.1). Classification (NCBI taxonomy): domain Eukaryota; kingdom Metazoa; phylum Chordata; class Amphibia; order Caudata; family Ambystomatidae; genus Ambystoma; species Ambystoma mexicanum. The sequence goes on along the minus strand of NC_090934.1, from coordinate 951,747,901 downwards.
ATTTTAACCAATTTTTATGGCTTTTTTGATTTTATTAAATTCTATCCACCATTTTGCATTTCCTTCTTTCTTTAATTGTCTTTTCATTTTTTGCAGCTCTCGTTTTTTTAGAACTATCTTTTGGTCAAACTTATGCTTATGATTGAATTTAGGCTTTGATGGACCATACATCCTCTCAGAATATTGATCAAACAATGTAGTGTACTCTTCATTAGTGTCCAGACCTTCCTTATAGGTGTTTTCTAATATTTCAGACATTTTAGTGATTTGTTTCCATTCCATTGAATTCTATTTCTTCCTGGTTCGATGTTAATTGGAATTTGCCAATGGTCTCTGATGTTTCGATGCATTCCATTTAAAGTTGCAATCACTAAGTTATGGCCATTTTGTTTAATTTCCACGATGTTAAGAGTCGTAATTTGACTAAGGATTGACTCCGACACATAGAAATAATCCAGAACTGAATGGTGCTTTCCATCACTCCATGTAAATTGCGGAGGTATGTCTCCACTTGTGTTTCTGTTCAGGAGCAGCATTTTTCTTATATCCATTTCTTCAACCCAAGAGGTTTTTATCATATATGCATCTTTCGTCATGTCCGCTTGCAAGATGTTTTTCTTAGCGTCTTCAAGGTGAAGAGAGTTAATGTTTAGATCTCCACATAGTATTATGTGGGCTTTTTCTTTTTCACTTTGTAACAAGTCAATCAGATCGCATATTTGGTCTAAGGAATCTGATTCATCTGATACGATATGTTGCCAATAAAGATTTATAATTGCAATTAGATCTTTTTTGCAATTTTCAACATTTCCTATTTCGATCATTGAAAGTTGTATGTATGGAGATATATTTTTTGAGGCTTTCAGAAACATGAGTGTTCCACTTTTAATTAGGGTAATCAAACCTGCTTTTGGTCATCCTCTCATTTGTTTCACTGCAGGATTAAATCCAATTTCATAATTTGCAGCAGCTGGGCATTCCATAACCCAAGTTTCTTGCAAGCAGATTATGTCTAGATGTTTAAGTTCATTTACTGCTGTATTATAAAGGTGAGCAAACCCTCGGGTATTCCAGGATCCAATCCTTAAGTTCTGGTCTATTTGTTGACTCCGGCATTATGCGTTTGAGTTGTTATTTAGTGCTCCAGCAAGCCAGGACCAAGAGTCATTTTTTTTAGGAACACTTAGTTCTTCAACATCTGTGTTTTTCATCTCAGATTTTAGTTCAGAGGCAAAGTGATCTTAATTACGTCTCGTTCTGCTGGTCTAGATTGCATCTCAGTAGAGTTTTGGCTTCTATTCAATTCTAATGAGCGATCACTTGTTTCCAGTTTCGCTTGATGACCTTGAGTATTAGGTTTCCTAAAAGTCTGGGCTAACTCATTGTTCTTTTTAGGATAATCGTTTTCCGTACTTGAACTAGGAGTAATTAATGGTTCCACATCTCTGTCATACCATTCAGAGAGATCAAAACCCAGAGAGTTTAGATCAGAGCTATTAATTTGCAACAGATCTCTCACAATTCTAGATTGTATATGCAATTTTACAACATCCATTTGGTTCTCAGTAACAAATTCTACAGTCTTTATATCGTCAGATGCGATTGATCTTAGTTGTGATATATGTTTGAATAATTGTAAGATGGTTTGACGATTTAAGATTAGTTCTTCTTTCCCTCTTAAGACCTGCTCCAAAATCAAACAATAATTTGTTGTATTTGTCAATTTTTTAAGTAGCTGTTGGTTCGTTTGTGCTTTTGGCAACCATCTTTGCTTTGGGTACGCTGTTTCACTTCCTTCAAATCTAATGGACTTTGCACTAGAACCGAGTTTCTCTTTATTTAGTTCAGTTTGTTGTACAGTCGCTCTGTCTCCATTTGGACACCAATTTTTGTCCTTACTTGCCAAATGTGTGGATAGCTTTTTTTTCACTTTAATGCTAATTAGCCGTTCACTTAAGGTTTGGTAAATGGGCTCCATTGGCACTTCAGCAGGGTGATTGGATATAACACCCTTTTCAACTGGAAGATGCTTGATTATTTCGCAAGTTCGCCTCGATCTCTCTCCAACTTTCACAGTCGGACAAACATTTTTTGAGGCTGCAACTGAGAGGCCAGTCAGATTTTCACTGACAATTTCTGCTTGGGTCGACGGTGGCAAAATATCAACGTTTTCTTCTTGTTCATCTTCATAGATGGGGAGATTTACTAATTCTTGGAACTCATCCTCTTCTGTGAGTACTTCATCTTCAATTTCAGTTGGTTCTGCGGCAGGGACGTCTACTTGAGAAGCTGTACTAATTTTGTCATCCAGTTTTGAAGGAGTTTTAGTTTTAGGAATGCTGGCAAACTCTGTATCCACTCTAGTCTGTAGCAAAGCATTAAGCGTCTTCACATTTCTTAGAAATTTGCAAGAACCTCGAGCCTGTAGGTTGTTTAATTTTGGTATATTTTTAGTTTTCCGTTGCTGTTTTAAGCAGGTTTTTTTCCCCCTGCTATTCCGTCTCCCTCATTTCGTTTTTGAGTTTGTTTTTCGAAAATTGGGAAATTAATGTGATTTTTCTCTGTTGATTTGCAGACACAGTCATCTGCTTCAGGCTCGGTCTCTTTTGGTTGGAAGAACATGCTGTCTGCTTGGGCTGAGGTTGATGGCAAACTTTCATGGGGTGCTTCTACTGGCATCAGGGATTTCAAATGTAAATTCTGTTGAGGGGGACTCATTTGTCAAAATATCCTTTGTGAGCAATTTATCTTTATTTGTTTTTGGCAGGTGCTCTGAGGCCTCTGCTATGGGTACTATATTGTTTCCTGTCCGAGGCATCGCAACTTCCTCTATATTGGGAGTTACATCCTCTACCAGTGGACAATGCTGTTGAGTTATGCAATACTCAAAGTTCGCACTTACTTGTGTGTTAACTTTATGTATTTGCTCATCGCTATTTGACCTTGATTTGATATTTGTTATTTGATAATTTTTCATCATGGAGACTGTTTCTCTGGCCACCTCTGCCAGCAGGCGTTTATCTTCGGCGTTTGTTTTTAGATGTTCTTTAATTATTTCCATAAATAATCCATGTGACTTTTTGTCATTTTTTTATATGAGACTTTAGACCTTTAATTTCATCCTCACAGTTTATCATCTTTGCATTCAATAAAGCCAACAACAAATTTTGGTCACGACATGATTCATTCAGCTGTTCGTAAAGTTTAATTAGTGGTGCCACTGTTATTGTTAGAGCCGAGGTTAAAACTTGGTCGTAGTTCATTAATAACTTGTTCAATCAAGTTAAAGCATTGCTGTCCGTTTTTGTTTATCGCAGCGTTGCTATCGTGCCTGTAGATGTTTTGTAAATTTCTCCATTCATTTGTGGTATTATTCCTGGGACTTTGAGAATCGGAATCTGAGTAACTAGTGTCCGAACTAGATTGTGTACCTCGCCCAAAATCTCTCTTTGTTGTTTTTAGTGAGCATTTCTTGTTGTTTGGCTCTTCTCTGTACACAAGCGTTTTTTTGGGACAAGGGAATTTTCCCATTGAAACTAAGGTCCATTCTTCTACGTTTTGGTTGCTGAAACGAATTTATCTGGTTGCCATGACCGTAATTTAGCATTTCCGCGGTAACTGGCAGTACAGGGCAATTTAGGATCCTGGATGCCTGTAGATCAAAATTATCCAGTACTTGAGACATGTCATTTTGTCTTGTTTGTGTAGCAGCAATTGTCTGATTGATGATCCGTAGATCTTCTATCAGTTTATCAGCTACAATCAAAGAATCGCAACGATTTTTAGAAGCATCATCCGCTTTCTGAGCTTCTTGTTCAAAGATATGCACAGTATTTTCTAGCGGCATTGCAGGCCACGTAGGTCCCTCTAAGGTTTATTGTATTATTTCTTCGAAAACATCATCATTTATTTGTCTTAGAGGTCGCATCTCATGTGGCGTCAGATCATTTAATTTTGTAGAGCATTCCGAGTGCTGAGAGTTGCAGTCAAGATCTTTAAGCTCATCAACGCTATAGTTGTCCACTAGCTTTTTCAGCAAATTGGTCTATAGGGAATTTTCGGCCAATATGTGCAATGAGCTTATATAGCCTCCTGTATCATTAGAACCATATGTTTGTCTGCTCTTTCGTGTCTGTAATTTTCTTAGCCTTGATGTTGAGCTCGAATTGTTGGAGCCACAGTTCCCACAGCAGTGCCCCTCTCGTGACATAAAGGTCAGATGGTCTTATGAATGGTGCCACGGGTGGCATTCAGACCAGGGATAGGGCCTTCCTGTCCTGCGGTGTCCCCTCTCGTGTTTCTGGGGGGACCCATTTCGGCTAAAAATCCTTATGGGCTATCTATCTCTCTACTATGTCCTCAGCACGTCTTCCTTAGGTGCCTTGTGGGTTTTCTCTGTTTAGTGCACAGGATGGGCTGAAACTGCAGGTGTGCTTGACTGGTGTTCTTTTCTGCAGCCTGCACAGGCTTTGCTTCGATAGTCCTGATATGGGGACTCCAAATTCTGCATGCCCAGTGAATGTGGTGGTGAAACACAGGCCTGTGCACTCACCTTGTATCAGTTTGTGGGCGTGTGCTGCCACGTGCGCCTTGACTATTTTTGGTGTAGTTAATGTTGCTGTATCGCTGAGGCTAACTTGCTTGATTTAGAGAATTACCGATTGGTCTCAGTCCCAATGGGTGTGGACGGGGTTGCTGCAACTCCCGGTCTGCTCCTTCGCGATCAGCAGGACTTCTTCCTCACACGCTGGTCATTACTCACCCTCTCCCGGTGATGTTTAATTTGCTGTCGGAGTCTTCCTCGCTTTAATGGTTAAAGCGGTGACTGCGCGTGCTGCCTGGAGCTTGCTAGCAGTCACGACTGCTCGCTGCCACGCCACCAGGCCTTGCTGCCACTTGGCGTCACACTGGTGATATACTCAACGAGCCGGAGCTAGGGCTGGACTCCTTAAGTGGTGGCCTTTTGGACCTCATCGCCAATGTGATATTACCTAACCTCCTGCTCACAGCACGGTAGAGGAGAATTCCAGACCTTGTTTGTAGCGCCATACAAGAACCACGCTTACACTCATGTCTGGTATCTCACTGGCACTGCCTTGTTTCCGGCGCACGTGCCTGTATTCCCCTTTTCTCCCATCACTTGAGGTGGGCTCCCCCTCACATTACGTGATGCTAGGAAGCCGTAACACCACAGTAAGTATGCCAAATTCACGCCATTACTGGATTTTCACTCATTTCTCCACCCAATTATCTACTACTAGTGGTCCTTTGTAGCAAATCAGATGGAGGTGTGGGCGGGACCCCAGCATCGCCTGACCTACTGACAAAAAAGTCCTGGTTCAGGGCCTGAAAGAGCCACGGGGGAGGGCTCAGCATGCCCACCTCGCCCCTCTACCCCCCTCGCTCAGTACGCCACTGCCCTTTAGACATGAATGGATGTCCCTGGTGCAGGGCATCATTGGAGGGCACCATATCCTTGTAAAATGGCCACTGAAGGAAGAGAGTGGTTGCAGAGTAGGAAAAGCTTAGGCTGATCACACATTCCTGGACATGGTTAGTACTTGCAAATGTCTTTTGTGGACGCAAGCTAGCTGTGGTGGCTGTGTGGTAACAAGGAAATAGCATTATGAAAAAGGACAGAAGAGAGAAACAGCACATTCACTTCCATAACAATGACTATATATTTTATTCTCTTCGTCTGCCACAGCCACACTATCCTCAACTGCAATTGTTAAGGCTGTAAGAATCACTGTCTATGGTTTAATATTATAAACGTTTTTAATGTAAGGGTGAGCTTTGTGAAAAAGGAAGTGAGCACCAAGCCCAGTGTGCATTAAGCACTTAGTGATTCAAGCATACAACCCTCTTATCACAGACATGTTTGCCAACTATAAAGATCTCTGCTCACCCTTATGTTCCTAATACACTCTTTGATTTCATGCAAAGCAGGCTGGCACCCCCACTGGTGTTATTGGTCCCCCTTACCTTTCTCAGAGGAGTATTTTCAAAGACTACAATAGGATTGTGCCAGACTATCCATCTTAATTCGAAAAATAATGTTTGTTGTTATTTTAGGCTTTGACAATGTGTCTTGTCAGTAAAACAAGTGTAACTTTCTTATTATGACTAAAATATGTACTGAAGGAATGAAGATTTTATACGTTTATAAAGAGCCATTTTACAATATTAGTAAAATTAAATAATTCACTTGTAATATAATATTTTTAATAGCTGCTTTGGTAACATTATAAAAAAAAATGAAAACAACAGCCCATCGCCCACCTCTCCCCTCAAGATGTTTTCTTCCTATGGTTGCTCAGCAGTCAGCAACAGCTGGGGTGGCTTTAGCACACACACACATGTCAATCATGTAAAATGAGAGCGACACAGACAAAAAGAGAGGACAGAGAGAGAGTGTGTGAGAGAGAGAGAGAGAGAGAGAGAGAGAGAGTACTAGATCGATGTACAATACGCCTGGTATAGCTAGTAATAATAATGTATGTTTTTAAGTAGCGCTCTATAACAGGCGTTATTATTGCACACTTTAATATTATTCTGTTTATTATCCTTATCAGGCGGAAGGCACCACTTTGGGATTTGAACTTGCAAAGCGAAGAGTGTCCCCATGTCCGAGGTACGTGCTGAACTCGTTGGCAATCCTCCTGAGCAATGACAGAATCCACTGATTTTCTTTCAGGCTAAGCTGCCTGCAGTGCAACAGTCCATTAGATGGTCTTTTGGCCTTTCATGAACATCATATGGCGAGAGCCTGAAGTTGCAATTGGTATGCGATGACTCAATAGGAAACGTCGGTGGCTTGTTTAGAAACACCTCATTGTTTTGTTATCGTGGAGGAAGTGAAAGTGTTGCCAAGCACTCGAGGGTTAATGAGTGCGGCCCCCGCCGTTGGGAAGGCGGAGCTATTGTATCGGGGAGCGGGAAGAAAGAGGGGAGTTCTGGGTAAGGCGCAAGAGCGCCAGTTCCTGTTATACATCGGATGAATAAAGAGTTGTTTGTTTCCACTCCGTGTGCGCGTCCTCCTTACTGGCCCATCCAAGAGGGTAACACTGGCGACGAGGCCTTCCCGTGCACACAACAGAGTCCTCCTCCTCCTTGGCAATCCGCCATCTCCGTGCCTCTCTACTCCTTCCTCTGCATTCCGCCACACTCGTGCTCGGCAGGCCTACCGGTTCTCCGCCGCACGCACGTCCACCCACATCCGGGCCTCCTCCTGTCCTGGCGACGGCTGCACACTGCCGTCACGCGTTTTCACGCGCCACCACCATCCTCCTTCCGCTCCACCAGGAGAAGACCTCAGCCCAGCGAGAACTGAAGCACGAGACAGTGTGCAGTTGGGCCCTGACAGCCCGCCTGGCCTATTCCGCAGCCGCGTGCTGGTGATCTCGCCCACGTCTCCACGAGCTACCATCACCAGCCATTATGAGCAGAAGGGGCTTCACTTCGGGATCCGGGCCCAGCTCGCCTCAACAAATCCGCGCGACACAACCAATTCAACTACGGCTACCCCTGCCTTTCACCATGGCCCCGCAATCCACGAAGGGACCGAGATGGACTGACTGGATGGAGGATTTTCAACATTACGTGAGGGGGTCTGGCGATGGTGACTCTCCCAACATCAGGGATATTTTCCTAAACCTTGTAGGGGGGGAGATCAAAACCGTAGTGAAAACGATTCCTGCAGCGGAACAGAACACATTCAAAAATTTGATCACGGCGCTGGATAAACTCCTCATAATAGAAGTCAATCGTGACTATGAACGCTACCTGTTCAACAAGTGCACCCAAATGCCACAAGAGACTGTAGACGAGTTCATAACTCGCCCGCATACATGAAAGGGTCGACGCCCAAGCCACTTCCATGGGCAATCCGGGCAACCCCAAACAAGAGACTGCCGAGCTCGTCGCGGCCTTGCAGCCATCTCGCCCAGGGGACAGAGGCTCACATCCATACAGAACGCAACCCACGCAAGTCCCCCGCCAACAGCGGCAATGCTATCGTTGCGGGATGTCATTTCCCCATGCAGGGTCGTGCCCAGCGCTATCCCAACGGTGCACGAACTGTGGAAGAGAGGGTCACTTTCACTCCGTATGCCGCAAGGGCATACCATTCCCGCCGACGAGGCCTCCAACACAGACCAGGACGCCTTTCCGCCTGCCGCCTCCACAATACAACCAACCCAGATACAACCAACAGGGGCTGGGACAAAGGCGGTACATCAGAGCCATGGATGAGTACCAACCCCAGGGATACCGGATGCAGCCTGACCAGGCAGATCAACCCAAACTTCTCACCGAGGAATATGACCATCCACCGATGGACGTCAGATACGAGACCGCATACCACGATGAACAGGAAGCGGCATACGATTTGCCTTATGACACATACGACCAGGACGAATTCGTCAACCTTATACTTGACACTGAAGAGGCCAGAGAGGCCCCCAAAATCCCTGTCAAAATGGGTAACTACCAGTTCCAATTCATGATCGATTCAGGCGCAACCGTTAACATCATGGGCGAGCAGGACTAAGCCAAGATACCCAACCCGTCGGCACTCGAACTCTCTCGCTCGAGGATCTTCCAGTGGGGTGCCGCAACCCCTCTACAGACAGTGGGATGCTTCACGCAACATCTCCTCCTGAACGGCCGGCATATTGACACGACGATCCACATCATCCGGTCACTCACCAGAAGCCGATGCCTACTCAGTTACCACACGGCGTCTCGTTTGGGGCTAATTGAAATACACGTGAAATCGGGAGACGTCATCGCCGCAACCTCGAACGGCCCAAATCTGAGAGACTCAGTCGGCACCGTAACGTGCTATCAATCACAAAACGTGATCACACAAGCTGACATTGCAAGAGACTTCCCGAATCTATGCAAAGGCCTGGGCAAGCTCAAGGCCCCCCCCATCCAGCTACACATTGACCCCTCGGTGACGCCAGTCCCACAACACCCTCGGAGAGTTGGATTTCACCTACAAACAGCAGTGTCGGAGGTACTCCAACAATTACTGTCCGATGGCATCATCGAACCAGCTACAGGACCGACGCCATGGGTATCCCCCCTTGTGGTCGTGCCCAAGGAAGGGGGCAAGATCCGGCTGTGCGTGGACATGAGAGTGGCAAACACCGCCATTCAGCGTGAGAGACATCCGGGACCGTGCATCGAAGACATGATCGTCCAACTAAACAACGCACAGATGTTCTCCAAGCTCGACCTCATTCAAGGATACAATCAGTTGGAGTTACACCCGGAGTCCAGGCCCATCAAAACATTTGCCACTCATGATGGACTCTACAGATACCGGCGGCTGAACTTCGGGATCTCATCCGCCGCAGAAATTTTTCAGGAGGCCATACGGCAGGTAATCAGACCCATCAAAGGCACGCTAAACTATAGCGACGATATCCTCGTCTTTGGATCAACAAAAGAGTCCCATGACAAGGCCCTGCTTGCCACGTGCACGGCACTCCAGGAAGCGGGCCTCACGCTCAACATCACCAAGTGTCGGTTTAGCAAGTCAAAGCTGAAATTTTTCGGACACATTTTCTCCCGCGAAGGGATGCTCCCGGACACTGACAAGGTTGACACGATTACCAACCTGCGCGAGCCGCGACAGGTGGGCGAGGTCTGCTCATTCCTCGCCATGGCGGGGTACTCTGCGAGATACATACCCCACTATGCGTCCCTCACCGACCCGCTGAAAAAACTTCTACAAAAGGAGGCAACCTCCGAGTGGACCCCTGCATGCCGTGAGGCGTTCTCGGACATCAAGCATGCCCTTACGGAGGCGCACCGTCTCGCATACTTCAACCCGTTGTGGCACACTGAAATCGTCGTGGATGCGAGCCCGGTGGGCCTTGGCGCCATCCTGGCCCAGACCAGTGGGGAGGATGTCCACCCGAGACACGTGATCGCCTACGCGAGTAGGGCGCTGTCCACCCCGGAACTCGCCTACTCCCAGGCAGAGAAGGAGAGCTTGGCCGCTGTCTGGGCCTGTGAACATTTCCATAACTTCATCATCGGGAAAAAGTTCACGTTAATCACAGACCATCAGGCCCTGTTGTCCCTATTTGGGAACCCACACACCAAAATGCCCCCCAGGATCGAGAGGTAGGGCATCCGCCTGCCGGAATACAACTATGATATTGTACATCGCCCTGGGGGTGACCTCAACCCCACTGACTATCTATCTCGACATCCCGTCGGGGCGCCACTGACCCGGAAGGGTGACGCCGCCTATGTACAGTACATATCTGCCAACTCGCTACCACCTGCGCTGTCCCTTGAGAGGGTTGCCGCCGCCTCTGCCGCTGACCCTACCATGGCCCTCGCCATCAGCCTCACGTCCACCAACAAGTGGAACGACCACCGCAGAGCAATGTTGGCGCACCCGGGGGTGTGCAAACAGGAAATTGAGCGGCTGGCCAGGATACATAGGGAACTGGCCGTCAAAGACAACGACATCCTCCTCAGAGGGTGCAAAATCGTTATCCCTGCCACGCTAAGGAACGAGGTTGTCCACATAGCCCATGAGGGACACAGAGGCGCTGACAACACTAAGAAGCAGCTGAGGTGCCACGTCTGGTTCCCATTTCTGGACGCGGCAGTAGAGGAATGGGTGAGGAACTGTCATGCATGCCAGTGCACAGCCCCTCCAGAACACCCTCCCCCACTACAACACACACAGATTCCAGAACGTCCGTGGGAGCGCGTGGCAATGGACTTCTATGGGCCGACAGAAGTTGGTGAATACCTCCTGCTCTTCATAGACGAGCACTCAAGGTTTCCTATAGTCAAGACAGTCACCACAACCGCATTCCCACAAGTAGCGGCAGCGATAGAGGAAGTGTTTAGCGAGTGGGGGATCCCTAAAACAGTCAAATCCGACAATGGGCCACCGTTCTGCAGGCACGAATTCAGGACACTAGCGGAACATTTAGGGTTTGAACACATGAAGGTGACTCCTCGCCACCCGCAAGCGAATGGCAGGGCCGAACGCTTCATGGCGTCAATCAAGAAGACAAGACAAAGAGCCAGAGTGGAGGCAGTCGACCCTCACCAGGCGTTGTGCCGACTCCTACGGGATTACAGAAACACCCCCCGTGAGGCCACAAACAAGACACCCGCAGAATTAATGCTCCGTTACAATGTGAGAACCCGCATACCTCACAACCAGTCATATGAGGAGCCGCCCGACATGGAAGTACTCCAAAGGGATGCAGAAGCAAAAGAGAAAGCAAGGTGGGACACCGACTCCCGCTGCCATGCGATGATACCGGACTTTCACATAGGGGATGAAGTGCTCGTGCAGCAACCAACACCCAGGAAGACAGATCTGCGGTTTGCCCCGAGCCCCATGAGGGTAACCGCAGTCAAAGGCACTATGGTGACAGCGGAGGACCAGACTAGAGCTGTCACCAGGAACTGTCAACAATTTAGACACTACAGCAGACGAGGGGGACTGGAACTGCCTCAGCGGTCAGTCTCTCCAGAGCCGCGAGAGTCGCGGGATGGCCTGTGGATTCCCCCGGGAAGAGACCTGGGAAGAATGAGTCAGGAAGAAGGAACTCTGGAATCACCCGGGCCAGGTACCCTTGACGAGAGACCTCGTAGAGTCGTCAAGAAGCCGGTGAGATTAGTTGAAGAGTGTTGACTCTGATGTTTGGACATATTGTTCTGGGGTGGTGTTGCCAGGCACTCGAGGGTTAATGAGTGCGGCCCCCGCCATTGGGAAGGCGGGGCTATTGTATCGGGGAGCGGGAAGAAAGTGGGGAGTGCTGGGTAAGGCGCGAGAGCGCCAGTTCCTGTTATACATCGGATGAATAAAGAGTTGTTTGTTTCCACTCCGTGTGCGCGTCCTCCTTACTGGCCCTTCCAAGAGGGTAACAGAAAGGATTCTAAAGAAGCAAGAAGCATCAGCACATGAACACCCGTGACATCCTGGCAGCATTGGGTCCAGTGGTCAAAGTGTATGAAAAGAAGTAGTGGAACTATGTTCCCTACTCGCCTGCAGCGCCCCCACAAACCCCATCGCCACTCCCCCTCACACGCAAAATACACTCCCCCCACCCCATTCCCAAACACATGTGCCTGCTGCTTAAGGGAACGTTCAGTGGAGTGCACTGAAGTGCAAGTTTCAAATTCTTCCTACACTTTTATTTTAAAACGAAAACATTCCGGAGTGGGTTCTTTTTAATATAAAAGTATAGGAACGGTAAAACTTAATTACAAAAAGTGGAGGATCACCGCTCCCAATCGCACCCGTACACTTTGACCACTGATTGGGTCTCTTTACGAGTTTGGTGGTAAATCACCAGTAAATCTGCCGATTTACCACCACAATTGTTTACCATTACCACCATTCGGTTACACGATTGGTGGTATGGCTGTGCAAATCCCCATTTTCGGAGTCCATAGAATTGCAGGTTTTTTTGTGTGGATTTACTGTTTACCGGTAATGGCTCTTCCCTAACATCTAGGTCCATGCACCGTCCACTCCCCACCTAACCTGAGAGTGGGTTATCTGACCGCGACTGTTTCCTCCCATAGTTATTTCTAGACCCATTGCTGACTATTGCCCTCCCTCCACTGATGTTAGATCCCCACTCCCTTGTTCCCCTGCTCCGTATCCTTAGTCTCCCCCCTATGACTGTAAAGCCCTCCGTTGCTTCCCGAAGCTAGGTCGACTCGGCACCAAATACCCTAGTACTAATAATACCGGTAATTCCACATGGCCTTTAAGAGGAGGATTTACCTCCAGCGTTATATCCTTCGCTTCAAGTCCAAACTCTGAATTAAGTGCTGTGGTAAAAGCAGTGGTAATCCGATTACCTCCCAAAAAAGTGGGGTAACGGAATTACCACAACATTTTTACTGCACTACCAATCTCGTAATGAGGCCCGTCACTGAACTTCCTATTTTCCATGATACTAAAATCCAAATATCTAATGAAAATATGCTTTATTTGGGATTTCTCACTTGTAGATGTAAATACACATTTCTTAGAAATAAAATTTCATAATTAAAACAATGGGCCTCGCTACGACCCTGGTGGACAGCTGTGCCTGTAATACAGGCACGGCTGCCGCCGGAGTCGTTTTTTTTCTGGCACCCTCAAATGGGCACTTACTGGGGTATTACAACCCCGGCGGACCTGGTAATTGCCCATTCCAGGGCATCGGAAATCATTCTTCCCCATTCCCATTGAGCCCCATAGGGGCATTTCCACCTCAAGCAGACTTTCAAAGAAGCTGACAGGGACAGCTCAAGCATCAGTCCAAACTATCAGATGGTCCCCAGATGGTCCCCTCAGTTCTCGCTCTCCTCCAAAGCACAGGTCTTTTAGGTGTTGGCTATTGGGTGTCGCTTACCACACCTATAAGCCAAAACTATTGTATTGGAGTATAGATATGAAGGAATGTCATATGAGGAGGGACACATAGGAATGGCATATGAGGGGGGACACAGTCTCTAGGTGTGGTTTGGTTATGTGCCCACCGATTGCCTGCCCATGGCCATGCTAATGCCTATGGTAATTCCCACCCATTCCTGCATCTACCCGCCCAAAACACCTCCTCATGGGAACTCTTTGAGCTCGCTTTAACCAAGCCTTACCATCAGGCTTTGCCTTCAAAGTTCCTGCCAGTGTTTGTTCAAAACAGTCTTCTGAGAGTTAAATGGCCCTCATTCCAAGTTTGGTTGTATCTCACCGATAATACCGGTGGGATACCACCAAATGGAATCACTGTTTCCGCCACTTGGTCTGCCGGCTGATTCCAAGTGGCTGAAATGCTGGTAAATCAAGCCCCACCCCCATGGCTCGGTGGGCCCCACCACATCTTACTGTCATTGTCGAGTTGCCCCAGCCCCAAGCCACTCTGTCCATCCCAGGTTATGGCCCCTCCATGGGGCCCCAGCCATATCCCCGGGCTGGAGCCCACACCAGCATCCAGTGGCACCACTGTCCTCGGGACTCCCTCAGGTCCAGACGCTGTGACATTGCCTCCCTTCCTCGCTGTTCCTCTCAAGCCGGAGGGCAGCCACTGCCACCAGGTCTCCCATGGATCACACATGGATTTGGGGTACGGGGCATCCAGGTAAGGAGGGGGTTGAGGGCCGACACTTACACAATGGCACAGGATTTGGGTATATTTAAGGTCAGGTGTCCCTCGTCCATCTAGACAAAGCCAAGACACTGGCTTTGTCACACTGGCACATTCTTACGGAGTGAAAAGTCAAAAATACACACGGATGATGACACTAGGCGGTGAAGGGGTTTAGGCTGCATTAGTGAGTAACACCCGTGTGCACCAGAGGGGGTTTTGCATGGCTGGGAGCTGGTAAGTCATTCGCTCAAATGCACCTCGAGTTCCCAACCATGGCCTTCTCCGTGCAGACAGCAGACAGGCTCGCCACCAAGGATGTCCATGCTACTTCACTGCACCTTAACCCCTTCATGTAAGGAGACCTGTCTCCTCATGTCTGACACCAGCTATTGCTGTCCCAATAATGAACCAGTACCTACTAACCTCTCGTTCCAGGGCACAACCTTTTGCTGTCAGTCACAGAATAAATGCTGCTGTTGTCAGGCTAAGCCGCTTCCCTCCCACAGGCAATTAGGGTGTTGTCATGTTTCCTGCCTGGGACAAGTGCTTCTCGTCTCTGTGGAAGAGAGAAATTACCTTGAAGCTGTTTTGCACCAAAGAACCGGATGGTGTTTCCTTCTTTCAATAAATATTACCCAAGAATGGTGCACTTCCAAAATGCTAACGATATATTGCTGATGCATATTTAATTTTAAAAAGCGAACTACAGAGCCGTGTCTGGTGGAAGCCCAGGATTGCTGCCCAGTTCGCCCAGGCCTCCGCGTGCTCGACGGTCTATGTGACGGAATGCCCCTGCCAGGGCTTACCTGCCTGATGTGGTAAGTCAGAGAAGGAGACGGGCACGAACACATCTTAGGGTTTGACTTTACTTACTCAGAAAGGGGAAAGCCAAGGCACAACACACTTGGAAGACTAACTCCTCCGCGGAAAACAAATCCAACCTCACAAACTTATCCTCACTTTACAAAAGCGAGATAATTCGAACCAAAAAAGATGTATACAACACCAGGATTGTTCAGGCATGATCCTCCACCAAAGAATTATTTAAAATTCTGAAGGAACTAGAAAACCCTATTTCACCTCCAGACACCTGTCTGAAAGACAAATCCTGGTGCAGCAGCATCCAAAACGCCCTCAACAATTAAATTTCAGGACTCCAAAACAAAATTGAGAACAAACGCCAACAACTCTCCAATAACAAGGCCACCAACCATAGCCTACCCGCGCCTAACAATACTAGTTCGGGCTTCTCATTTAAGAAAGTCACCATTACGGAAGTTCAAAAAATCATCACCCCCTTGAAACCCTCAAACTGTAAAGGAGAAAGCTGCCCCGCCCAGATCATAAAAGATGCAGCTAGAGAGCTCTCCCCCTTCATCACCAGACTTATTAACCTATCCTTCACCAATAACTCGATCCCCAGCAACCTAAAACAATCATGGGTTCTCCCACTCCTGAAAAACCAATCCCTCGACCCAGCCATACCCACCAACTACAGGCCCATCACCACAGTCCCCTTCCTACTAAAAATCGTGGACAGAGTTTCCTACATACAAATTCAGGATACTTGAATCCAACCAACTGCTAGGAATACGTCAATCTGGCTTCAGACCTCAACACGGAACAGAATTCGCCCTTGTTGATCTCAAAAGCCAGATTGATGAAATTAAAGACAAAGGCAATGCCGCAATCCTACTCCTCCTAGACCTCTCAGCGGCCTTTGACCTGGTCAGCCATGAAATCCTTTGTAGTCACTTAGCCACCGCAGCCCACTTCTCCTCCTCTGCCATCACATGGATACAATCCTTCCTGGCAAACAGAACCATGCAGGTTTTCTCAACAACAGCTGCAGCAGACCCCATCCCCATCACATGCGGGGTCCCACAGGGATCCTGTGTATCCCCCACTCTGTACAATATATTTACAAAGCCTCTATTTGACCAACTGGGCCGTCTGGGTGTCACCTACACAAATTACGCAGATGACACCCAGATACTCCTCACCATCACAGGCAATTACCAAGCAGACGTCACCCGGATCAACAAAATATTCTCCATCATTCAGGCATGGATGGCCTTGCATGGCCTCTGCCTGAATGATGAGAAGACAGAGCTCCTCATCGTCGGCTCCCCCAACACCCTAACTAAACTCAATCCTAGCTACAATAACATCACGATCGATGGTCACACCATCTCTATTGCCAAAAGCGTGAAAACCCTTGGCTTCTATCTGGATGCCAACACCTACCTCTCCAAACACACCAATATGACCGCCTCAGCCGCTGCCTACACCGGCAAGCTCATTAGGGCCAGCAGACCATTCCTATCACCCAACAGCTGCCTCACCCTCGCCAGAGCCCTCATACAATCCAAACTGGATTACTGCAACAACCTGTACCTAGGTGCTAACCAATCCGTACTTAACAAGCTGCAGGTACTACAAAATAACGCTCTGCGTGCAGCCCTCAACATTCCCAGACAAGAGCATATCTCCGCCACTAGGAAAGCCTGCAAATGGCTCTCCATACGCCAAAATATTGATCTAAAAACCATCTGCCTCACGTACAAGTCCCTAAACCACCTAGCACCGCCATATCTAGTTAACAAGTTTGCCATGAAACCTGCCACCAGATCCTCCAATACTCTATGCTTGACAGTGCCCCGATTCCACCTAACAAGAGTTGGGGGGGCAAGCTTCACAGTACTTGCCCCCCAACTCTGGAACACCCTACCTCTCAACATCAAAACTATCGAGTCCTTCCAGATCTTCAGGAAGCAGGTCATCAGCTGGCTCCTAAACAAAGAGTAGCCCCACTAACACCAGACCTCACACCCCCTGCGCGGTAACTGGTTCATGTACTGTATGTATATTGTAACTGTATATTGATAAATGTATGTATATGTATGTATTATAAGTATGCACGAAGTATGCAACACAAAGATACTTCTCAACGCTGTAACCGTTTTCTTAAGCGCCCTTTTACCCCTGGGTTTGGAGCGCTATACAAATAAAATAAACAAACAAACAAACAAATAAAGAAAAGAAATGCCTGTCTTAACCCCATTGCTAATGGCGGTGATTCCATATGCTAAGAAAATAATAGAAGGTTCTCGTCAGGATGTCTGAAAATAACAATCATGCTCTGTCCAAACCCTACTCTATCCTACAGCCTCCCTACCGCTAACATTCAGAAATCACATATCAGCCTGCGGGGGAGTTCTGCTCCCCTCTTGGCTTTGGATGGCTGGCACTTCACCCCCACTCCTTTTAGAGCCCCAGTTCTATTCCCCTTTTTGGGTTTCAGTCCAGTCCCTGATGATATTTCAAAACAAAAAGTATCAGTTTCTCAGGTATTTCAAAAAGAAGGACTCATGTCCCCCTTAATAAGCTTGGACATAGTTCCAAAGAAGGCGCAAGCAACGTTTGTGATATTTCAAAATAAAAAGGCTCTGTTTATCAGGTATCAAAAAGGACTCCTGTACCCCTCAGAGAGCTTGGACACAGTTCTGAAATCAAAACACCTTTTTTTGACACTGTAAGAGTTGAAATCCAAAACCCTTCAACAAGATTTGTATAAGGTCACATAAGGTCACACTGTTCTCGAGAAGCTTTCCCTGCAAGTAATAGTTATTCATATTCTCTCCAAAGTCCAAGGTCTTCTCAGCTTTTTTTGGGAAACTGGCCTTTGCTAGATATATGTTTATTATATTGGTTTCACCCCCTGCAGGGTTCCTAGATCCCCAAGCCTCTCATGGGTTGCTTGGCCTCATTGGCAGAACCCGAGCTGCAGTGTCTCTGTCCCCATCAGGGCTTCTGGTTGGCTCAGCCTCTCATGGGTTGCTTGGCCTCATTGGCCGTACCCGAGCTGCAGTGTCTCTGTCCCCATCAGGGCTTCTGGTTGGCTCAGCCTCTCATTGGTTGCTTGGCCTCATTGGCCGTACCTCAGCTGCAGTGTCTCTGTCCCTAGCAGGGCTTCTGGTTGGCTCAGCCTCTCGTGGGCTGCTTGGCCTCACTGGCCGTACCTGAGCTGCAGTGTCTCTGTCCCTATCAGAGCTTCTGGTTGGCTCAGCCTCTCGTAGGTTGCTTGGCCTCACTGGCCGTACCTGAGCTGCAGTGTCTCTGTCCCTATCAGAGCTTCTGATCGGCTCAGCCTCTCGTAGGTTGCTTGGCCTCACTGGCCGTACCTGAGCTGCAGTGTCTCTGTCCCCATCAGGGGTTCTGGTTGGCTCAGCCTCTCGTGGGCTGCTTGGCCTCATTGGCCATACCTGATCTGCAGTATCTCTGTCCAAATCAGGGCTTCTGGTTGGCTCAGCCTCTCGTGGGTTGCTTGGCCTCATTGGCCGTACCTGAGCTGCAGTATCTCTGTCCACATCAGGGCTTCTGGTTGGCTCAGCCTCTCGTGGGTTGCTTGGCCTCATTGGCCGTAATTGAGCTGCAGTGTCTCTGTCCCAATCAGGGCTTCTGATTGGCTCAGCCTCTCGTGGGCTGCATGGCCTCATTGACCGTACCTGAGCTGCAGTGTCTCTGTCCCCATCAGGGCTTCTAGTTGGCTCAGCCTCTCGTGCGCTGCTTGGCCTCATTGGCCATACCTGAGCTGCAGTGTCTCTGTCCACATCAGGGCTTCTGGTTCGCTCAGCCTCTCGTTGGCTGCTTGGTCTCACCAGCCATATATAACTGGCAGTGCTTTTGTTAGTCTTACTCTCTCCAATGTTCTGGTTTTTCCCAGCCTCTCATGGGCTACTGCCCCTGGATGACTGTGTGCCTATAATATTGGTTTCACCCCCTCCTCCAGTCCTGGTTCTCCCAGTTTCTCCTAGGTTGCTTTTCTTCATTGACCGTATTAGAGTTGCAATGTCTCCGTCCCCTTCAAAACTTTTGGTTTGTTCAGCCTCTCGTGGTCTGGTTGGCCTCACCGTCCATATGTATGTGGCAGTGTCTCTCACCACTTCAGGGCTTCTCACTCATTCATCCTCTTCTGGGGTGCTTGGCCTCGTTGGCCGTATGTGTGTGGAAATGTCTCTAACCCCTTCACAGGTTCCTCAGAGTCCAACTGTGTGCCTTCTCTTTCTCTGTGCTAGCCACGTACATGTGTGTTGGGGGTGTCTTTTGGGAAAGGAATCAGTGACTCCGGTACTTGCGGAGCCACGGCCTCACGTTCATCAGCTCTCCTGCGGTCTGTCGCTTCCTTGGCTCGGGAGCACTGGTGCGTCAGGTTTCTCCTGTGCTGTTCTCCTCCTCTAGGACACCGTGAACTTGCGGACGCCCTGCCCCCCTGTCCTCGGCAGTGTTCCATGCACCCCGGGATCCTCCTTTCTCCGTGTATCAGACGTGTTCCTGAGTCCAGATTTCATCTGCCCAGCATTGCGGCAAAGGCGCTACCTGTGCGCTCACTCATTCAGGCTTCCTATTCCCCTCCTTCAGGTACTTTCCTGCTTCATTTCGTCTTCCTCTATATAGTGAGATAACAAACTGAATTGGTTCCATGTTTCTTGTCCAGAAGTCCACAGAGTGGAGCTAGCAGCCAAGCCCTTCCCAATTAAAGAGTCCAAAGCCTCATAATATGGTTCACCTCCCATATGACCCCTAAACAAGGGTGTCTCTGTCCCAAAGGAAGGTGTCATTACATCCTTGTAGAGGACCTGCCATGTTGCCAAACTGCATGTCTTCTGCTGTGGATGTCAGTAAACTGTTAAAGCAGAGCAGAGCTACATGTTCGCATTATAATTTTCAGCATGAAGCATTATCAAAGTGAGGTCCAATCAGCATATCTCACTTTCAGAGAAAGAATTACCAGCATCATTTATAATAACACTGAAAAACATTTAGGGTGACGAATCCAAGGATTAGTCCCTTATCCTTAAAGGAGAGACACCCCCTTTGGGACTGGGGAAGGGAGCTCGCTATGCAAGACACTCTCTAGGAGACAGGGCAAGCGGGATCTCATTGGGTTGGCCCCCCTGCTTAGAGAAAAAGGAGTTACAGAGTAACATTTCCATTCCTTCAAACAAACACGGTGATGGAGCCCCAAGTTTCAAGATCCAAGGTCTGCCTTTAAACATGGGCAACCCTGATCCAAAGCATATAATTGTGTGCGTCCATGGCCTGGTGGCAGGTTATTAACTAAATATAAACTCTAGTTTTGACATGTGACCTCTGAGAATCTGCAATTATACTGGCCATAGTCTATTGATGTCATTATATTGTCAGCTTAGTTTCTCATTTCCCCTGTCAGGATTGGTGTATTCAGGTGTCTGGAACTCAGTTTCACCCAATGCAGATCATTTGGGTTCAGCCCTAGCAAAGTCTTTTTTCTCTCTGGGGAGGCTTGTCACCTTCCCGGTGAACAGGATCTGCCCCAGGAAGAAGGGAGGGGGCCGGGCTTCAAAGGAAGGTTTCTCCCATCAAGCGAGAAATCACACCAGGGTCGTAACTATGAGAGACCTTTTGAAGTGGGAAGACAGGGGAGAGGGCATAGTTAGAGTAGCCCAGAAAAGAAATTGCAGGCCAAAGAAGGATTCAACCATTCTTGAATTTCTGAGAACTCCTCCACTTCCTGTACCCCTCCATACTTCCTGCAGACACAGCACTCTGGGGCTGATATCGTCAGGAAAAGACACTGACCACAGCAGCCAGGATTGGACCTTCACGGAAGGCTTGAAATGGGCCAATCCACTATGAGAAATTATCTATAGAAAGAGGTGACCTGTCAGTACTCACCGAAAGACCCCGTGCAACCAACAAAGCCTTCAGGATCAGCAGACTGGTAACACGAGTCTAAGATCGGGTCTCCTCACTTGGGGATGACCTTTCCCTTGATGTACCTCTCTATTTGATAATAGGTTATAACAGACGTGTAGTTCAATTGAAAGAGCAAAAATACCACCAGGGAAATGCCTAGCAGAAAACAAAAAAAGGAAAGAGTTAATACTCCATACTTGTGTAACTATACTATAAGTGAAGGCAGGGGACAGCACTAACCTGATGGGCTTTAAGACTCTGCAGATGCACCTAGGTATCGTCTAGTGGCAAAAAGGCTATGTATTACTCCTATGGGAAAGAGCGTGGTCTGTGGCAAATGTAGACTAATAGGAATCCAAGAGAACATTGAGAAATCCAGGAGGAGGGGAAAAAGGGGGGATTAGTAGGTTATTAGAGACCTATCCCCGGGCGGCACAAGGGCACACTAAGGGATAGAACAGCCCATACTGAAGAACGTGCAAGGACTGTACACCAATTCAGGGTCCGGAGAGAAATCCACAAGGTAAATCCAAATAAACAACAGAGCAGTTGAGGGTAATCCACAAGCCAATCCATAGAACAGTCTAAAGCTTGTAGCAAGGAATATCAAAGAACGAAGACAAGAAGCAGGATCCAAAAGACAGTTCAGGATACAAAACACGGGGTCAAGGGTTTTAGCTTCAAGAGTCACAAAACTAACAAGCGGGCTGTTACGATCAATCAGAAGCACCAACGCCATTGCAGAGTCATTTTTTATGTCCATGTGTGCAGATGTACAGTGTGCTGATGTTGTGCCTCGCGTCGGGCAACACAACGGTGCACGGATTGGAGCATGCCGTGTGTTTGCGCTGCTTTGGCGCAAATGCCATGGCAACCGCCAACGCTGTAAAATGGGAGCTGCAGGACTACAGTGAGTGTGTAGTGATCGCGCTACAGCGCGTTGGACCATGACATGAGCCCACCTCTTTAATTGAATCATCTTTGGTATTCAGAAGATCTTTATTGGGGTGCAGTCTGCCAAGGTACCCTGTCATAGGGGTGAAGTGAAGACAGAGACTCCATGGAGGGGAAAAGACCCACCTTTCACTAATTTTAGAGGGACATTTGGGGTGGGCTGCTGTGTGAATAAGTTCAACCTGCAGCTTGAAGACTGGAATCAGGATCCTGCTGACTAGAAGTCGAAGCCCCTCCAAGTGCTCTCTGGCAACCTTCCTGGATGGGAAGGGCAGAACAAGGACTCACTTTAGCCCTGGAAGCCCAGGAAGGGGTAACCCAGCAATCCAGAAGTCAAGAAACAGGGGTAGGCTTATCACCTTGATCACCTTTCAAATCGATTGAACCTCTTTTGGGTCCTTTTTGAGTCGCAGAAGGCCTCCAAGAACCACCTTTGACACTCACCACTTTTTGATCTGCTACGATCCTTCGATCCACAGACTCGACCATCACTTATCACTTGCCTGTGCTCCAGATGTGTTCAAGCCATCACCGTTGAAGAATCGCTTCACACTGTTGGACCTCTTCGAAACTACTCAACAACTTTGAGACGCTGACTTGACCATCACTTGCCTGTTCTTCACAAGATTCAACCAGATCACCACTGCATGACTGCAGCACATCGCCGCATCGCTGGACCGAGCCGACTCAACCGGCTCGAAGCACGCAATTCCTTAGGCACATCCAACTCGACTGCCTGAACCCCTAGAACGCTGTCTGTATGGTGTTGAGCCTGAAGAACAAGCCTAAAAGGTATGTGTAGTAGTTCCTTCCCCCTGCCCTGCCTTAAAGGATCCAAATGACATAGAAGATCGCACTGCTTAACTTTTTTTAAACATCTTCATTGAACTTGAACATTGCTGCTGAAAATATTGCACGTTTGTACCTGCCTGTTTCATCTTAAAGTCTGTATATTCTGTGTCTTTCTTTACAGGGATGGGATATTATTATTTTTATTAGCTTTGAGTATTTTGGTATAATTAAAGACTCCATATTTTTGGTAAAACCTTGTTTGGGCATTCTTTTATTTTGGTACCACAATCCTATTGTTGCTTGGATACTTCTATACTAGCTCACTTCCCTCCTGAATAGTATAGCCTTCTCTTAGCCTGCTTTACCACAAGAGGCAAAGGAGGCATACCTATCTGGCTGTGCTGGCTTTACCTTTACGACTGGGATCACTGCTGGTTTCGTAGTTGTGTGGGGCTGAGGAGGAGTTTTATACACTACTCATCCATGCAGCACCAGTTCCTAGGAGACCTCCCAGTGAGGGTTCCTGTCCCCTGGAGAAAAGGTATTTTCTCTCCTCGGGGTTATCAAAGAGAATCTTCCTGTGCTTGACCCAACATGATTGTTGTGGGTACACCCTGGCCATACAGCTAATACACATCAGGCCCTGTCATGCATCAGTCAATGCTCATCAAGCTGACAATAATATGACATCCAATGCTTTTGGCTTTATAATTGTATAATCTCAGTAGCCACCATGTAATAAATGCCCATGGCTTTTATGTAGATATTAACAACTTCCACCAGCCTGCTGGGGTTACATGCTTGTAATATTTTGAACTAGTAGTGCAGTCTTTGAGTTTCTGCAGCTGTAATTAGAAATGCCCATGTGACCTTTGAACATGCCCCGTTGCCCATGCAGGGAAGTTGCTGGGGCTCTCAGGAGATGGTCACAGCAAGATAAGAGTGTATTATGCTTTTTTGACATGGAAGATTGTGAAAGAGGTGTCTGATTAAAGGATCCCGCTTCCAGAGACAGAGTTACTAGCATCATTTTATTATTAAAAATCAAAAAAGAGCTCGGGCCATTTCACCCTGGCAGGTGGCATTCTGTCATAACGCCTCTTAAGAGATATTAGCACTCTGGATTATCCACTGGCTGCTGGGTCTGCAGCCATTCAACGTTAATCACACTTTCATTTGCCAACCTTCAAAACAGACATAGACACAAGCCAGAGCAAAGATGTTTTGAACTTGGAATGTCTCAGAACACTGGCAACAGTTGATCACTGCGACTGCAGGTGCAGTATATCACAGTGGCTCGGTCATGCGATTCTGATTCCTCTTAATTTGGAATCTATGGGGAAAATGTTACCGGATTCCAAATCTGGGGAATTCTGGCCTAGTTCCAGCACTGGAATTATGCAGTCCTGGATTCCTCCAATGTGAATGATTTAGTGATTGCTTGCTCAGGATGATAGCAGTATGTAGGGCCCACACCCTGTTGTCGTGTATACGGTCTGTGGCGCATAGAACAGCTGTGCCTGTGGACGGCAGGAGATGAGACAGCGTGAGCAGCATAGGTGGTAATAAGGTAGCAACACTGCTTTCCAATTGTATAGCCCACAGACCTGAAGGCACTTCGGAAATAGTAATATTAGAGGTTGTTGGATGTTTTCAGTGCTTCCTGGTCACGTTTATTTTACTGCAAGAGCTAAAATCCCTTTGACCTCAAAGAGTAACCTCGAAGATTTCATATGGACAGACCCAGGGACCGTCAAAGACCAACGTGTTGCACACATTGGTGAGGCAAAGCAGTGGTGGAGACCAGGAGGCTGCCAAGCAGGGAGTCTGGTAAAAGCCAACCATGGCCACTGCTGCTAGTAACACACGGCTAGAAAGAAGCTTTTTAAAATCACACTGCAGCCGTACTATGTACGTCTCTGTAGTATGAGCCCATAGCACAGTGAACATTGACTTTGGTGATGTAAGAGAACAATCACAGGCAAACACATTAGAATCAAGCCCTGCAGTTCCTGGACATTTATTTTCCAACCTCAGTATCCTTGGCCATAGGATTTGTGCCCCTGGTGAGGGGCCTGCAGGAGTGGTGGCCTACGAGATGGGTGTAGAGACTGGCAGTGATGGCTTGATGCACGCATTGGGGTGTTCTGCTGTGGGTGTGGCTTTATTGGTGGAGGCTCTGGTGGCACTCTGTGATTATTGGGTGAGAACTGAAAACAGTTCTGTGCCCCTCTCTTCCCCCAACGGCGGCCCTTGTGCCCGACACTCACTCCTGTTCCATCAGGCCATTGGGAAGCAGCCCCTTTGGGGAGTCTGTTGGCACCAATGGCCCCAGAGGCCACTCTGCTTTTCATTGAAAGGACTGGCCCACTTAATGCTGCGATCTAATCCATCAGTGATGGACAATCTCTGATCTTCAAAATGCCTAAAATCATCCGGATTTAACTTGGATTCCTTGCTGGATATCTAGTGAAAATGTATCTGTTGCCCAACGTGTTGTGCCAACTGATACCCATCAAAACATCTTCCTGCACAGAGTTGTTATCTGTTATGCAGGAACATTCTACTTGAGCAGAACTTTTGACCTACTTGACATAGCAAGGGCATTGGCAGCTCACATGGTAAAGATCAGGATGCCCTGGATAAGGCACCTCTACAAACATGTAATTAAAAACTCACAAATATCTAGGAAAGGTGGGGGAACTCTACAAAGCCTGTCTGGTCCCAGAGGACCCAGACACATTCCATAATGGATAGTCTGCTTAAGATGTAATCATGAAGCAGACATCTACCGACCACATGCCTTTAACTAATAATTACCTCATCCAGTGTCTTGATAAATTATTTAATCTAGATGCTCGGTTCAAGAAGGGTATATGTTACGTTGATTTATACCGCGCACTGCTACCATCCAGGGGCAGTCTCCAGGTGCTCACGTGACTCTGCAAGAAAGAGGACAGGGTTCTTTAGTGGGGGTAGAGGGATAGGATAGGTCCAGAACCAGGAGAAACTGGCATATATGTCTGTTGGTTTGCAGATGGTTGGTTGTGTGCACTGGCTTGCATCCGTACTGGTAAGTTCCAATGCCTGGGTTGTTTTCTATGTGACTGTTTGTTATGTTAGGGTGTGTCTGTGTGTTTTATGTGTAGATTGGCTGATATTTAAGGTTGTGCGCACTGGCTTGTTGTATCCATACAGGTAAGGTCCAGTGCCTGGGTTGTTTCTTTGTGACTGTTTGTTATATTTGAGTGTGTCTGTGTGTTTTATGTGTAGATTGGCTGGTATTTAATGTTGTGCGAACTGGCTTGTTGTATCAATATGGGTAAGGTCCAGTGTCTGGCGTTGTTTGTTGTAAGCGTGTGTTACTTGTGTTGGGTGTGTGTTTGTGCATAGGTTGGCTAACCCAGTGGGCGTGTATACTCCAGGATGAGTTAACTAAATAAAGTCTGAGCAAAAGTGACATCCACTCACTGGGTACCAGAATGGACCTGAATGAGAAAACACTGAAAGAAATAGCCCTGTAGGCAGAAATGTTAAATGGCTTCTCAGAAAACAGAAGAGAAACTGAAGACCTGCCACCAACTCTTTGCCCAAAGTACCTATATCAGCAATTCTGAAACTGGGAAAAGATCCTAAATACTGTCTGGCCTGCAGATATGTTGCTTCACCTTTTCCTTGGTCCTAAAATGTATACTGAGGTGCTGGTAAAATAATTGAAGGCTTATTTATCAGGCCTCATTGGCAGACAGGCGACAGACAATGATAGGAACATAGTTAATCTGGTAGAGCTTACCTATAGAAAAAGACCGCTGCCTTCACACTAGTCAGCGTTGCAGAAAAACACATCAGCATGGGCCTTCTCATGGCCTTTATTTAGAACCGACATATATTAGGGAAATCAAGGCCAATCCTGGGACCCTCATGGCCACGATATCCCTCGCAGTTCATCTCTCTGAGAACTGTGCCCTCTTTTCTCTTATACTTAGTGTTTGAGTCATTGATAGAAAGGACCAGATGAAATCAAGAAATTGAAGGGCTACTTTACATTAGAAAGGAATGTCAGCCTCCCCTTTTTGTAAATGACGTTCTCATTACCATAGGCAACGCGGCGCGCTCCACTCCTCTCAAACATCAGTACATTTCGAATGGTTTCCGAGTTGAAAGTTAACATATATAAGTCTACGTTGCTGAACCTTATACACCAACCACGTTTTGTTACAATTGTCAAAGCTTGATTTCCACTGGCGTGGAGTAAACACAGCATTTTAATATTTGGGGATGAACATTACTACAGTAAATAATATCCTATGTAAAGCAAATCATCCAGAAATAAACAAGGGAAGTAGAGCTCAATTGAGGTTGGTCGTCAATATCATTGCATGGGGGACTAGCCACTCTTAACATGAACGTTTTACCACAAATGTGCTCCTGCTTTCAGATATTGCCCATCGCAGTCGCTCCTGGGCGGCTATGAGACCTGCATTCCCCATCACTGTCCCTCCTGGATGGCTTTGATGAAGCATTCCCCATCACTGTTACTCCCGGATGGCTTTGAGGCCTGCATTCCTCATCACTGTCCCTTCTGGATGGCTTTGAGGCTTGTATTCCCCGTCACTGTCCCTCCTGGATGGCTTTGAGGCTTGTATTCCCCATCACTGTACCTCCTGGATGGCTTTGATGCCTGCATTCCCCATCACTGTCCCGCCTGGGCAGCTTTGAGGCCAGCATTCCCCATCACTGTCCCTCCTGGATGGCTTTGATGAATGCATTCCCCATCACTGTACCTCCTGGATGGCTTTGAGGCTTGTATTCCCCATCACTGTACCTCCTGGATGGGTTTGATGCCTGCATTCCCCATCACTGTCCCTCTCGGATGGCTTTGAGGCCTCCATTCCCCATCACTGTTCCTCCCGGATGGCTTTGAGGCCTGCATTCCCCATCACTGCCCTGTCTGGATGTCTTTGAGGCCTGCATTCCCCATCACTGTCCCTTCCGGATAGCTTTGAACCTGCATTCCCCATCACTGCCCCGCCTGGATGGCTTTGAGGCCTGCATTCCCCATCACTGTCCCTCCTGGATGGCTTTGAGGCCTGTATTCCTCATCACTGTCCCTTCCCAGATGGTTTTGAATCCTGCAAAGGAAGCTGTTTAAATAAACCTGGGGATCTTGCATGGCTTCAACATCTGTGCATAAACGAGTGGCCCTTAGAACACCGAGGGTCTCAAACTGCACAGATATGTCCTGGCCACACCACTCTGGCCTATTACCAACTGGATGAACCCTCACTCTGGGAAACAGTGGTGTGACCTGGATAATGATATTTCAAGCATGCCCAGAGGCACACACTGTAGCTCCAGAAGCAACATGGAACTTGCACAGTGTACCAAAGTCCTATGTACCTAGTACCCTGCAGGGTCAGTTGGCTTTTACGACGTGTATCACCACATTAGGAGGATCCAGTGAGTTTGTGTCCCACTTTTTTGAGAGGGAAGGAATTGGGTAATTTGATAAAAACGCGCTCTTTAGCACGTTCACTGCGCCAAGTTAAGAATCCTTAACTTGGCACAGTGAACCTGCTAAAGAGCACAATTCACGGCGCCAAATCCGGACGCCCAGACTCCAGCACTATTCTCAACTTCTCAAGTGGGCCTGGGCATCCTCGTAGTGCACGACAGTGAACCTTCAGCATTGCGCCTATTTTTGGCTTAACGGGCGCAATCCTGAAATCTCGGCAGCATTTTTGTAAAATAAAAACATATTCGTTATTTTACAAAACTGCTGCCGAGAACACGCCTGTGTATGAACAATTCTATACTCACCAAAGTAAGCAGCTTCAACTTTGTATTCTGCAACACTGAAGCTGCTTACTTTGGTGTATATGAAAGTGTTCATATACACTCTGCACTTCAGGTTTCTTGTGGCTCTCCTCCAGAATAACGGCACCAAAACGGTACCGTGTATGTGCGCAACTTTAGCGCACATATAAAACTGGAGGAGTGCCACAAGAATACCACTCTAAAGAGGTAGGTAAAGAAGGTGGTGGTTGTTAGGTTGGTTTCCAACCCATCCTAGCAACCGCCACATGTGTTCCGAAAGTGGCGCTTTCCTACCCGGAAGAATGCGCCACCTTCAGAATAGGTCTTAAGTACCGAAAAGGTTGTTAACCCTTTTAACAACCTTTTCGGTACTTAAGACCAGGTTTCGAATCGGGCCCTGAGTGTTGTTGAACTGTATAACAATAACACCAATTATGGCAGCGCTTAGAAGCAGGAAGAATCTAGCCTGAAGTGCTATATTAAAATGTGATATATTCTGTTTCGTCTCCAAGTTCTACTCTGGGAAATCCTTCTCTGGAACTGCTGTTTCCTGGTGGAACGCCCTTCCTGTTTTTCTGCATGAGGTTGCTGACCTTCTATTCTGAAAAACCACTGAAACACGCTCACGCCCTGTACCAAGGCCTTGCCTGCGCTAATGTCGAGCAAAAACATGCTCGTGCCCTTGACTAAGGCATTGCCTGCGCTAATGTCAAGCAAAAACAGGCTTGCGCCCTGGACCAAGGTCTTGCCTGTGCAAACCTCGCCTTAGTTACACATGTATTTTGTTCACACATGTGGTGTATTTTTATTCTTTGTATATTGTTAATTGGGCATCGATCTGAAGTATTTTTTGCCACATCTGCACCTCACAAAATAAATTCATGTATGTGTATCTTATTGTGTTCGCGCGCCGGCGCCATTTTCATGGTCTCCATGCGCTCTTCCTGGTCTCCTTGAATGACGTGCTGAATTAACTGGAATTATTTCACATCATATTATACATTGATCAATAACGCCATCTCGTTGAATGTGTGTTGTTTGTAAAGTGTGTCGCCTCAGATATATCCAAGTGTCTGTCCTTAGTGCGGGTTCTGATGGTTTTATGTTATTGCTTCTATTTTCTGATGCTGATGTGTTGTGACTATTCGCTGGTGTTGGGCTATTGGAGTTCTAGGCTCTCTTCCAATAGGTGGGTTTTGGGAAGTTTGCCAAAGTGATTATGGATTGGCTCGGTGCTCATGATTGAGGAATATGGAGTTCTATATTTTGGGATGTGCCAACATGGTTTCCACAATAGCTTTTTGGACCAAAAGGCTTTCCGGTGCATGGCATCGCCATGTGACCGGCATCGCCATATATAGGAGACTGAAATATTTGGTTAGAAAGAGATAATTCTCATTTACACTATGCTGCCATGATGGAACTCCTGGATAACCATGACCTGGAGCTTATCACTAGAGAACCCTCCCATAAGAAAGGGCATTGTCTAGATCTCCTAGCAGCAAGAGGGGGAGCTGTCCAATTTGGTGAAACTATCCCACTCCTGTGGTCGGATCACTACCTACAACAAGTAACTGTTAGGGGAAACAGGACACCAGAGGGGGAAAGGACGGAAGACTACACCTATCTGGTGTCGGAAGGCGTCCGATTTAGAAAAAATCCCCAGGGAGGAAGTTGAAAACAGATTGCCATGCCTAGATACTAATCTGACATGTGAAGAATTTTTCAGTAAAAGGGCAGACCTGATAAAGGAAATCTGTGACAAATATGCACCACTCAGACTCAAGACAGCCAAAAATTCGAAATCTTGGTTCAGCCCAGCATTGAGCTTAATGCGTAAACAGGTTCGCCAGGCTAACTAACTTTGGAGGTCCTCTAAATTAGATGAAGACACAGAGAAGGCGAGAGTCCGCTTAAAGCAATATAAAAATGCCATCTTCGTGGCAAAAAAAGATTTCCTTCAAGAAGAAATTAAGTTAGCAAGCGATCAGTCCAAGGCCTTGTTCGATGTAGTATCAAGGTTTAGGAATCCTAAATGTATGTCAGCACCGACCGCCAATTCACAGGAACAGGCCAATGAGTTCAATGATTTTTTTTTAACAAAAAATCATGGACATTCAGAAGAGCATT
Source organism: Ambystoma mexicanum (assembly GCF_040938575.1). Classification (NCBI taxonomy): domain Eukaryota; kingdom Metazoa; phylum Chordata; class Amphibia; order Caudata; family Ambystomatidae; genus Ambystoma; species Ambystoma mexicanum. The sequence goes on along the minus strand of NC_090934.1, from coordinate 951,717,335 downwards.
AATGAAGTAATGACCACAGAAGAATGGGGTGATTTTGGAGAAGAGGAAGTAGGGATAGAAAACCAGGAAATTGAGGAGATCTTTAGTTTCCAGCCTACTGAGAAGGAAACAATACAGGCCCTAATACTTCAACTAAAACCTACAAAAGATCTAGCATTTCCTATGCCAGCCTGTACTGCCATCCGTTTGGCGACTAATCTTACCGCATTTGTAACAACCTTTGTGAACAAATCCCTCACAGAGGGTTATGTCCCATGCGCACTTAATGGTGCGTTGGTAAAACCTCTATTGAAAAAGCCTAACCTAGACCCTATGGTACTTAAAAACTACCGCCCGGTAGCCTACTTATGCTGGCCCACAAAAATCCTGGAAAAAATTGTCTGCAATCAATTTCAGCAGTTTGTCGACAATAGAGACATCTTAGATGAACACCAATCGGGGTTTCGCCCTAATCATGGGACAAAGACTGCCCTACTAACAGTCCAGGATGACCTACTGGAAGCAGCAGACAGGGGAAGCAATTCCATATTGTTGATACTCGACCTGTTGGTGGCGTTTGATACAATCAACCATAAGATTATACTTCAACTGATCGGAAACATTGGCAGAGCAGCCAAAGTAGTGGTGGACTGGTTTGACTCCTTTCTACAGGATAGAACTCAGCTGTTGATACTGGGAGCATTTCTCTCAGAGTTAATACAACTGAGGTGCGGAGTCCCCCAGGAGTCAGCACTTTCACCTCTGATCTTCAACCTAAATATTCAACCACTGTTCGACATCTTGAGGAAACACGGTCTACGATTTCACTCATATGCCGACGATACACAGATTTATGTGGAGACAGACAATCTGCCTGAGGCATTTGAGATGATAGACCGATGTATGCAAGATATACAAAAATGGATGGCCTGCAACCAACGACAGCTTAATGCAGGCAAAACAGAAGTAATATTATTTAGATCGGAGAAGAAAAATAGAGAGGAGGACACAAATATCACTCCACAGATCCTGGGTGTGAGCATTCCATTCTCAAAGAAAGTGAAAAACCTCGGGTGTATCCGGCAAGAAAATCTGGCCAGCGAAGCCCATGTAGGGGCAAAAGTAAAAGCAGTATATTATTCCCTGCGCCTGCTTAGGAATGCACTCCCCTTTTTAATACCTCAAGATCATCCAGTGGTTGTGGGAGCTTTGGTAAATTCCCAACCCGACTACTGTAATAGCCTCATGACAGGGGTCCCTGGGAAACAAATGTTAGAGGGCCCAGAATGCAGCAATCAGGCTAACGGCCCATCTGGGTAAAAGAGATCATGTTTCCACAACCAGGAAAGCATTGCACTGGCTGATGGTGGAGGATCGCATTAAATTTAAGGTGGCATGCCTGGTGTACACGTGCTATCACAACCTTGCACCCAGATATTTAAATACCAGAATCCTCCACTATTACCCACCCAGAGACCTCCGATCAGGAGACAAACTCCTGATACGTGTCCCTAGGACAAAACGCACCTCCAAACGTGACAGGAGGTTCTCTGTGTTTGGGCCTCAGCTGTGGAACCAGTTGCACTTTGGCATCCGCTCATGCACCATATTGGCAAGTTTCAGAAAAGAACTGAAAACCTTCCTATTTAAATGAACCTATCCTTTTAGGGCGACTTCAGGCTCCCTCAGTGGTATATTCAATCTTTAGTTAACACCTGCGCCCAAATGCAGTTATCTGCCTGGTGCGCGTAAGAAATTACTCAAAATCAAAATCAAAATCAATGTGCATGGATGTTGCATGTGGCAATGTGTGCACGGAACATTACTTTCTTTGTATGTTAGTGGGGGCAGGAGGAGGATAATGGAGCCTCCTATGGACAATTATTGCTGTTTTAAATGTAATCCTTGCTTTAGCCTAGAGACCTTGCATTTTTAGGCTTCAGGTGGTGGGAGTTCTGTTATGGCGAAGCATTTTGTGGGGCATTATAAGAAGGCTCGATGGCTTGGCATTAAATGACTGATAACAATCATTAGTGATATACTCCCATCCAGTATTTTTTTTTTTTTTTTTTTTTTTTTTTGGTTTTAATTGTATCACAATTTTTACAAAAAAAAAGAAGGAAGATCGAAAGTCCTTATGACCTTGAATTCATCCTGATTTGGTTCCTTTACTTGACTTGATCTCAGTCCCGATTCTCAGATAAGGAAGAAAAAGGGACTTCGACGTGATGTGATTTTTGTATGTCTTTGGGGATTGGACTTCCCTTCGCTTGTTCGATCTGTTACAAGTTCAGAGCTTTGAAAAACAAGGTCACTCCGATGACAAAGCGCCTGTTATTACCACCGGACAGCATGGCCCATAGATCTTCCATGTCTAAGGTAGAGTAGTTCTTCAGTTGGTCTGCAAGGAATCGATGTCGTTCTGTCATCAGACCTGCGCATTCAAGAATCAAGTGTTTCGTGGTTTCTATTTTGTTCTCGGTTTTGCAGAAGCGACAGATATTCGTTTCAGCTTGCTTGCGTATAGCTAGGATTTCATTTGTTTTCAGTTGGTTTAGTTTAAACCTCAGGAACAGTCGGCTTAACCTCTTATCAGGGAATTTCTGAAGATAGCCTCATACCGCGTCTAACTTCATTGGAACACATGGGATATTTGCTGTCAGACAATAAGTATTGGCGACTTCTTGAGTGTTAATCCAGTCCGCTTCGAGCATTTTTTTCGATACTTTATTGGGATTTTGGATCAGTGTCTCCACGTTGAGGTCCAATTCCTTTAAGATGGTCAGATTTCGTTCTTCCCAGATGGAGAGCATACGATTGTCGCCGTTTTGGATTTCCTTTCTGATGAGGTCCAGAACTTTTGCTTCAGGCTCGTTGATTACTTTCCTGTACAACATGAGGCTTGCTCTCATTTTTATTACTAAGAGAGATGGTAAACACAGTTCTCTTCTTATTAAGGCAATAGGGGTGCAATTCGCCAGACCCAGGACTGACCGGCAGAAGTAGCTTTCAAATTTCTCCCAGATAAAGTCCGGGGCCAATGGCATTGCGTCCATGCCATATATCAGGGCGGGCACCACTTTAGCCTTGAAGAATCTCAGCGTTGGAACGATCGAGAAACGACTGTATTTTCTATCCACCGCCTTGGCTTGCGCGGTTAGGCTCTTCAGTTTTGCCCATAATGCTTCTTGCATAGTTTTTTCCTCTTTGTCATTACTTATCATAATTCCCAGGTATTTAAATGCTTTTACTGTTTCCAGGTTTTGCCCCTCACAGTGCCATGTGAATTTTTGTTTTTTCTTTGCAGACTGTCCAAGAATGAGGATTTCCGTTTTATCTTTGTTTAGCCTTAAGTTGTTCTTTTCCATGAATACCACCAGGTTGTCTATTTGGCGCTGTAAGCCAATAGGCGTCAGATCCATCAAAATAATGTCATCGGCGTAGAGTAATCGTTCTATCTTAGAGCCGCCTAATGATGGAGGAAAGTGTCGGATCGCTGCACTTGATTCACCAAAGTCTGCGATATAAGAATTGTACAACGTAGGCGCCAGAGGACAGCCTTGTTTTACGCCTCTTGAGGTCTCAATTTCTTCTGATAGGCGCCCCTCGGCGCTGAGACGAACTCGGATGGAGGTTCCTTGATGTAGTGCTTTTATTGGTTCAAGAATTGAATCCGGGCAGTCTTTGGCTTCGAGTTTTGTCCAGAGACGTTGTCTATTGACCTGGTCAAAAGCTTGGACCAGGTCAATAAAGACAACGTAGATGGAAAAGCCACCTTGTAAGACTTTGGCTTTCAGAGCGCTCAGTAGCAAGATGTTAGTTGTGGTTCCTGAGTTCCTTATGAAGCCGTTCTGAAAAGGGTCCGCGAGATTGTTGACGCGAATCCAGATTTGTAGTAAGTCTAATACAAGGGATGCGTATACCTTCCCCATCACGTCTAGGAGGGCGATTGGTCTGTACTGATTAGGGTCATCAGTAGCACCTCTCTTGAATATTGGAACGATGTTAGCTTTCTTCCAGGACGATGGAACTTCATTGGAAAGGTTGCAATTTGAGAAAATTTTACTCATTATGCTGGCCCACAACTCCGGGTGTTTTTTTAGTTCTAGATTGCTTATGCCATCTGGCCCAGGCGCTCTGGAATTGTTCAATTTCCTTAATTTAATGAGGATTGATTCCTTGTCGTCTGGAATTTCCCAGGGGGTTTTGGCTTTGGGTTTCGGCCTGTCTCCCACTTGATTTATATTCGATGGTGAAATTGGAGCGAACAATACGGAGAAGTGGTTTATCCAACGGCTCTCTCCTACATTATTTTGTATATTGTCATTGATCTTATTTGCGGCACCTTTGATTAAGTTCCAAAAGTCCTTGGGCTTATTTCCACAGATGGCAAGCAGCATCTGTTCGGAGTCATTCTGGTATAGTTTATGCCGATGGTGTATGAGCCAGCTCTTATAGTTAATGACAGCATTTGTCCAGTTCGCCAAAGTTTCGTTGGAAGGAGATTTTTGATACATTTTTTTCAGTCTCCTATGGAGTCGTCTTTTTTCTACCAGTTCTTTGTTGTATGAATGTGAATGGCCAATCTGTGGTTTGGTTACTTTGGCTGATGACATCTGGAACTTGGTTAGTAGAGGAGTGTAGTCTAGGCCCTCCCTGTTCCTTTTAGCAGATAGCAGGTTCTTGTGATCGATTCGAGTATAGCGTGCTTCAATTTCACAGAGGCCTTTTTCAGAGATTTTTACTCGTTTTCCCTTCTCCGACGTCTCTATTGGTAAGGAGCAGTTTGAAGATTGATCAATGGACACTAGACCTTCTGTGACTAAAAGGTTGTGGTCACTGAAAGCTGTTTGCACGATTTTAAAAGAGTGGATTTCCGGAAGGAGATCTCTTGAGACGAATGTATGGTCGATCATCCCTTGTTGCTCCCCTCTTTGCCATGACGGAATCTCGAGATTAGTCTCTTTACGATACCAGTGAAGATTATACATATCTCTGGCTTCCATTAACTCATCAAGGAGTTTTCCTCTTTTTCTCGCCAGGGAGTTCTGGTCTGTAGGTTTTTGATAATTTCCAATCCCTTCACACTTCGCATTAAAATCGCCATTTATGATTGTGCTGTGATCCGGGTTTTTTCCATAGGCCTCTCCCATCACGTTCTCTAGGACTGAGGTGAATTCATCACTTGTTGTCGACTCAGGGTTCCAGTAAACGTTTATCAAGAGGATTGTGCCCACTTTTGAAGCAACGGAAAGTGTCTTACGTTTTAAGATTGTTGCTTGGATCCAGTATGGTGACGGGAGAGTTTCCACAACATCAACTCCGGAGGCCGCTCCGACCATTGTTAAGAGTCCTGCGTACGGGCGTCCTGCTTCCCCTTTCTTTGCAGCTGTATAGATGATTTCATATCCATCCAGCTGCGGTTTGGAGGTCAGCCATGTTTCTTGGAGACACATAATGTCGAAATGCCCTAAGTTCACATCAGTTGCTTTAGTTAAATGCCAAAAGCCCCTCGTGTTCCAACAGCCGAGTTTTAGGAGCTTCTTTGGTGGTGTGTTTCCATCAGTTAGTTCTTCCTGGATTGACGGATAGTAAGTCGCGTCAACCACTGATCGTGGCTACTGGTTACCTCGCAGGGTCCTCTTAGAGTTGGGCCAGGCCCAGGGCGTTGATTGATTTGACCCTGTTACATCATACTTGGTTGGTGCTTGTCCATTCCTTGGGAAACCGGGATGTCTTTCGTTTAGTGTTTGGTGCTGTTCCGTCCGTCCTTCGCCTTCTGGGGCGTTGTTGTATTTTTTTCTTGCCCCCTGGTTGAATTTTTGCGTTCTGTGCGTGTCCGTTTTTTGCTCCTTATAAACCGGACGGATATGTTCCATCCTGCTGATATAATGAACACACGTGTCTCTTTTCGGTGGTTTAGGAGTGCTGGGGTTGGGTATTGCCCTACCCACTTCTAGTGAAGAGTCCGTTTGTTTATTCAAACATTTTATTTCCACTAGTTCATAGCCCAACCGCAGGAGGGTTTCAGTTTCCTTCAATAATTGAGATTCGATGTTCTTGGATTTGAGATGTATATAGGAATAATCGAGTCTTCCAGACGTGCTTGGCTCCACCATCCAGAGGTCCTGGTTTCGAATATGTCTTAAGCTTGGAATTTGCCTTAGGATTTTTAGGATGTTAGTTCTGTTCATGGTCACTCTGCCCAGATTTGGGTTTGTGCTTTTCAATCTTAGAATACAGTCGCTTACTATTTTCTTAGATTCCATTTTTGGGGGTTTCTCAGGTTCCGTTCTTCTAGTGCCTTTAGAATTCGATTCCACCCGGGGGGAGTGTTGCACATGTGCGGTTACATTTCTGCGACCCATTTCCACCTTCCAGTTTGAGGTTTTTGTGTCAGTCGTCAACTCGTTTCGTCGACGATGTGCTGGCTCAGGTGAGGGTCGGGCGTTTCTCCAAATGTTTGGACTTGTTCTATGCACTGGTTCCGTTCTTTTTGTGCACGCTGAGTTCAACCTTGGTTTCGATACCTCTCCAAATCGTAGTTTTTGGCTTTTTTGAATTTTCTCTGAGTACTTCGGCGATAATGCCGGGTGGTCATGTATTTGGACTTTGATCGGGGTTCCTTGTTAGGGGTATCTGCTTCCACTTCCCCCACTTTTCTCTTCGGGGTTTTCCTGGTATTGTTTTCGTACCCAATCTCATCGATGGTTATGGTACTCCAGTCTGACTGGTCATCCACCGTGAGAACTGGGTGTGTTTTCTTTGCCTGACTGCCAACTACTTCAGTGGCCCGGATCCCGCATGCAGGAATACCCTCCTTTGGTTCAAACATAGGGGTTACTCTTCTTGCAGCTGTCTTTGTTCGCCGCCGCGTGTTCTTGTCTTTCTTGGAAGTAAGGTGGACAATCGGCTTTTGCTGAGAGGATATACCATAGGAAAAAACCTTAGGGTTATCCCGGAGGCCTTTGACAGGCCTGCTCATCCCTTCACCTGACTTTGTATAGGAGAAGGGATTTGGTGCGTGTTTGGTGAGTCCTTCTGTTACCTCGTTTGAGCGATCAGCCGTAGAGACTTCATCCTCTTCCTCTATTATTGCAATTATCTCATCTAGAGGATCCTTCTGTTGCACCATTGCTGCTGCACTTTTTCTTGTTTTTTGTTGAGCAGCTATTAAGTCTGTCTCAGAATTGGCAGTCGACGTTAGTGTCGGATTTCTTTCATTGCAGTCTGGCCCTCCCTTAGCGTTTTCTCTGACCGGTGTAAACAGCTCCAGAGGGTGCTGCATTATTTTGGGATCATTCCTGATGGGCGGTCCAACTGCCCTGGGTATCGGGATGCCTCCTGTCCCGACAATGTACCCTTCCAGATAGTTTAATTTTGACTGCATAGAAGCCAGCATTGACATCTGATCGCGGAGGATGTCATTTAGGCTCTCATATAGCTTACTGAAGGGTGCCATCGCAATTGTTACAGTAGACATAATAGTCATTATGTCAGCCTTTTGTTGAAAAGGGTCTTGTAACGATGGTTGTTGTGTTTCACTCAGTCTACGCATGCGTATGGGAGTGTATACCAGCGTTGGAGTTTTTGCTGACTTTGTAGCACTTGCCCGTTCACACTCATCGTGCTTAGGCTCAACTGATGGCATTATGTTTCCTGACCTCAGAGATGAGCATAGTGCAGTTTGGGAGTCCGATCTTTGTGAGCTTGTGCTTGTCTCATTTCCTCGCTCAGAGGATGTCAGGTGCTGGATTGGTGCAGTATTCTCAGGACTTTGGAAAAGCTGGAGAATTGTTTGTCTTTCGACTGAGCTTGTACTTTTGGCTCCAAGTTTCGCAGGGGATGGGCAGTCCCTCGCCTCCCCGTTCAAACATTGTTCTTTTCTCACTGTTACAGTTTTATTGGCATAATGCCATCTCAGTGCCGGCAAGCTTTTTGTCAGCGTCTTTGTAGAAGCAGAGTCCGGAAATTTTAAAGGTGTAATCGCTTCTTCTGCGCAGCTTTTTAATGATGTCATTTCTGTTTCTGTTTGCGAGCAACTTTCCAAGATTTCACTGTCTGACAACTCCTGCTGCCTATTCAGTCGAGTTTCTAATTTCTTTTTAAAGAAATCATTCATTGCTGCGACAGTAAAAGGCATGCCAGGTCCGTTCTTTGGTCCCATTTTTTTACTTAAAGGTACTTTTGGTTTTAGGGTCGCTCTTCTTCTCATCCTGTTAGGATTATGGCGATATATTTTGGTTAGTGCGGGGGTAAGTTGTTTAGACACACCATCCGTTTGAGGTCCTTGTTTATCTTTTTTTTTCTTTACTTGAATTGCCGCCCCATCATGGTTTTTTAGCATCGTTTGGTCGGCCACTGCATGTGAACCAGATACACTGGAAGTGCCTGGCTCACAGCCGTGGTCAACTCCGTCCTGAGGATTGCAAAAGACAGGAGCGTGTAAAGGATTGACATTCTTGAGGTCTTTCGACACTGGGATGATTCCAGTGAGTCTGTTGGTGATGTCTATTGATTGGGCGTCCTCTGCAGTAATCTGGGCTTCAGTTGGACTCTCCAGGACCTCGCTCGCTTGCACGTTGTGGACTATAGCAGTGCATAGAGTTTCAGTTGAAAAATGCGTAGCATTTGTCAGTCTGATTTTTTCACCTTTTTTGGGAATTGTTGGAGTCGTAGTTTGCTGCGTGCGGTACTCCAGGTTGCTGACCCCGCTCAGACTCATAGCAGTATAGGTTTCAGTTACTTTGTTACTGGAGCTGTTGTTTTCCAGACTAGAGGTTTCGTTTGGGGTTTGTCTCTCCGGAGCTAATGAATTACTCGAAAGGCTCGACTCCTCCTCCACACGGGAGGAAGACAGGGCTTGCGAGTTTTGCTCAGCCTGGACTAAAGAAGCTGGTTTCGAGGACACGAGATCCGGCTGAATTTGATAAGCCACTCGAGGTGGCTGTGAGCCGGATGGCGCCTCAGACGGGTTGGCCAGCAAAGACTCATCACATCTCGACAAATTCGTCCTCGGTGTCTTCGCGGTCTTCATCGAAAAGTCTGGCGAGGAGTCAGGCGGGTCTGACGAGATTGTCCGCTTCGGTACCCGCTTCGGCACCGAAGACTTCTCGCCCCTCCTCTTCAAGTTCGGTTTCAGAGCACTGGCTTCCTTCGGTGCTTCCTTCGGTGGCCGCAAGACGCGGCGGGTGACCTCCATTTCAGGAGCGGGTGGCCCAGTAAGACTAGGAGCCACAGGGGCTGGCGGGGAGGCTAGCACAGGAAACGAGGGACCAGACAAGGGAGAGGCAGAGAAGGATTCCACCTCCAGGGGAGGGGAGGGTGCGGGGGGGGGCGTCATGCCTGCCCGATTCCTAATGCTGTATTTAGCGTAGTTTGCTAAGTCCTGGGCCCCTCGTCCCTAGTCCTTATAATAGAGGTTTGTTCAGAAATGATCACCGCCCTGTCACGGTGGCGGTGGCCGAGGAAGGTCACAAATCTCACAGAAAAAAGACTCACCGCACAGACTGACAGGCAGGCTCCTCCACTCCCTGCCACGATCTGCCAAAGTCTGCAGTCACTCAGCAGCTCACTCCGCGGCCGCTCCGCGGCAGAATGCTGTTTTTAAAGTCTTGGGTGAGCTGGGAAAACGAAGGCCACTGTAGAAAGACTCTGGGTCTGCCAAAGTCTGCAGTCACTCAGCAGCACATTCCGTTATTTACCCTTCTTTTCTGAATTTTCCTTGGAACATTGAATTCTGATTTGCCGACCACAAGACCAAGCTTGTTCGATATCATCGAGGGCTTTGGATTGTACGCAGTCCTCTGGCCATTGACACTCTTATCTTAGTCACAGTTATGAGTTGAGGATCTGGTATGCCTTACAATGACATACGCAAGCCCTCTCTCCTTAGTGGTTCGTGACGGCTATCACCATCTTGGATCGCTTGTTTATGTGTCCATCCAGTATTGCCCAATGTTCTTTGGTGGTAAAAATGAAACATATTCTTTTAGTTTTGGCTTTTAGGTGGCACTGAAAGTGCTACTGATTATCCAAACCTATTGTCATGGGAAGTGAAGATAGGCGAGAGATGAGCTGTGAGGAGGGACACACAGACTGGGGGTGTTGTTCAGTTATTTACCCACCCATTGACCGCTCATGACCTGGCCCTATAGTTTTTCCCACCCAGAACGTCCCCCTTCCTGCCAAAAAGGCATCCCTGTGGGATCTCTTTGTGTCTAGCTCTGTGCTTTCTGAGCAGTCTTCTGAAAGAATGGCATCATTGTAGCTATACAGCAGCTAAACTGGCTGCTGGTGTTATAAAACGGTCTCAGCAAAGTGTACTATCAGCCTCTTTGGTTATTAGCGGTATGTGTGTGTGTCTCTGCACTGAATTCTCGTTAAAAAAACAACCATTAGCAGAGCAAACCGTTTTGCCTCTTGCACGGGCTTTAGATGGCCATTTACTAGGCACTGCCACAATATGCCCATCATTTGCCATGTTTTGGCATCTTGTGGCCAGGTTGTACGACTATGTCAGTGCCTGGAAAATGCAGATTCTGTGCCTACACAAAAGTCCAAATTGTTTGCTTTGCCAGTGTTTGTTTATTCCTGGGTGAGTGTTTCTCCTTCCACGAAAGACTGTGCTGCACTTCTCACCACGCTGGAACAGAATCAGAATTTGGGCAAGTGGTTTGTGGCTCTGTCATCATTGAGAGGGGGAACAACAAAGAACAGAGCGAAAATAATTATAATAATTATATCATTTGTATACATTACACTTGCTACACCAGAGTTGGTTATTTTATAATCCTGTACATAACAGCTATGCCTGCTGGGGTGACCTCCCAATCTTGACTTTCAAATGTATGGCATCTCTTCCTAAACCACTATTGCCCGACAGTGTTGTATCATTGTTGACTTTAATATCTTATTGGAAATAGAAAAACTCAGGCGCTGACTGAAAATGTAGCTGTGCTTAGCCAGGCCCAAATAGCGAAGGCATCTACTCATGCAATCAATCACACAGTGAATAGCGCTCTGCACCAAACCCCTTTCTGTTAGTCCAAGAACCCCAAAGCTTAATCTGAACTGATCATTTGCCTTTATCAAATAACTTTATTTGGCCATGAGGCCATCAAAGTACATCCTAACATAAAAGATCGCTAATATACATTATGAACAGGAGAGACAGTAATACAATCCACCCCCTCCCCCTTAATTTTCTTTTTGGGATTATGGACACATGGTCCCTGTGCCGTATTAATTGCCCATAAACCGTCTCCCCAGTGGGATTGATTTGTGCCCAAGAGGACAGAGTTGTAATTGGTATTTCCAGAGGGGTGCGTGATACCAGGGAAGGCATGAGGGCTAGTAAAGATCACGCTGTTTGTTTGGCGGCCACCATTTGCATTGCTGCCCAACACACCATTGGCCACCCTCCATCCCAAAACTCCAACTTCACAAGCTCACTGAAAGAATCACCCTCATAATCCAGTCTGGAGCAGTTTGCTGTGGCTTCCCGGGTTACAGAAGAGCAACCCCTAGATGTGCGGAGCCAGTGCAGACATTTATTTAGGAGCGCATCCCTTGGTTCCCGTTGGTTGGATTAATGTTTCAGTACTCCATGCAAAAATACTGTGCCTTTACTTTCTTTCCAGCGATCATTACTATTGGTCAAGTCCTGCCGGGTTGGAAATCTGGGGCCATTATGAACGTTATCATTAGGGCCAATATCCCCCACATTGTTTAAGACTCTATTGTCCCTTGTTACATGCAAGGTAAGGGGGCGGGTGTGTTATTGGGTTCCCTAGGTAACGACTGTCGTGCAAGCTGTGCATTATGATTTCGTAACCCAAATGGCAAAGCATGAGGTTCGCAATAGGTTGGGGTCTGGGGGTGCTATGTTAGTGGCAGCTATTTGATAATCAGCGTTTGTTACGACTGCCAGGGGGTCTTTGGTGACATATATTTCTGGCTCCTTTGGTGGGTTACATAGGACTGTGGGTTCCATATGGCCAGAGATTGCTACCTCCTTGACTCGACCTTCCTCTCTCCCTTGGGCTTCAATCAGTGTTAGCAGGAGCCTTTTAATGTCTATTAGCTCAGAAAGTACTTGCTTATAGTTACAACTGCATCGATTGACAGAAAGAGCTTGTTTAAAATGCGCATCTATGGTGGGAGAAGAGCTTGGGCCCAGATGATTGGGGACAGTTGGCATGAGTAGCCGGGGTGAAGGGCTATCCCCTGGACTCAGGTTCTTACTCCAAGTCCCCACAATCAAGCCCTTTTTCAAGCATACCCCCAAGCTTCCATTACTGTTGGACCATTGGTTCTCTGACACTGTCGGTCTCTGCAGACATGGGGGCCTCCATGGTCCCTAGGTTCAGGCTTGGCAAACTTGTGGTCACACCACGGCCACTGCCAAAAGGGGCAGCATGAAAAACTGGGGCAGCTGGACAAAAGGCACTGGGGAGCCCTTCTAGACATGGTGTCAAACTAGAAATTATATCGTGCCTCCTATGGCTATGAATATATGTATATTGGCCTACGCCAAGCTGCTAACAAGCTGCTTATAAACTACATGTGAATAAACTCGCATTGCAAGGTCTTACTTTAGAAACCATGTAAACTGTCATTTTGGGTCAAGCCGCCATTTTAGGTTTTCTTGCTCTATAAAGTCACCATGTGAGCTAAAATGGTAGTCTATGTTATTCAGAACAGAACAGATTGTCATGACCTCTGTACAGCTAATGTATAACTTGCCTGCAGGCCACTTGTTAGGGTCATGAGCTGAGACCTTGTCCTTCTGCTGACCTGTGTGCAATGGATTACCTGTATCACCGAAACTGATCTATAATTGAATGAGAACACCGGCTTAACTACATTGTATAAACTAAGTCCTGCATTGTAATGTTAGGCCTAGAGCATACATTATTACCATTTCTTCTTGTTAATGTATAAACCTAAGATGAACTAGATTTGACCTGGCAAGGGACCCTAGAGCAGTAACTTATTTATGGAATGGTTAATCTGCAGAAAGGCTGGACAACAGGCTGGAGAAATGTATAAAAGCCTGACTGTTTCAAAGAATATTTGCACTCACTGAGCACACCGAACCACGCCGGAGTTCGCTGTGTTGTACTGAGGGTCGATAGCTATCTGAATTTTGCTCTGTTCTTTTGTAACTGGATTCAGTATAAAATAAAGTACTTTGTATGTTCCTTTGTAACCTGTGTTTGGTGTGTTTCCTTTTTGGTTACCCTGCCTCATATTATTTCCTTGTTTTCACAGTGGTTGTAGATTGTGGTTAGCCTGGGGGGGCAAAATAGCAAACAACAGCCCCCCTTCCGGGGTTTTAGAACCTGTATTAACAGCGGTTGGCCAAGATGTGATGGGGGATGTTATAATAGCCACAGTGAGGACCACAGTGTCAGTGGTGCCACCCTCCCCATCAGCCAGGCTGGCAGGGGCATTGGGGGGACCCGAATATTGCTGTATGTCTTTGATTAATTAGTGGGCGTCACCAATGGAGCTAGCACTGGGGGCCAACGGTAACTGCTTGTCTCCAAGCCTCCAGGTCGACCACACCTAAGGGAGCTGGGGTGGATGAGTCTGGAGTTTGCTTCTTCCTCCTGAGCTTTAGGATTTTCCATTTTGGACCCAATCCATGCCCAGTGCTAGGTTCAGGGTCAATTACAAAGTCAGGTACAGGAAAGAATGCGCGCACGGCCTCTAGTGCCTTAATAAGCTGGGCTGACATGGTCAATTATGATCAAATGTGCTGTTGCAGTGAAGTTAGACCACTGGGCTTAAGCCACACTCAGTCACTGCAAGGCTTGGGGTTTTCGAAAATCAGCACCTGTAATGGTAATGCACTGTGGTTTCTGTGGTTTCAATATTTCCCCCCCGGAAACTCAATTTGACCAGGCAGAGTATGCAAGAACATGCGGCAAGATGGCAGGAGTGTGCACCAGCCTCAGTGTTCAGAGTGATGTAGAATTTTAATTCTCACCAGGTACCTCGCTGTTGACTTCCTTACAAAGCCCCACCAGACCTGTGTTGTGAAGGTGCAGCTCCGGCTGTAGAACACGCCTCACATCAGTCCGTAAAAGGAGTAGGGATGAGAGGAAGGTCCAAAGGGGCCAGGATGAGGGCGCACGTCCCCCGCGGGTCCGCTAACACCCCCAGCAGGACACCAACACCCGCGCCCTTGACTCCCCACGGGCTTAACCCTCGTGGGTTAGTCCGTGAGTTCTAATGGTCCAGGATCAGCAGGTAGGAGGGGATTGCACCCAGAGAGCAGCAGAAATGGCTACAGGACAGCCAGCGGGATGCCAACACCCCGCGCCCTTGACTCCCTCCCGCAGGCTTCACCCTCACGGGGTAGGGTGGGAGTTCTTCTGGCCCAGGAGGAGCAGGTGAGAGGTGCTTGCACCCGGAGAGAAGCGGTAGTAGAAATGGCCACAGGAGGACCAGCGGGACGCCAACGCCCTGTGCCATTGACTCCCCGTGAGCTTCACCCTCGTGGGGTAGTCTGGGAGTTCGAATGCTCCAGGAGCAGCAGGTGGGAGGGGCTTGCACCTGGAGAGCGGCAGAAATGGCCACAGGAGGGCCAGCGGGATGCCAACACCCCGCACCCTTGACTCCCCACCGCGGGCTTCACCCTCACGGGCTAGGGTGGGAGGTCATCTGGTCCAGGAGCAGCAGGTGGGAGGTGCTTGCACCCGGAGAGAAGCGGTAGTAGAAATGACCACAGGAGGACCAGCGGGATGCCAACACCCTGTGCCATTGACTCCCCACGAGCTTCACCCTCCTGGGGTAGTCTGGGAGTTCGAATGCTCCAGGAGCAGCAGGTGGGAGGGGCTTGCCCCCGGAGAGCAGCAGAAATGGCCACAGGAGGGCCAGCGGTATGCCAACACCCTACACCCTTGACTCCCCACCGCGGGCTTCACCCTCACGGGGTAGGGTGGGAGGTCTTCTGGTCCAGGAGCAGCAGGTGGGAGGTGCTTGCACCCGGAGAGAAGCGGTAGTAGAAATGGCCACAGGAGGACCAGCGGGACGCCAACGCCCTGTGCCATTGACTCCCCGTGAGCTTCACCCTCCTGGGTTAGTCCGGGAGTTCTAATGGTCCAGGAGCATCAGGTAGGAGGGGATTGCACCCGGAGAGCAGCAGAAATGGCTACAGGACAGCCAGCGGGATGCCAACACCCCGCGCCCTTGACTCCCTCCCGCAGGCTTCACCCTCACGGGGTAGGGTGGGAGTTCTTCTGGTCCAGGAGGAGCAGGTGAGAGGTGCTTGCACCCGGAGAGAAGCGGTAGTAGAAATGGCCACAGGAGGACCAGCGGGACGCCAACTCCCTGTGCCATTGACTCCCCGTGAGCTTCACCCTCGTGGGTTAGTCCGGGAGTTCTAATGGTCCAGGAGCAGCAGGTAGGAGGGGATTGCACCCGGAGAGCAGCAGAAATGGCTACAGGACAGCCAGCGGGATGCCAACACCCCGCACCCTTGACTCCCCACCGCGGGCTTCACCCTCACGGGGTAGGGTGGGAGGTCTTCTGGTCCAGGAGCAGCAGGTGGGAGGTGCTTGCACCCGGAGAGAAGCGGTAGTAGAAATGGCCACAGGAGGACCAGCGGGACGCCAACACCCTGTGCCATTGACTCCCCGCGAGCTTCACCCTCCTGGGGTAGTCTGGGAGTTCAAATGCTCCAAGAGCAGCAGGTGGGAGGGGCTTGCCCCCGGAGAGCAGCAGAAATGGCCACAGGAGGGCCAGCAGTATGCCAACACCCCACACCCTTGACTCCCCACCGCGGGCTTCACCCTCACGGGGTAGGGTGGGAGGTCTTCTGGTCCAGGAGCAGCAGGTGGGAGGTGCTTGTACCCAGAGAGAAGCGGTAGTAGAAATGGCCACAGGAGGACCAGCGGGATACCAACACCTTGTGCCATTGACTCCCCGCGAGCTTCACCCTCGTGGGGTAGTCTGGGAGTTTGAATGCTCCAGGAGCAGCAGGTGGGAGGGGCTTGCACCCGGAGAGCGGCAGAAACGGCCACAGGAGGGCCAGCGGGATGCAAACACCCCACGCCCTTGACTCCCCACTGCGGGCTTTCATTGCGCTGATCATTTGTGCATTCCAATACATGATGGCAGAGGTCCAGACTGACCTACCTCAGAGGCATGAAACATACAGAAAAACACACGCAGAAGTGGTAGGATAAGGACTGGAAGGCCCTGTCCCTCCAAAAGGCATTTCCAGCATCACAGTCCAAATCAACCATCTACATAATATCTTTGAAGCTCTTGCCCTGTCACCAAGTCTAGGACCAACGCCACTATTTCAGTCCTCCTGGAACTGGGAAAAGAGCACTATGAGGCCTACAAACCGGCTGCTTTACTTAACCTTTGTACAAAGATATATATTGCAGAGATGGTGACTAGAAAGGAGGCTTACTCTAATGGCACTTGTAGGAAATGGTGCAATTTAACGCTCGAGATGCCGGCTTCTTTTCTACCATTGACCATCAAATGTTCAAATGGTACAACCGCTCAACAAATAATTTAGCACTGAAAAAAAAAAAACTACAGACAAAAATCAAGAAGGTAAAGATGACTGGTACACCTGAACTAGTAAGAGGAAAACATTTACTCTGCAGTAAAACCCCAAAAATAATTTAGAGCTGTCAAAATACCTATGTGTGAAAATCGCATGATTATTTCCTGATGCCCTCGGGTGGTGTCGGTGCAGAGTATAAATCAACATGACATAAAGTGTTCAAATTTCAGATGGAGCCAGAGACATTAGCACAGCACCTGGATGCAGATGATGTAAATTCCAAATGGGCCAGGACGAGTTTCCCAGTTGAACCAGAATCTTTCCCCAGAATAAAAGAGTATAACCTTAAACTCAGACTAGCTATGTCTCAAGTGTCACTTTCCCCCATGGATTGCTGTGTCGCGCGGCTGCTCTACTCTGCCCGCCCCCACTGTGTCATTTCATGAATATCTACCTGAAGATTGGGTTAGTGCCATCAGATTGCAAACATGTTGTGGGGCTCCCTCTCCATAAGGAAAGTGATGCTCACCCTACACATTTTGTGCATTTGTGGCCAATGTCCCATCTCCCTTACTTAGACAAGGGTGTTGGAAACCATAGTGGCAGACCACTCCAGACCTATGCGGAACTTAACCAGTTGTAAATGCATTCCGAAGACGCACAGCTCCTGCTAAGACTACATGGAGACACTGAGGGTATGAAAATAAACCTAGCCATCCTAGGGGGGGCGTGGCTTGGAGCGCCATCGATGTGGTCGCTCCTCTGAAGCCGCCCGTAGGATGCCCGCCGCCTCCGTCAAATTCTGGTGGTTCCGCTGAGGCTACCGGGTCGCCAACACCATCTAAGGCGACCGGAACCTACACAGCACAACCTGGCCCAACATGATCTTCGAACGCAGGACCGTTCTATCCGAATCCAGCCGCCGAACCCTGCCCCCGTCACCAGCCGAAGGAAACAAGATGGTGGCCACACCGGAGCCTAGCAGCATACTATGTGCCTCGCGGTGACGAAGCTGTGGAGTGCCAAGGAGGAAGAGCGGACCGACGCCTGACTTTCCTCAGGGGCTCGCAAACCCGCCAACACAGAACCGCCCGGATCGTGCTAGTGGCGACTGATGTCCACGGCAGGGGCTTCTTTCGGCGGCTCGTATGCTCGGCTGCGAGCGGGGTGCTGGAACCCTCTCCCCCCCTCGGGGCCCTGACGCACACATCGAGGCGTCCTGAACCGGACCTCGCCTGCTGAGGAGGCAGAGGTCCCCAGCAATCACCCAAGGTCCCCCCCGGCCTATCACTTCCTGGGGCGCCCCGGCCCATCCACCCACCCAGTGACCTGGAACACTACGGGGCAACAGCTGCTCCCCGCCAACTTCTCTGCTATGTTCGAATACTCCTTGACAGCTAGCGGCGGAAGCACACGACCCACTGCCCCAACAACTCTCTGGACTCTTCGGGACCAGATCAAGCAGGGAGCTTGGAACGATATTCACCCCTGGGGTCGTCGCCTACAATCCTAGTCCCCTGTGCGACTCTTCCGGCAGAGACCGCCCAGCACAACCAGCATGTCCAGGCAATCAAAAGTTAGCAAGGGCACAGATATATCCACCATGTTCGCCGCACCGGATAAAAATAAGAAGCAAGATCCTCCTAAACTGACCCCACAGAAACCACAAGAGGGCAGGGGAGCCCTCGCTACTAAAGGAGACCTAATAGTCTTCAAGGCGGACATTAAGTCAGAGTTTCGCTCATGCCTTTCAGAACTTACCACCAAAGTGGAGCAGACAGACCAGAGGGTTACAGAGGCCGAACAGAGACTCGGAGAAGTCGAAGACCACACTCGGGATCACACCACCACTCTAGGGGAAATGCAGAGATCCATTAACACCCTGCAACACAAATGCGAGATCCTGGAGTTTAAACACGAGGACCTTGAAAACAGGGCACGTCGCAACAACCTCCGCATTCGGGGGGTTCCAACCTCCGTACCTTACAACAAGCTGACAGACTACGTGGGGAGCTTCTTCGAGGCCTTACTCCCGGACCTGGATAAATCTCAGCTCTTGCTAAACCGGACCCACAGGCTATGCCCGCGCCGGGGGGTGGACTCGGATCCCTCCCCAGATGTTATTACCAGCGTCCACTTCTTCATGACCAAAGAAGCAATTTCAGCGATCAGCCGCCAAGGGGAGGATATCACCTTCCAGGGCACTCCACTTCAGATTTACCAGGACCTCTGACTACTCACCCTACAGAAAAGGAGAGCACTCCGACCCCTGGCACTTTTCCTCCAGGACCAGCAGGTCCGCTACAGATGGTTGTTCCCGACAGCTCTGCAGTTGACATACAAAGGCACCCTACGTCGGATTAGCCACCTGGAGGACGCAGAGAAAATCATGCACCCGACCTCGCCCCGAGAGACCTCCACGCCGAACCCGGAGGGGGCTGGGGACCATGAACCATTCCCCTTCCCAAAGCCTAGACGATCATCATGGGCGACAACACAGCGGAACATAGAAGGAGATGATCAGAGGTGCCCCTGCGTCCCCAGATACTAACATCATCCTAGCCGAAACTCACTTGGCCTCACCTAAATTTGGAACCACCACCTCACTCCTAAACCGATAAGCCTCGAAGACGGAGGCGGCGGGCCATACCCATGGCTCATACCCATTCCAAGGATACTTTCCACCTTTGGTTCATTGGAAACCCACGGTACACAATACTCGATGGGACAGTTGGCCCTGTTGGCCAAGGGTGCGTCCGTACTCACAATGTCGGCCCACCCGTCAGTTAAAGTTGCGGCCCCCCTGTTAGGGCCCCGCGTTGAAACCTCAAGCGCAGTATGATACTCTAAAGACTCACAGTGGAAATGGCAGTTGAATCACCAGCTCCCGGCTCCCCCCAACCCAAGTAATAGAGAAAGAAAGGACATCAGACCACCAAATCTTGAGGCTTCTCTCCCTAAATGTTAATGGACTGAACTCTCCTAACAAGCAAAAAGCAATTCTACTAAAACTCCAGGACGAAGATGCTGCGATAGCCATGCTCCAAGAAACTCATCTGCTGCCGGCGGATGTTACTCGGCTTCGCTCTCGACTATTTCCGCTTCAATTTTTCGCCTCTGGAGCAAGCAAAAAGGGAGGCACTGCGATCCTTTTTAGAAAAGACTTGAACCCGCAGGTTCTGGAAACGAAAACATGCCTGGAAGGCCGATATATAGCTGTCAAATGCCTCCTACTAGGAAACCTATATACCTTTATCTCGGTGTACGCCCCTAACTCTGGTCAATCGCACTTTTATGACACCCTGGGCTCGTCTCTCGCCCGCTTTGTAGAGGGCCAAACGATAATCGGAGGGAATTCCAACGGGGTTTCTGACCCAACCAAGGACAGATCGCACCCCCCGACTCAAAGCGATTTTGCCCAAGCACTAAGCCTCCTCCAGCTGTTCAGGTCCTTAGAGATAGTAGACACATGGCGGGTGCTTCACCCCACCGAAATAGACTACTCCTTTTACTCATTCGTTCACCAAACCTTTTCAAGGATCGACCTTTTCTTGACCTCCCCGCAAACCTTGGCCTTCATCAAGGAGGTATCCATCGGCACAAGAGTCATATCTGATCATGCCCCAGTGATCCTGGAACTCCGGGCCCAGAACCCCAAACTCGATAATCTACGTAAATGGTCCTTATACGACACGATCCTGAATGATATGGCTACAAGAGACAAGATCGCACAGGGGATAAGAAATTTCTTTGACGAGAATCCAGCCTCAAACACCTCGCTGGCGAATAACTGGGACACCATGAGGGCAGTGATTAGAGGCACCCTGATCGCCCAGGGAGCGGTCTATCACCGGGATAGGCGACAGACCCGGATAGCTCTGGAAGAGGAGCTGAAGGAAGCTGAGGCAGTCCTCAGGGAAAAAGGTTGGTCCCCTAAAACGCAGCGAATCATACGCATGGCGAGGAATAAACTAGAAGCCCACTATGCGGAACAAACCGCACTGCTGATGGCGAAAGCCAAACAGTCGTACTACGCAAAGAACAACAAGGCGAACAGATTCCTGGTGGCCAAATTGGCCAAGCAGAGACGCATTAATACGATCACCGGCCTGCGAGATCCCAATGGGGTCATACTATACTCAGAACCCGAAAAGCAATGATTGGCAACAGACCATCTGACCCAAATCATGACGGCAACCCCACGGAACCTACCGCAACAGATGGAATACCTGCAGAAGGCAGCATTGCCCCGTCTCCCTGACACGATGAAGAGCGAGTTGGAGAAGCCCATTACAGAGGAAGAGGTTAAGTAGGCCATTAAATCACTTAAAACACGGGCCCCAGGCCCGGACGGCTTTTCAACCAGATTCTATAAACTATTCAGATCCCAGCTGATTCCCCCCCTAGTAACTTTGTTCAACTCCTTCAGGGAAACGGGATCAGTAACCCCATCCATGCAGGAATCAACCACCATCCTCTTGCCCAAACCAGGAAAAGATCAGAGAAACCTGATCTCCTATAGGCCGATTGCACTTTTGAACATTGACGCAAAAATATACTCCAAAATTTTGGCGAATCGCCTGAGTCGCGTCCTACCGAAGATTATCCACCGCGATCAGGCCAGCTTCATCTTACACCGCACGACAGGAGACAACATTCGGAGAACCTTGAACCTGGTAGACCCTGCCTCCCGGAACTCCCAGAAACTAGTCTTAATGGCACTGGACGCGGCCAAGGCATTTGATAGGGTGGATTGGGCGTTCATGAAACACACCCTGGGGGCCTTCGGCTTCGGGACAGCATTTCAAACGATGATTCTAGCTAATTATAGCAGACCAAGAACCTTTCTGAGAATCAACGGGCACAGCTCGGCTCCGATCCCCCTGTCTTGCGGAACCAGACAGGGCTGCCCACTATCACCTCTGCTCTTTGCACTCACCATGGAGCCCTTTGCTCAGAGAATCAGGCGAAACAACCAGATCAAAGGCCCACAGAGTGGCCCCACGCAACACAAAATCGCCCTATAGGCGGATGACGTACTGCTCACGATCTCGGAGGCCCAGTCATCCCTGAAACATGCGCTACAAGAAATAGCCAGCTATGGTGAGGTCTCAGGCTTTACAGTGAACTTCGATAAATCATCGGCCGTAAGCATCGGCCTCAACCCGGCAGAGCGTGAACCACTGGCCAAGATGTGCCCAATAACATGGGAAAAAAGAGCCATCCCCTACTTAGGGGTCTACATCCCAGCTGACCCAAAAGACACATATAAAACTAACTTCCCCCGGTTGTTCAAGGAACTGGAAGGAGACCTGAAATGTTGGTCGACCCAGGAGATTTCACTGCTGGGGCGCATTACAGCCTGCAAGATGAACCTCCTTCCAAGGTTCCTGTACGCCTGCACCTCCCTCCCAGTAGCGATTCCCGCACCAACTCTTCACGATATCCAGAGAAAGATGTTGAAATTTATCTGGAAAGGTAAGAGAGCGAGAATCCCCCTCAGAACCTTACTAGGGGTCTCCAGACTGGGAGGGTTGGGGGTCCCAGACCTATGGGCATACAGAGTGGCCGCTCAACTAGCACAGGTCCAGGCGTGGCAAATTACTACAAATCGCCCTAGATGGGTAGAACTGGAACAATCGCAAGTGCCCCTACCCCTGCGATTCTTGCCACACATCCCACCCCCCCTCAGAGCACACTGGGGAGACCTCCTCCTATCAACCAAACATACCCTAAACTCCTGGGACTGGGCACTGAAGAGTAAGGGAGTGCCAAGAGGCCTGAGCCCACGATCCCCGGTCTTCCATAATCTGGCATTCTCACCTGGAGCACACCCCGCAACTTTCAGGACTGGATAAATGGCGGGTTAGAAACTATAGGCCAGCTATATACGGCAGAGAGGCCCCTCACATTTCAGCAATGTAAGGAAAAGTTCCAACTCCAGGAAAGGGACGGATTCACCTATATCCAACTGCGCCACTGGTGCTCGCACCCTCAAACTCTACAAGCAGCGACACACCCTCCCACCGCCCTGGTACTCACACTTGGAGATCTTCCAGCTTGTGGGAAAGTATCCACTCTGTATAGGCGCTTCTTAGGTGACTTCCTGATCGCGAGAACTCGCTGCCTGGTCCAGTGGGAGGCAGATCTGGGTCACCCAATAGACGACCAAACCTGGGTGGATATTTGGACCAGAACTCACGCTTCATCCACCTGCATCACCAATAGGGAATGCGCATATAAGATCATGTTACGCTGGTATTACCCGCCCCTTAGACTCCACCACATAAATCCACAATTAGACCATTCCTGCTGGAGAGGATGTGGCCACCAAGGCTCCTTCTTTCATATGTGGTGGGCTTGGCCAAAGATTCAGCAATTCTGGAAGATGTGTTTGGGAACCATCGCGCAAATCACCGGAACGGCGATCCCGCTAGAACCAGAGCAAGTCTTGCTTGGAGCCCCGATTCCCGCGATCTACCCACGCTCCGGGACCAGATCGAAACTACTCACACACTGTCTGCTAGCAGGGAAAACGGTGCTGGCCCGCTCCTGGAAGTCCACAGAAGGCCCTCACATGCCCCCATGGTGGACCAAGCCTTGGGACATTCTGATTACGGAGAAGGTGACGGCAGTGCAGGCGGGAACTCTCCACCGATTCCAGAATATTTGGGCCCCAGTACTTGAATCCGACCAGCGCTTCCCCACTCTGACCTACAAACCCACCAGGGCTCAATGGATCCTGAAAGACCAAGCGATCCCTGAGGGAGACACATAGACTTTGAGGCGCAAAATAGGCGATCTAGGAGGGAGGAATCCACCTCCAAGGACCGAGGGGAAGGTGGGAGGGGGGGAGGGGGGGAGGAGATCGGGGGGAAAAAAGGACTGGGGATCAACATGCCTGAATGATTGTTGCTGGCAATGTTTTGTAATTATCAACCTGCCTTGATTTAAAATAAACAAGTTAAAAATAAATAAATAAACCTAGCCATCTGCATGGCCTGAGTTAGTGATTAGATGAATAACAATAGACGAACATATTATTGGAACCTCACCCTGGACTGCATTTCTTGCAAATGCTCCCAAGCCATCTTCCCAGGAGAAGATTTTAGGGTTTCCCATCAATGACCAGATAGCCATGTTTCTGAAATGTACCAAGTTGAGCCAATTAAAATGTTTGCTACATTTACTTTATTGTTGCCACCTGTGGCCTTGGTAAATGCATTTTTGACACTAGGATTGATTGTGGTAACTCTACCGACCCGGGACTTCAAAACAGCAGATATTACAAAACTCCAACACTTCCAAAACACAGCAGCCAGAATCCTGCAATAAGATCCCAGAAGAGCACACATCACCCTTGTGCTTGCTCATCCACAATGGGAGCCCGTGAATCACCTGGTGTGGTTTAAGGCATCATAACTGCTCCGCTACAAATACCTCATTGCAAATATTCAGTCCCCTCACACTGCTGTATAGTCTATGTCTTGTGCCCTCCCTTGTCCCTGTATCATTGACTTCCTGTCATGCACTGGACAAATGCTAATCACCTCCCCCTACTGAATGGCACCTACTACAGAAAGGCCTTGTTGACTGTTTTCGCTCATTTTCTAAGTGGTGTTTCCTGTCAAAACTCCTATCCCCTCAATAAATACAGATACAAACAAAAAAATGCAAGGCTTCCCAGATCTATGACCAAAAGTCTTTTGTTTCCTCCCAACCACTTCCCCTCTCCCATTTACCTGCTTACGGCTCCACTTGCCTCCGTTTCCTGTCTGTAGGCCATGGTGATGGAAGCCCAAATCACAGCATGTTACGGTTCTTGTGCCTCAGGCTTCTGACTACACAGCCTATGTACCTCAAACGGGCTTTCCCTATGATAAGCCCAGCATTTCTTATTTAAAAACAACAAAATTAGCACCTGCAGAATTTCAAATACTAGAAGGGAACAGGCTCCTAGAAGTCCCAAAGTTAAGATACAACAATCATTGGCAAAGCCAACAGCTTTTGCTTTTGTTTGGCTGTATGATAGACATTTACCAGGCACTGCCATAATTATATTACCTGGCCATAAGATAGTAATAGCTGCAAAACATCTTTTTTTATTTTGTCTTTAGTTTATAAAACGTTTACACAAATACCAATTCACCAGGTTAACAGCATACAACCCTACATATCATTTACATTTCATTTCACACTCCTTTAATTCATTTTCTTTATACACCTCCATCTAAAACAATTACAAATACACATTTTCCGCTCAACACAATTTTATTTTTAAAGCGTACAAGTGCAAGAATCAATGAGCAGTTTTGTCCATCAAACGATTCATTCCAAAACCAGTCTGAGGACCCTTTTTCCGGCTGGTTCACAAATCGACCAAAATGTTGAATCCTGTGTGCAGAAAGGGTAGTACAAGATGTTACCCAGTGTCTCAACTCCGGAGTCTTTTCACCACATCTACAATTCCATTCCTCTGGAGGCCTAGCCCTAATTCGGACCCATCTATCAAGAGCCCCCAACCGGTTGAATGAAAGCGCATGAACACTGTACAGTATCTTGGGTCAGGAAATTTCATAACATATTCCGGCAGGGTTTGAAAATAGTCAGTACTGATTTGCCAGACCAAAATTCAATTTGTATTTACACAATAGGCCCTGGTCACCACTCCATTGGTCCACTTTATTTTCTGGTAGACCTTACCGGCGTTCTCCACAAAACTGCTTGTGGAAATTGCAGCATTAGCGAAAATTAGCCTGACAGAAATCCTGTAAGGTGCCAAAGGCCCCTATATCTTTGACCCTCTTTAGATCCTCAAACAAAGATTCCATTGGGGGGATCAAGATCTTACTGTGTATCCTCAACTAGGCAATCTGTACCACTCGCCGCCAGGATAACAGACCCAATTTGTGTCCATCAATACAAATGGAGTAGGCCTTGGTCGTTTTTTGACAGTTTCTTCAATAAGGTAATTTCTAGATGTTCTACTCACCCCTAGCCCATTCATAAACTGCAGCCCATATAACAAAGATGGTAAAACCATAGCCTTGTAGCAATTGATTAATGGGATAAGGGTTTATCTACAATATTTATTTTTAATTTTCTTATATTGGGCGAGTGATTGGGCTTTTTTGGATTTATTTTAGCTTGTAATGTACTAAACCTAACCCTATTTTGGAACAAAAATCCCAGAGATTTCATTTCATTCTCAACATTGAGTTTCTCATTTCTGAAAAACCCTAGGCCAACCTTCTTCGATTTTCGAATGGAACATTTTTGAATTGCCATTTTACTGACGTTGATGATTATGTTTTTCTCCCGCAAATAGAGTGGCAGAGTATTTATTGCTCTCTGCAGACCCAAGGGCGTCCTGTCAAATAACAGGAAATCATCTACAAAGAGCAATATAGGAATTTTCAAATGGCCCAGTCTCGGTGGATAACTTTCACAAGTATCTAGGCTCTCAAGAATATTGGATAGATATAAATTAATAATACAGGGTGCGAGAATGCAACCCTGTCTAAGACCAATATTCGTACTGATTGGAAAGCCCAGTTTGCCATAGTTGTCCAGACATACCTGTGTATTGTTGCCGGTATGTAATTCCACCAATAATCTCAATAAACCTCCAGGCATCACCCGTCCATGGAGTTTATTACACAACCTTGTCCTATTTGCAGTATTGAATGCGCTAGCCAGATCAATGCTAGCGATATACACAGGGGAGGAATCTTTAATTAGTGCCTTACCCTTTAGCAACTGGATCAATAAACCATTCAGCGTGGTCCCACAATTTGTACAGAAGCCTGTTTGATATTTCATAGGCTTACCTTTTCTATTGGCCCAGGAAGAAAAATCTTTCAATAGCAGACCAGCAAATAGCTTTGAGGAGGAGTTCATAATTGTTATTGATCTGCAATTTCCTGGGTGTATCATATCCCCTTTTTTAAATAGTGGCACCACGTAGGCTTTTCTCCAGGAGGCAGGTATTCTACAAGTGGACTGTGTAAATCCTGCTGAGTCATCACCAAACCCCAGCCTAAAGTCTCCTCTCATTTGACCCGGGGAAGGCCGCCACTACCTGATCCTAACCTTGGGGATGGTATCAGGGGAGTTGGTCACATGGGAGGAGACAGCTATCAAGGGGAAGTGGTGACTCCGCTAGAAGAGATGCAATATTCCTCTTCCTCTGAGGATGAAAGGCAAATCATTTCTTAATACCTAGTGGCATGTTGTAAATGTACAAGTCCCTCCCATTCAACTGCTGAAAGAACATGTAATGGGAAATTGTATAAACAGAATAATGTTGATGCTCCAGGCGTTCAAGAACTATAAGTGAAACCCTTGAATTATCCTAATTCCACCTTAAATAGAAGTCCTCACACAATGAGGAATCACAAACCTTTGTCACAATCTCTCCTGTCTCTAATCATTCTCAGTACCTAAAACAGTCTAAATTAACTAAAGGTAAAACTGAACAAACTAACATCACACCATTTCATATGGACTTCCTTAACCATAATACGTATTATACCGGGACGAGGAAGAAGAATACAGGGGAAACGAGGATTCAAAGTGCTGTTCGTCAGAAGGTGCGGTCTAGTGGTTATAGACCAAGGCACTGGAGCGGGACATTTAAATCCCAAAATGAGTCCCAGCTAGAGAGGGGACAGGAAGAAGATGAATGCAATGTTGAAGGCCGTGCAGGAGGCATAGCTGCTGAAGCAGAAGTCATCCACAGAGCAGGCGCACCACAGAAAGAAGAACGCCAGTAGAATGTCACTAATGGTGAAGGCGAGAAGAAGTGCAGAGTATGCACAGCGCAAAGTGGCGTGTCAAGACGAGGCACCGCTGAGGAGACCTGCTCCCAGCTCAGCATATGGCGTGCCAGTGAGAGAGAAGCTATGGAAGATCAACAGAGTTGCCAGCACTCCCGTAGACCAATGCGCAACCCACCGAAGGTATGTGGACACAGGAGAGAGGCCAGTGAGTTGGCTACCTGTCAATGCTGACTCTAGGGCGCACTGTATGAGAAAAAGTAATTGAAGGTTAATGATTTTGAATACCGAACAGTTAATGAAAGAAAGCAGAAGCTACAGATTTTTGACTACCGAATAATTAATGAAAGAAAGTTGAAATCACGTAATTGTGAATACTGAACAATTAATGAAACAAAGCAGAAACTTCATAATTGTAAATACCAAATGATTAAAGAAGCAGAGCAGAAGTGGCAAGATCGTAAATTCCCTCATAGGGGACTACAATTGGGGAAAGCTTGCAGCCAGCATAACCAACAGCCAAGAGGCTGTGAGAAAGCTATAATAAATTAACATGGGCATATATCCCCTTTTAGGAGACACACCTTGGGGGAAAGCTTATATCCCACCTTGCCACCAGTCAAGAGACTGTGAAACCATATAGAGGTGGCAAGGGTGCAACTCTCCCTTTTTGGGATACCAACTGGGGGAAACTTGCAACTCAAACTGCCAACAGTCAAAAGGTTGGCAAGAAGCATTTAAGAGACCCTTTGAAAATGACACTTCGATATTGAGTTATCATTTTGGGAAAAACTGGAACACATATTACCAAGAGTCAAGAAATCCTAAGAAAAGGCAGTTATTGTGCACCCCTCCTTCCAAGAGAGATTGGTGTGGAGAATCTTGTAATCAATATTCCCATAAAAACTGAATGTAGTTGTAGGAGTTTTCTTCCTGGCAGGAGAGTATACCAGGAAAGTGATTATATCAGTTAGTCCTGGCAGGCGAGTGTACCAGGAAACAAGAATATGGTTTGATGAAATATATCTGTGATAAAAAGTGATGATGGAAAGACCTTTGTTGAAAGCAAATAACCATTAACTTTATCTTCTGTTTTTCGAGCTGTGCTATCCTGACAAAAGTAGTTTATTTGAAGGAGTGCCAATAGAAGTTATTGTGCTATCCTGACAAAAGTGGTTCATTTGAATTGTGCTATCCTGACAAGAGTGATGCATTTGAAGAAGGTGTAATCAGCTAATAATTGTTGAATGTTTTGAAAAGAACAATTGCTTTGGTGATGGAAGAAAGACATTTCCCGTTCAAAGAAGGATTTTGTGGTTGGAATTCTGTACACACATTTGTGGAAAAGAAATGTGCTGTGTCTCAGGGGAAGCACAGTAGTTGAAAGAGACTTGTGTATTACCTTGAACAGAACTTTGTTAATACGGAACTGTGCTCAAAGTATTCCTGAATTGATCCAGGGGAAGGGAGTCCAACCCTGGTCACAAGGGATGCATTCAAGAACCTTTAAGTTTGACCTTATGAATTGTTTTGTTGAACTAAAGTTAGCCATATTTTCCTTCTATGATTGTGTTGTGCATGATAGTGTGAGAGTCAGAGGCTTTTTGGACACAATGTCATTTTCTTTAGTTTTAGTTTGCTAGGCAGGGCCCTCCTCATTAGGAAAGGGAAAGATATGTGTTTATCTAACCCTTTTTCATTTAATGAATGGTGAATTTTGTAACGCCCACCTGGTTCCCACGGGGGTGCTGATCTAGTCTGGATTATTGCGGCCTCTTCTAGCGTGATGCGCAGGACCCGGAACACTGATTGGACAGGACCTCCAAATCGTGCTTCCTTGGCCCGTAGGAATATCCTTCTGCAGATGAGAAAGGGGATTAACAGTCTGCAGAATGGTGTGCTAGCTCTCCCCTTCCCCCCTCCGTTCCTCTCTATTCCTCCAAACCCGGTTTAAGCTCACCTTATGGTTTGGAAGGTTGAACTCTCCATCCTGCTTCTGGTGCAGGGGCGCGCGTTCGTCCAGTTACTTCACTGGTTTTCAGAATGGCGCTGGAAAAATCCACTTGACTTTCCTGAGCGATGCGCCGTAAGTATGAAAGTTCAAAGTTCAAGTGAGGCCCCCTTTATGCTGTCTTTCTCACCTGTGATCTGTCCTGTATTTCAGGTGCAGAATGAAGGCGATGTGTCGAGGGGTTAACCTGCCGCGGTGAGTAGAAATGAGGGCGATCCCTCTAGATGTCCTTATCATTCCTCTGAAATGTCTCTAGTCCTTTCCCCATAGGGGCCGGGGTACGGTACCTGCCAACGGGGCGGCGCCAACCCGAAATGTGGAAGAAAAGCTGGTAAGTATTATGGCTGTTAATCAGGCTTTCCTTCTGTGTCCTTCTGCTCACCTTTTGTTTCTTCCTCTCTCCCCTAGGTGCAGAGATGTGGCGTCCGATGCTGACAGCTGCGATGGAGCCGGAAGATGTCTCGAGGACAGGACAGGTGAGTGAAGCGTGGCGCTGCAGCGAGCAACGCAATGCTTTTAAATTGAAGTCTTCCTTCAGGGATGCTGGCGAGAAGATTCCGGTTGCAGGTAAGAAGCTTGAAATAATCCTTGGTTTTCACCTTTCTCTTCTCTTCCTTCCTTGCAGGTCTTCCAGGTTCAAGATGGGCATGGCTGTAGTCCAGGAGCAGGAGCAGACACGGTGAGCGTTAAGCTGCAGGAAGCAGAACAACGCGAAGCATGAGCTGCAGTCTGGGCGTGGCTTAAATAGCCTCCAAAGAAGTCCCAGGTATGTATCCTTCCCCAACTAGGTATGTATCCTTCCCTGGCCACGCCCGAGTGAAAAATAGTCCCTATGAAAAAAATAGTCCCTTTCAGGTCTCAGGGAGGCCTGAAGCGTGCAGCATGGTCTGCATCAGGTAAGTGCACAAAACACCTCCTTTTATGAGCCTGGCGCCTATGGCGCCAGGACTGATGTCCAACATGAGCCTGGCGCCAAAGGTGCCAGGACTGAGTCCAAAGAGTCCCTAAGGGGCCGCTGGGCTTTTACCCGAGGGCATGATGCCTGCTGCCGGGGGTGCTGGGCCTGGCCTGATGCTCCGGGGGTAGGCATCATGACAAATTTTGAGAAAACTTGACTTTGTGTTCGTCTCGCATTTCTGACCCCTCACAGGACACAATAGAGGGAAATGCCTGGCTTAAATCTGTTGCCCAGAATTGGATATCTGACTTGTACACCAAGTTTGGTACACCATCCAGGTCTGCAGCTTTAGACCCTCTAGATTTTGATATTAACAATTCAAGGTCGTGGGTAACCCAATTAAACTTCCAACTCAACAAACCATTTTTCTCAAATGACATGGCGTGATCTCCTGAGTATAGAATTTACCCTTCATATAGTCATTGCAGAGCCCCCCCGAAATTACATTATCGAGCAATTCTTTCTTCGTAGCTTTCATACTATCCAGTTGATTAATGGCTTTCCAGAATTAGCAGTGTTACATTTATTGACATGGTTCAACATTACTTGAGCTGCTTCATTATCTAGCTTATATTTATAAAACTTTTTTTCCAGTTCCTATATTGCTG
Source organism: Ambystoma mexicanum (assembly GCF_040938575.1). Classification (NCBI taxonomy): domain Eukaryota; kingdom Metazoa; phylum Chordata; class Amphibia; order Caudata; family Ambystomatidae; genus Ambystoma; species Ambystoma mexicanum. The sequence goes on along the minus strand of NC_090934.1, from coordinate 951,686,467 downwards.
TTTTAACATTTTAACTTCTTTCTCTTGTGAGACAGGCATGGTATGAAGAGAGATGACACAGACAACAGAGATATAGTTAAACAAAGCTTTATTAATAATCAGGATGGTGTAACGCCCAATAAACCTGATGCTATGGCGGGATTTCCCTGCCTAAAAAATCTAAGGAAAGTCTATGTCTATAAGTCAAAAACAACAAAAGTCTATCTGTGTCAAAAACCTATGCTTGTTCTCACAACTACAACAAAACTAGTGGGAAAATGCTCTCAACCAAATGTAAGTGTTCCAAGGTAAATGTTTAATGATTGGCAATTTAAGTTCTTCTAAAGTTCTCTTTCTCAAGATCAATATTTTTCCAATGTAGTCTTGTGGCAATAAAGACTGATGAAGTCCTGAGATTACCTTCTGCAGATTCACAAATATCACAGTTCATATCACTTGCCTGTCTCGGGTTTCCCTTCCCCTAGTTCCAAAGCTGACAAAGTTCACACAACACTGTGGTCTTGGGATTCCCTTCCCCAGGATGAAAATTCTCCAGGTTTTGTTCTCAGGTTTCCCTTCCCCAAGATTTACTTTCAGCAGTTTACTTCTTTCTTCTGCTCAACAGTTTGCAAAAGACCATGGGATCCACTTGTCCTTCCTTTTGCTCACTCCACCAATGATTCACCTCTTTGCTGCTTTCCAACCTTTAGTGGTTTTTGGTCTAGGCACAGTTGTCAGACCACACGGTCCACCTATCACAGGTCATGCTACCAGCAACCACATGTGCTTTGAGTCTTGATTCTGGAATTGGTTGTATTAGAAAACTTTCTGGTCTAGGCGCAGTTGTCAGAGCGACCAGTCCACCCCTCACAGGTCACGAAACCAATAGTTTCCCAAGGCTGATGCTCAATAGTTCATAAAACAATGCTTTAATTTCAATATAGTGTTTCCATATGCTTTCCAAAGTGTTTTCTAACCATGGGAGACTTCAGCGGCTTCTACTCTCTGTCTTTATCCACAAGAGTTTCCGGTCCTGCTCTATCCGCTGTCAGGACTCCCGGGATCTTCAACAGGCCTCTTACCATCTCAGCTTCCTGCCCATCACCATGGCACAAACCTGGTTCTGTTCTCTTTCTGCTCTTGCACCACCTGTACCTCTCGCATCTCTCGCACCTCTTGCTAGGCATCCTTGACTTCCACATTTTACAACTCTCTTTCATTAATAATGGACTGCAGGTGAAACAAGGTATTCCCAATTGCCTGACCTAGTTCAAGCACATTATTGTGACATGCCTGACCTCTCTTCTTCATCACAGTACCAGAGTTGTGTTGGTAATAGGAAATCTGCAATGCTCCTAATTGCCTCTTCTTCTTTTCAGTACTTAATGGAAAATAACAGGGGATGATAGAATGAGATTGGCAATCGCTCATAAAGGTTAAGGGAGGGTATGTCAATATTAGAAAAGGGAGGGACACCATGTCTCACCTTCAGGTAACCTCTCTCCAATCCCCAAGGAACCTCCACTCAGGTGATCCTCCCTTGTCCACCCCCAGGGTCGGGATCCAAAAGCGATGACCATTCCCTAGCCCGCTGAACAGAAGATCCCTGGGGATTAGATGTGAGAGCACCTTCAGGTTTCTCACACTCTGCCTCATCACTATTCTTGGATTTTTTCTGAAACTGAAGGCTTTTCCTCAATTAAACCCTGTATAACCGGATCAAGACCCTTTCTACCAGCAAAACCTTTGAGTTTAATCATCCGAGACACATTTCTCAAGAGCTCACGAAATTCTTGTAATATCTTCAGTCTGGGTCAACTCCATCACTATTTGCCTTTCTTGACTCATCTAACAAATAGAGCTTCAAGTTGGATACCATGGGGCCCGACTAGATTACCTATTCCCAGATGAATTGGTTTGAAGTTTCACCAGGCCATAACTGACAACTGCCTGATACACATTCAGTTCGATTCGGGCCAAAAGGTAATCGTGATCACTAACAGAACACTGAGTAATTATTCAACTTTTAACATTCCTAACAAGGTCTTTTGATATAAAGATGTCATCTAGAGTAGATTTACAAGAACCTCTACTCCATGTTAGATTTCTTGCATAATCGCCAGGGGTGTTTCTATTTAACTTATGGAGGTTCCAACTGTGCATTAGGCATTCCCATTTCACTCCTCTTGACCGGGCAGTGGAAACCCTATTACCTATTTTATCCTGATTCAGGTGGTTCTTTTGAGTGTGCCCAACATGCCTCCAATTACACCCATCACGTCTATCTTCCACAGCACAATTGAGATCTCCCAATAATAGCACCCCTGATAGCCTTCCACTACTATACCATTCTGACATTAATTCATTTATACATTCAAATAAAGAATTTTCATCGTTCTGTAGGGGTTCCAATTCACATTTATCACTACCAAATCCAATGGACACCAACCCTTCCTTCTTGGCCATTTAAGTTTAACTACAAGACGTTCCTTTGGCCCAATATCCAAATGTCTGTTACATGGGCAGAGGAATTTTGGATTGCGAACAAAAGTCCACAACTACGGTTACCCAGCCTTGCCTTGGGGGCCTCATTTAACAAGGTGGTATAGCCTGCAAGCCCGGTGTTTTCCATCAACCATACCTCTTGCAGGGCCACAATATCAAAGCTTGTAATTCAAGGGGTGTCCCTTATTGGATTTCAAAAACGATTGGAAGGTCTACTATTCCAGGACAATTCAAGATATTTCAGATCAACTCCTAAAGCAAAGGCTCATTGGAAGGAGCTAGAGCTGATGCTAACCAGGAGCAGTCGTCAGAACCACCATTAATGGGTTTCTGGCCCTTTACCATCTGCACAAGTCTTTCAATGTTCCTACCCAGTGTACATGAACTCAAGGCCCTCTGTTGGGGTGCATGTTTCATGACCTCACTTCCCTCCATGGGCATTTGTACCCTACCTATTGTGCCATCATGAGGGATAATGTCCAGGCCAAGATCCCTAAGAGAGTCGGCTTCCCTTAGTAACAAATCATACACAGTGATGCCCTTCATATGCAATAAAACGACATCTGTCGGATCTCTCTGCACAAATGTCACTGGAACGGAGCAACCTCAATGCAAATATTTCACCAAAACGTTCCGTAACAAACACCCTATTTAATACTCTCTCAGGCTTGGTACCAAGTTTTGAATGCAAAACCAGTAGAAGATGTTTCTGATCTCTTGCACCATCTACGTCTGGCTGCACGCCCAAATATGAACCATGGACATTACCAGTAAATGCAGGACCATTCTTGTCACAGTCTTTAAAGTTTTCTACTGGCTCTGCCGCACACATACAAACTTATTTCCAACAGTCGGACCCCAGCACAAAGCTACGAAGTGGTCAGGACCCTTCACAATTTATAAATTCCTCTTTGTCATCCTACTCCCTACACCACCGTTGGTATCTTTCCTTCCAGTTTTGCCCTTCATGGGTGGAAATTCTTCCTCTTCCAAGTCATCAGAATCACCAGCGGCCCCCCCGATCATCACAAGGACCTTTCAAGGCCTCTGGGCACCAATACCCACACAGCCCTCCACATTGCCTTTTAAGAGCTGTTGTAGTGATTCAGCTCCGGAAGTCACGGGAGATCCATCTGTTCTTTCACTCAGATGAATTGACTCTAGAGTCTGGGCGGTTAGTTCCAGGCTTTTCAAGGCCTCGAACGCCATCTGATACCGAAACATCCACCCGGAGAACCCTTTCTGGATTTTCTGTGGTGCTTCCACACTGGGGGTGGGGGGACATGATAATCCAATGGCTCTTTCATCCAAATGAGTTTCCTCTAGAGACTGAACATTTGACACTCTTGTCGCTACAGAGGCATAGGAGGGGGCCTTAGTTGACCCCCCAAGCCAACCTTCATCCACAACATAGTGGTCAAACTCTCCAACCTCTTCAACTGATTTACTTGGTCCACTCTTTGGTAGCTGGATTAAGTAGGGTAGTATACTGGATGATTTGGCCATTGTGATTTTCTTATTCTTTTAATCACACTTCTTTTTCGGTATCGATTTGGAAACCAACTCTGTTGCAGTGGCGACTGAAACCTCCAGGAGATTTTGGGAAGTTTAGGAATCAAGTCTGAGATTCTAATGTCATCAATGGATTCAATTGGAGCAAGACCATTTATATGCTCCAAAACCCTAGACCAGCTGGCAGCCTGTGAATCCGCCCCCCCCCCTGGCAGAACGATTTTATTGATGTCTCCTGGGTTTAAGTTCCTGATACTTTTTTTAGAATGGTGCCTTTTCTTTGCCTTTAAAGCCCCTTCTTTTTCCAGGCCCTTTTTAGGGTTGCTGCTTGACCTTAACCTTGTGACGCCCCTTGTGGCTAGGAATGACCTTCATCAACTTTGAACACATCCTGCTCTGGAGCTACCTCAGAGGGTCCAGAAACTCTCTGGCAACTGGAGCCACAGGATTCATTAGCAACAGATAGTAGTGGCAAACTTACCACAGACCCACTAGTTTACTCTTGCACTGTTATGCCTTGTGGACCTTCATTTAGCACAGGCTTATATGTTGTCATCAAATCCACCCATTGCCTGACAATACATTTCTTGTGGGCTAAAAATACCTTCTTAATATCAATTAAGGACTGGGACATCGATTTTACCATTGTCTGTAGTGTAATATGTATGGCCAGGTTTGAAGTATTCGCAGAGGAGGCACCAATTAGTGATACACTCAGTGCCGTGTTTCCACCATCCACAGCATGCCCCAAATGATGAAAAACATTTTCCCCTGTACTTGGATTATCTGATTCCTTAATTGCTATAATAGTGGAGTCCATTGGATAGTCTACGGATGACGTGAAAAGATTTGGGGACCTTGAGAGATGTGCTGAGGTCTGGTTAATGACAAGGTCTTCCTTTTCCAAAATATCAAAACACAATTCAAGAAAATAATTTTCAGCGTCTGCAAGATGCCGATCCAAGGTCACTATATTCACACTCTCCATATCCGTAAAGGGTAACATATCATTGATTAAAGAAAACGCGCCAAGTTGATTTTCTGGATGGGTGCCCCTTGCCAACTTCAAAACAGTTTTTTCTGCCTCACTTCTGGATGATGAACCAACATGCAAAACATTTAGGGAAACAGAAGTTGGGAATAAAGAGCGTGAAAGGTTTTTTATGGCGTCATCAGAAAGTTGATCCGTAATTATAACACAACCCGTGGTGCCACATCGCAGAAAATATCTACGTGGCTGACTGGCATCCACCATACCTGGCATGCTCCTTGTGCAGCACATAGATCAACCAGCTCAAATCACAGTTTGATCACAAAGTTAGGACCCACAAACAATCCTTCTCTTGTCACCAAATCTCCCCCTAGAAGTCAATCCTGGTAACGGCTTGGAATGCCCTATGTGAGGAGCCAGGAATGAGTCATGGATACAGAGGACTCATGGTTTTGGTTATAGACTTTTGTTCAAAATAATAAGGGGTTGGAAAATTACTCACTGTCCCTAATCTAGGAGGTATTTTCCTACCGCAACCAAAAACTAAGGGGTCTGTCCTTTGTCAAGATGTCCATAGTAAACAAATATGTCCTGTGTCTGAAATCCTATTATGGCCCTCAGACTCTAAAAATGAACCCTAAAGTGCAAAGAATAGTTTCTCTGGATCTTAAGGTGCACACGTGTTCAACTTCAACACAAAGATGTAAATCCAACGAAAACTTTCCAAGTGGTTAATATTCACAATTCGAGGGAATGGCTCCCTTCCCCTTGTTTCCTTTATCAATATGAAAAGAACAAACAAAGAATAACCATGTTCTTTAGAACCACGAAAGGATAGCTCTCTCCTCTTGGTGCATTCACAGTTCTCGGGGAAATAGCTCCTTTCGCCAGGTTTCTCTTCACATTTCAAATAATTTAGAATCGTAAGGGCATGCAACTTACTAGGAATTCTCTTCACTCTTGGCTTTGTCTGGTATACTCTTCTGCCAGGACTTTCATTCAATCTTTAAACACTTATCTTCATCTGGTGTCCTCTCCTGCCAGGGTTTTCACACAATGAGTTTTATGACACTTTACAATCTCAAGGGCATGGATCTTCCTTGAGATACTCACCCTTCTGCAACATATTACACACACTTAAATTTGCCTAGTATACTCTCCTGCAAGGGCTTTTTACACAATGGGCCTCATTACGACACCGGCGGTAAGGGATTACCGGTACCGGTAAGGGCACTGGTGCCGGTAATCCCTTACCGTCCAATTCCGAGGTCCCTTTGCGGGTCCTCCCTTAAAGGCTGGTTTTACCAGCCGTTAAGGATGGGACCCGCAAAGGGACCTTGGAGGTAATTACGGTACCGCAATTTGTGGTACCGTAATTACCGCCTTCCCTATTTCCATTGAGCCCTATGGGGGCAAGAATGGGAATGGGGAAGGGCCAATGGTGAATGGGGAATTACCGCCCCGCCAACCTTCGAATGGGGCGGTAATTCCGCCCTTCACCATGGCGGAATCGGTAAGGTACTGGCGTCAACCATGGCGCTAATAGCGCCATGGTTAACGCCTGGGTCGTAATGAGGCCCAATGAGTTTTCCTTTTATCCATGAAACGATATTTGCCCACTGTTGGCGTATTTTTCCTTGTTTAACAGTGATTGTTTCAATAATACATCTGTCTTTCATAGAATGGCCCTTTATCCCTTTTCCCCGTGCGTTCACTTTTACTTGGCTTTCTTTCACAATTGCTATGCTTTCTCTTTAAAGTACAGGTCCAACAACACTTCTGTGGCATAACTTACAGATATGTTAGCTTATTCACAGATTTCACTTTGCTTGTGTGTTGCTTCTATGAAGCGGCATATACTCCCATACAACCCTGTAACCCTTCCGTTTTCCCTGTGCTTACCGGGTGCTTGTAGTGTCCCATGCGCTTATCTGCTTTGGTTTCCCTCGGGTTGCTGGATCAGCATGCATCCCGTTAGCAGCTGCACCCTTGCCGTGTCTGTATACGATTCCTGCTGCCTTATGCTCTCCGGCGGCGAATCTTTTTCACTCCGAGTTCCTCTTCTGCTTTCTGGGTCAGCCTTGACACGTTTCCGGCGGCGTCCTCTTCCTCGGCGTACTGGTCGGTGTCCGTGCAGGTCACCATGCAGCTCAATGTCTGCAGCTCTCTCTGCTTGCTGTCAGCTGAGCGAGTTTTAAAATTCCCGTCAAGATTGAATAGTTCCAAAGACTAGACCTCTGGGTGGGCTTACCAGTCTTAGTGATCTTCAATGTTCTATCCTTCTTTCTCGTCTCAGTTGTTATCGCATTGTTCCTTATGTGAGGTAGAGGAAACTGGTATGGAAACCTTTTGGGGGTGATCATTACTGCTTCCTGCCTCTTCCTTGTCTCAGTGGTTGATATATTGCTCTTTACCTCATGTTGGCGATTACTTAAAGTAGATCAGGTACATGGTTTACATAGAGTGTTGATAATGCACTGTATAATTATGAGTAATATAAGCTGTTGTAGTACTAATTTAAGTAATAACTCACAAACAGCTCACCTTGGCAATCGATGACTCCAACTGGGAGAATTAAAGCAGCTGTGAAGATTTCCCAGTGACAGCCCTGGCCACTCAGCCCAGGGTAATGTGACCCAGGAGAGCGGGCAGGACTCCCAGGGAAATCCTCAATGGGAAGAAAACCCTGGACGAAATCCCAGCTCGTGCAGATCAGGCTAATGGTGGAAGGTTGGACGTCTCCGACAGGAACCCCCAGGTATCACACAAGACACCTTGTCCGAAAAGGACTGAGGGAAAGAGACGAGAGTTTGGATCTGGAACCTGGCTGAGTAGGAAAACTTCGGGAGAGTCGGGAGAGTCTGGAAGGATAACAGGAGATGAGGACCAGGTAAAAATACTCAAGGGAATCCTAGAGAAAGGGAACTTACTCAGATGGGGAACTGGCCGGAATGGGAGACAAATAAGATTGATTCGCGAAGCCGATTGAGAACGAAACCAGCGAAAGCTGAGGGAAGGATCTGAAGAGAGAAAGTAACACAGGGTAAGTAGGAACCGCAAACACAGAGGGAAATGAGAGCATGGAGAGAGAGGATTCAGAAGCGAACTCACGGAGCGTCAAAGGCAGAAGCGACGCGAAGCACTGGCCGCTTCGTTTCCGGATAAAGGATCACGTGATTGGTCGTCCGCACGTCAAGGGAGCGTGCAACTACTAGACCGCTGCCAGCCAGTCGGGGAGAATCACCAGCTTCCATCTTAGAAATGTTAGGAATCAGAGCGCCGCACAGGCGGGTCCGACCACTTGCGGCGATGTGTAACAAGTGTTGCAATATGCTATTACGGCATGAGGAATAGAGGGAACATCCCTGAGAGGGAATGGAGGGTATATGACTTTCCCCACTGATGTTGTGTCATCCCCTTGAGGGTCGCCTCCCCCAAGAGGGTACTAAAGCCACCACGAGGGTCAGGATCATATAGCAGCCACCGTCTCCATGCCACATAGAGAGACTTGAAACAAGAGGGATGGCATCATGCCACTTACTTTTAGTATCTTTACATATATATTTTACTAAAGGCTAGGTTATTCAGCATGCTTAATATGGCAAAAGCTATTTCATTAAGCTAACTGTCATACGTATTCAAAAAGACGAGCAATTGAGCCCTTCAAGGGTGCACTGTAGCTTTTTATTTAGCCAATTTTAGTAAATGCAGAGAGAATTTTCTGCATTTAGGTTTAACATGAAACTCTTTCGTTTTCTGGTGTACATCTGGATCAAATCACATCATTCATATTATTAAACAAATGCAACAAAAAAAGAATAGCAAATGCTTAAGAGAAATTAACAAACAAAACAAACAAATGCACAATCATTGGTGATTTGCCTAAGTGTGCAATGAATGCAAAGAAACATGGTATATTATTTAAACACAAGGCAAACACCTATATGGAATGTGTGGAGTCAAAACCATGTGTCAGAGAAAAGGCATTGGGCCTCATTCCGACCCTGGCGTTAACCATTAGCGCCTTGGTTGACGCCGTTATCTCTACGACTCCGCCATGGTGAATGGCGGAATTACCGCCCCATTCCAAGGTTGGCGGGGTCGGTAATTCCCCATTCACCATGGGCCCTTCACCATTCCCATTTTTGCCCCAATGCGAATGGGGAAGGTGCTAATTACGGCACCGTAAATTACGGTGCCGTAATTAGCTCCAAGGTCCCTTTGCGGGTTGGTTTTTTAACACCTGCAAAAAGCAGGTGTTAAATTCCAACCCGCAAAGGGAACTCGGAATAGGGCGGTAAGGGTTTAACGGCACCGGTCTCGTTACCGGTGACCGTTAACCCTTACCGCCCGACTCGGAATGAGGCCCATTGTTTCTTTCTAAAACTGGGTTAATTTATTGCTGGCTCCTAGAGAAAAGGGACCTAGTCGTAGACATAGAGAGAGGCTACCTCAGGGAAAGAAGTGATGACATCATCAGATTCATCACACCCCACCGTTCGCCAATTCCACAAAGCTCCCAAAAAGAGTTTTTTTTAAAAAATGCCTTACCAAAGGCTAATCAAGAGGAACGCACAGACCTACTCACAGTACTGTACGACTGTTAAAAGATGCCAGCCCAAACACTGGCTCCCCACACCCAGTACAGCGCACTGCTGCTCTCAAGCTAGGTCTCCGCTTTAAACAATAAAATACATAAATATTATCGCCTACAGTTCCGGAGCATTTGAAAAAATTTCACTTTTCTAGCATATTAAAAACATTAACACATCTCTTTAAGAAATCCTTCTTAAAGGGTCTATGCCCAACCCTCCCAAAAAGTTATAATCGCAACATGGTTGATAAAATACCACTAGACCCCTAATCTCTGACTAATTACCACCCTTTTGTCATTCTGCCAGTTATTATTCAAAATTGTCCAAAAGTTTGTTCTTAAACCAGTAGGATCACTCATTGTTTCAGCGCTTTCCCTTGACATGGGGCCAGTCTGCATGCATGTTCAAATCCCTCTGGGCCTGACTCAGCGCTTAGGCTGCTTGTGATCACTAAATGGGGCAATAACAACTATTATTACAGTCTCTAGAAGCAGGAGGGGTCTGGCGTGAAGCATTAGGTGAAAAACTGAAATTAATTGCAACCTTTCTTAGAAAGCCTTTAGCAATCAGATCTAAATGAACTGGAGGTCCACCATGGACATGGAGCGGAAACCAGCATCTTAGTTGTTTGGGGTGGTCTTTGAGATAGAGCTGATCTACGGCAGCTAGCCATGCTGAATCCGCTCGATCTCAGAGAGGGCTATAATTGATATGGTGGACTGAGACGATCATCGTAGCAAGGGTGTCTGAAACAAAGCTAGCATAGTTTGCCTCTTCTGTGGAGCACAAAAAACCTTATGTTCAGCACCGTGATTGCAACCCTTGTATATATATAGATGCAACCAACATGTACTTTTGTGTTTGCGGATCTACCTCCAAGTATGACCCAGAAGACTGATGTCTACATTGCATCTAAGAATGGATGAAAGGGAGCAGGACGCAGCTAAATGAGGAGAACATTGAGGTGGGCCCTTTTCGCTGAAAACTCATAATAGTTTTTGTCCCCAAACCTCCATCTAAGCACTGACCGGAGCAGCCTGAAATATGGGGCTAATTATAGACGGGGAGATATCCATGCTCCCACCGACTGGGAAAGCAACAAGCAATATGTTTAGATTAGAGGTGAACATGTCCTGGCTGATCGGGTGCTTTATGATCACATATCAGGAAGTATCTGAACCCTTTATTAACCCCCACTAAAAGCAACAGCGAAGTTTAAATCCATATATAAAATAATATCTGGGAAAAAGCTCTGATTGGGCTGCAAGATAAAATAAAAACGCATCCTCTCATTCGATTCCCAAGTGCCTCCAAGACCAAATGTTTCACTGCTGAAGTGCAGGCTTGAGTCCAGAGGAGGACAAGGGCCTAAACTTTGAAAGCATCTCCCATGGACCTGAAACGTCAGGGGGAGATCGCCGCCAGTTGAGGAAACTCCTCAAAGCTCATCTTTTTGCAATATGCCCCAAGGGCTTATATGCGTTTGTGTCTTCTTTGTTTGGGGAGCTCTTTTCATCACTTGGACACCTAGAGATGGTCACCTGTATACACCACTATAGAAACATTGTACATACAGCCATGTGTCCCCATTCTAGTCTCCTAGCTATTCACATACTTCTGTACCCTCATTCTTAATCTCTTATTTCGCACCATCATTCATCTCTCCTCCTCCCGGGTCCAGCCTTAAAGGCTCACCTCTTGATATGCATTCTTTGCACCCCACTTCTTCTTACCCATTCTTAATCTCCAATTGATTGCCCCCTCACGTTTTGCCTTCTGGTATTTGTCTTCTCTGTAGTCCCTTCATCTCCCCCTCCACTTCACTATATCCAATGCGATGACCATGCCTACTGCACCTCTATTTATTTTACAAACTCATTAAAATCTTTCTCTGTGGACAACTTTACTATAGCTGACATTCACACTATCAGTCGTGTTTATTATTATGTTGGCCTTCTACATTATTGTAATTATTTACATGTATGATAGAGTTCTATATCTCTGAAAATATATATGTGTATGCCCCAATCTTATGGAGATTTTGGCCACAACCTTCGAATATTGAGGCTTGTTGCCTTGTCATCAGGATCATGTTCATCCACTCCTGGCTTTTTAGTCAATATCACTTTGGGTGCTAAGGCACATGGGTATTATAGGAAGTGTTCAATTACAAGCACCAGCATGCAACTTCCTTGTGTCTAATAAGCCATGTCCTGATAATGGTGCTTTTAATGAGGGAGCACATGCATGGAGCAGCCGAAGTGCTCCAAGCTTAACGCTGCATGGCCAATGAATGGCCGGCATATTCAGTCCTGCAGTACCGCAGCCTCCCGGTGGTGGCACTCTCAGTCTAAAGATGTAACCATGCTCGTCCCCATTTTTTGAAAACACCTGCTTTCCTTGTTTTTGAACCTTAATTTTACCACCCCTTATTTACGAAACAAAGGAGCCGGTAACATCAGTAACACCACCCTTTATGCGTGAAAATGCAGATTGCCACACATTTTTCCATAACATTCCTTTTTCTTTGTAATATACAGATTGGTCTTACTGATAGGCCTACAGGCTTCCTTTCCTTTGATTCCTTTTAATGAAAATTGGCATTTCTTTTTAGTGCGCTATAGGTCTGTAGGTTAGTCCTTCTAGATGGGATCGGGATTGCCAGGGTTTTGGAGCCACAGCCCAATAACCTGTTTTGGGAAAACATATAACTGTGTTTTTCCTAAGAAGGTCTTATTTATTGTGTTGGTTTTGTCGCACTGAAAACTGCGTTCACATTTGGTTTTCCATAGACTGGGCCTTACAGATGAATACAAAACTGCACAAACGTTTCCACTTTATTTTATTTAGTAAACCGCTTTAAGGTGGGAATTCATGCAATAAAATCTGTATCTACAGGGTATGATAATTTTGCCTGGCTGAGAAAGGGCTAGGTGCTAGCACAGAACTTAACATTTGGCACTATGAATAAATGCAACTTCAATTACATGCAGAAGTTTCATATGAAGGTTATTCAAGGATACATAAGTATTTGGTCATTTTCTAAATCTACCGGTGCAAGAGAATCCTTACATTGGCACAGCTAACAATTAAAACCTGACACAGGGTTCGGAATTGAGAGGAGCTGGGAGCAATTTAGCTCTTGTGTGTAGCCTTCAAGAGCGTAGATCGCTTGATACCAACAAAAACCAGGGGGTACTTTTGGCTCCCCAGCCGATCTGATGCTGAACAAACACACCTATATGCAAGCACAGAACTTTACTTGGATGTTGCTATAATTGCCCATCTGAATGGTAGCTATTCATGTAGCCAATTCATTCGTTATTCATCAACCTCAAAACTTTAAGATGACTCTGTAAACTCAATGGGAGTCAAACATGTTACTCAAAGATTGCTGACACATTTATGCAGCAGAACGTCAACACCCACTGAAAAAGCAAACACACCACATACCGGATACCAGCACACGCTCTTCCTCACTCAGGCAACCATAACTACTGGATTTACTCACACCGCCTAATCACACGGCCTGGAAAGGGGTTCTATGTGAGTCGAAGGGATAATAGTCACAGTAATCAGCACTTTGTAAGCACAATGGAAGTGTATGCGAGACGACAGGCGCAGTTTGTGTTGGATCACCACAGATAATATTAATTACACCAAGTTCATTACAAGACGCCAGACTTGGGAATCCAAAGGGAGCTTCGAAAAACATTTTAAATGGCTGAAGCCAGCAAACATAGGTTTCCCCAGAAACACTGCCACCTGCAGTTTCACACACGCAAGACTTAAACACACTCTGACCTGAGTTGCTTTGGGAATGCAGAAAATGTGTGGCAAAGTGCTGGAAAAGGGGAGTGATCCCGGGTGCTGATCGCCTGATCCCACCATGCTGCAGGGGCAGGGCTGCGTCCGACGCAGTGACCCTACCCACGGGCCTGCCCGGCGGAGCGCTTCACGGGGCCCTTCAGGACCGGGGCACGGTACCCAGGGCCAAACAGCTCACACCCAAGCTCACACGTGCCTTCTTCAAAGCAAGAGCCCCACACGGGCCCCTGCAGCATCAACATTGAAGCAAAAGTAAAGTTTATCATTACATACTTGTTTAAATAAATAAATGTTCAGTTTTGGACTATGCGCCTTCTTTCATGCCACTAATCCCTGCAATAATACAAAAACAGGGTAGGTTGGTAGCAGCAGCCAGACATCCACAGATCAGGGAACACACCCCATCCCAATCTCTGTCTCCGGAAGACGCACTGATGACCCCCACAGGAGTGGGCGTGGACTCTTGCACCTGTGGGCAGGGGACACCGGACATCCATCATCCGATGGGAACGCACGGCTTTCGCAACCCCCCCCCCCCCCCCCCCCCCCAGAAGGAAAGATTTTTGCAGACCACATTTAACTCTGTAGTTTTCAGGCCCGGTTTTCAGGCCTGTAACCATGGACAGCTACTCAAGTGAAAAGTGTGTTTTTAGCCGCCATGCTCGGCCTTATGACTAAATATTTTTAAATAATGCAACAGTGCAAAGGTAGCCAATACAGAATTAAGCTGGAATCTGTCCAAAATCGGTCAAAAATGTATCTATCGTACTTCATATAATATACAATATGTGACCATTTTATGCAAACTATCAAATGTGCAAAAGCCACACATGTCGGCTAGAAGTAAAAAACATGTCAGTGATATTCATTTTGCTAGACTGCAATGTTTGCAGAAATGCAATCTACCAAAAACGGTGAATTTAAAAGTAGACAAAAAATATGCTTCCATTCCCGGGTTTCATTCCCTTTTAGTGTAGCGCGCGTACCTCGGGGCGTACCTACCGCGGATATAAGACCCCCATGTCAGATCCCAACGCCAAATGGGTTGCCACAGGCAACTTGCCAATTTATCCAAAGGAAGTCAGTCCATTGGGGGGAATCAAACTCATAGCTATATTTTGATGTATGCGTAAAAAAGTGATATATCATGCAAGACGCTCGTTTTTGCATGTTTTACTGCATATGCAAACCGGATGTGCAGATTTTCCCACTGGTGAATTGGCCTGACCACAGTCGATAAAATCGCACAGGATATCCATGCAATTCCAACGTTTGTTTATGCCAGCTTGTACAGACAAGTCAGAACAGTCCATTACCTAGACACAACTAAACCATGCACATGGAGTCAGGTCAACGTAAAAGGGCAGACATTGACACATTGGGTATAATACGGCATCATGGAGGGAGCCGCACCCTCCGGGAGGCGTGCACTCTGTGAATCGTGATACATCCCTTCTTCTTTGCTCTTGGGTGACAGGCAGACTGAGCAGGGGGCACTGCCGGCGTCTTCCTGCATGCCCCGCGCACAGGCAGGGCTACTCTACCCGCTGCAAGGTCACTTCAACTTCTAGCAATTCCCAGAGTGCGGTATCAATCCTATACATGATAAGAGACGTCTGCGACCTTTTGAGGTATTCCTGCCCGCCATTCGAGCATTTGTGCACCGGCAGAATATCCCACATTCGTTAGTGGCCTGGATACTATAACACGGTGCAGGTACTTTTATTTATTTGTTTGAGATGGAATAAAAGCACGCAGATTGTGAACATTTAGTGCAGACATTAGCAATGTGTTAAGCTGTTTCAGCACTTTTGTGTTTTGCCCTGAGAGCAACACTATTACTGGCCCATTACTAGTAGCAGCCGAGTAAGTCATCATTTTCAAGCCCATTTTCAAGTATGTACTCAAGATATGTTGCAATCCAATATGCCTCGTGGCCCATAGTATCAATTTAAACCCCGATTTGAATGCATGGACTAAAAGAAACAGTGGATTCCCAGTGGGTCAAGCAATGTATAAGCTTCTCTACTGCCTACCCCTGTGCCTACCTTACAGTCAAGCTTACAATCTTACCCGTGAATCTTCGGCGAGGCAAATTCACACCCGGGGAAACACTGCGCACGTGCCTGTGCTCTAAACTGAAGAACAGTCCAGAACAGTGAGAAGGTGGTCACACGTGCGTGCGCACCCATCACCCCACCATACTATAACAAATTGTATTGGCTGACAAACAACCAATGAAAATTCGTACAATCTGTGTTACTATCCGGGTTACTATGCTATTTGGAAGCTGAAAAAGCCTACAGACACTAGGCCCACCCATAAACACCAAGAAACACGGGGCCCGACAGAAAAGCTGCACCTTGAAAAGTGCAATTGAACGACAGAAAAGTGCAATTGAGGAGCACATCTCCACGTTTTCAAGTGTATAAAGTACCCCTTTTCCGCTTTTTTGGGTATGAGCATGCATACCATTAATATTTGTGAGTGCCACCACCCATGCAAGGCTGGGGAAGCAAAACGCTTCGGGACCAAAAACAACAGAAAAAACTCACCACTCCTCACACACTAACCAAACACAACCACACCTCTTAAAAATCGCAGCAACCCGCACGCACTTCACCACACTGCAACAACAAACACACCACACAGAACCCCACACAACAGCACACAGACTCAGAATCGAATACCACACCAAAATGCTCGGCGAATGCATACCTGCCTAACTTCCAGATTTTTCCCAGAGACTCAGGAAATATAATAATTTCTCGAGGTCTGAGGTCTAGGAAGACCCTGGAATCTCAGGAATTTTTGTGTTCTTTCCGGGTCCGTCAGATCCTCCACCCGATTGGCTGCCAAAGACTGCTGCCGGTAGCCAATCGGGTGGAGGTTTGCGCGGACCCGGAAACGGCGCAAATGTGCCTCCTATGAGCCCGTTGTTGGGGTGGGGTGCAGCTTTCACCGATTGCTTTTTTTTTAAAATCCTTGCAGGACTTCGCCACCGTGGCTCCCTGCCAAGTGTGGCTTTGTCTCTGCAGCAATGACTGTAATGCTTCCAGCACATCGGCAAAAAGAGTGCAGGTGAAGCAAAATAACGCACGTTTATTTTGCTTCATCTTTCATTCTTTTTTACCGACTTTCAATGCGAACGCACATTTCTTTTGCTTTTGTTCTTTTTGCCCAGGTTAGGGGGGGCTCAGCCTGAATGAACCACAGCCATCAGGTTTGCAGGCTGGACAACTCACCACTGCACTAAATAACCTGATGAAAAAACAACTAAGGTGAAATGTCCGATTTCGGTACTGCAAAATTCAGGGAAATCCTTTGTATTGGTTCTTGGAGTTTACATGTGCACATTTTAACGTGTTCATTTTATGGAAGGTGAATGCCTTTTGTCCTATGCAATATGGGTGGTTGTGAAAAGGGAGTTTAATGAAATATGCATATTTCAATTTGAACTGCACATTTCTGATGTCACATCACATTACAACGGAGTTGACCTTTTTGACATGTGAGCAGGGCCATGTGAAAACAGGCAGAGTTTTGTGTGACTGTGGGCGGGGCATAAATCTCAGGATTTTTGATTTTCAAATGTAGACAGGTATGGGGCGAATGGTGTTAACCGAACTCAAGCTGCCAACAGTACTTCACTGCTCCCTTGCTCTTCTCCAAACTTTGTCCTACTAACACACCTAACCTTCCCCTTTTTTGTTTTAGATCCGCCAGAGCGTCAGGGGACCATTTTGTTGGTGATAGTGCACGTTACAAATATCCTTTAAATGTTAAAGGTATTTGTACCATGCACCGTCACCAACGGAATTGGTCTCCAGGCGCTCTGGCGGATCTGTAAACAATAAGGTGGGATGGGTTAGTAAGGTGAAGAGGGAGTAGGATAGTGAGGGGAGTGGTGTTCTGTTGGCAGCTTCAACTCGGTATACACCGGGTGCTGAGCTTTGGTGCGGGTATTGGATCAGTGTCAGTCTGCGTGTGCTGTTGCTCCGGCTTATGTGTTGTTGCAGTGTTGTGAAGTGCGTGCGGCTTGTTGTGCGATAGATGGTTGTGTGAATTTTTTTAGTGAGATAAGTATGCAGAGTTTGAGCTTATATTGGTTAGTGGGTTACCTGACCTTTAGCATGCTAACATTCACAGTTTTGTCTAAGTGTGGCACTTGCCGGCCTCCACAATCCCATCCAGTTGCGGCGCATGCCAATGTCTAGAGTTCTATCTAGGTGTGGGCATGCCAACATTCACAGTCTTATCTAGGTGTGGCGTAGGCTAGTGTTTAGAAATCTGTCTAGGTGTGGGCATGCTAACATTCACAACTCTATCTGGATGCTACGCAGGCTGGTGTTCACAATTCTTAAGTGTGGCACATGCTAAAATTCAAGTTTCATCTAGGCGCGGGCATGCTATCCTTCAATCAATCCTATCTAGATGTGACGCAGGCCAATGTCCACAATTCTAAGTGTGGCCTATGCTAGTCTTCAGGTTTCGCAACGGTGCGGGCATGCTACCATTCAAAAGTCCTATCTAGATGCGGACGCAGGCTGATATTCACAATTCTATCTAAGTGTGGGCATGTTGACATTCAGGTTTCACCTAAGTGCGGGCATGCTACCATTCAAAAGTCCTATCTAGATGCGGACGCAGACTGATATTCACAATTCTATCTAAGTGTGGGCATGTTGACATTCAGGTTTCACCTAAGTGCGGGCATGCTAACATTCAAGGTCCTATCTAGATGCGTAGATGCGACGCAGGCTGATATTCACAATTCTATCCTGATATTCACAATTCTATCTAAGTGTGGACAACATTTCATTTAAACAGTTAAAGCGAGCCCAGCTGCTTGCTGCATCTGAGGGAGCGCTCAGTGCTTTACTGGTCTGGCTTGTCTCATCTCGTCTGTAATGGATGTCGGGCTGGTGTCCCCTTACCCATTATGTACGAGCCACCGCTAGTAGACCCTCTGCTCTGACAAATACGTTTCTTGTGCTTTTCATTCTTACTTAGCCTACCGTCCGTCGTTGCTTTCTTGGCCCGGACTCTCGGTCTCTGCTTCCCATATTTCCTCCCCCCACCTCATCCCCGTTTCCTCTTCAAGTTTCTTGTTCTGCGTTTTGCGATGACGCCTTTGGAATTTCAATCCCTGACAGTTAATGGGCCTTACTTTTCGAGGATATGTCGTCCTTTGTGTGGAATACATATTTTCTCAGATAGCATGCACGCCAAGGGGCGAATTTCCCATAGATGCGATCTGCAATGATACAAACCAGCCAGGAAAGGCATTGAAATCCAACGATGGCTGGCTGCTGCTCCTTTAAAACTCAAACATAACCACACACATCCACAACCCGAGCACAGCAGCTGTCTCCCCTAACGGAGGTAAACAAGTTGAATTCAATTAGGTCTGTTCCAGTGAGAGATCGTTATCCCCTCCCCTCTCGCCTTCCAGCCCAGGCACAAAGAGCACGGGGACTCTCCAGCAGCAATTACCGTCTCGCTGCCGCCGTGCACGCTCAAGAGCAACCACGTTAAGTTCACATGTTTTCCCAGCATTATTTATGCGTGTGTGTTGCTGCACCTCAGCCCACCTCTGCCGCATTTCACACATCACCCCCAGTACTACACAAACACACACCGGCTGTTGTTGTGGCTATACACTAACATAGGCTTGTGCTTTACTCTTATACACTTTGCATGTTGATTAATGTTAGTGTGACAGACAGACAAGGCAGCCTGCCTCTTTGTTCACCCACGTCAGGGATTTTGAAAACCTGCCATGGATTTTGTGTGCGCTTTTCTTTTTCTCAATACAGAATAAGAGCTATTGAGGGGTTGGGATCATTTTGGGAGCATGTAGTTTACAAGACCAATAACAAGTAAGGACATGTTGCAGAAAACACGTGCAGCCTCTGAAGCCAACACAAGTTATTTGATGCTCGAAGAAAATAAACATGTTCCTTAAGAGATTCATTACTTCCGGTTGAAGAAGTAAACAGAGCAAGTCAAATATTAACCTCTGCTCGTAACGTTCTTGGCTCACGTTCTAGCATTGTGCTGCTCTGATTACTTACTGGTAATCTTCATTACTCCTAGTCCTACTCTCCTCCTCACAGTACTTCATGCGGCACCTGCCTCCGACACAGCACCTTCTTCTATTTCTTTAAATCCCTATAACTTCTCCCTCACATCCACGTCACTCAGTTTCATATTACCAAGCCGGAGCATGGGATCTTCCCCGCAGGGAGGGTCTGTACTGTGACAAGGAAGAGTAGGACTAGGAGTAATGAAGATTACCAGTAAGTAATCAGAGCATTACCTCCACGTCCACTCTTCCTCGTCCCAGTACTTACTTCATGAGGTATACCAAAGCAGCAACGGGGAAAAGGTCCCAATGAGACACAGAGTCAAAAACAGTGCAGCAAAATACATACACAATACCTCTTAAATCACATCCCCGCAGACAAAACTCCAACCACGAAGGAACCAACCCCCGAGTGGGAGCAACTCAACCCATAGCGGTTGATGAAAATGCCTAGACCAGCCAAGGCGGCAGCCATACAAATCTCTTGAAGAGAAAAACCCTCCTTGCATCGGCCCAGGAAGCCGCCAAACCCCTGGTGGACCGCCCCTGATCGTGCGCAGGCACAGGCATGCCAGAAGCCACATAGGCTCTGGAGATCACAACCCGGAACAACCGGAAAATGGAAACCACAGATTTGTTATGCCCAGCCCCAACCGGACCACAAGCAATCAGAAGACTATCAGATTGGTGGAAAAAACAAACCAAGCCAAATACTCCAACACGTCCCGCCGGACATCAATGTTAAGCCGAGCCACCTCCTCAGGCGTTCTTGGATCATGAAAGAAGTTAGGGAGAACCAGACCCTGAGAGGTGTGAAAACCGAGAGACAATTTAAGGGAGAAACTTCGGACCACACACCAGCACCACCGAGTCTGGCAGCACCCTCACGAAAGGAGCGTGACATAAGAGAGCCCCAATCTCCCCAAGCCTACAGGCAGAAGTGGGGGCAATAAGAAAAGCAGATTTCAGTGTAAGATGTTTGATATCAATCTCGGTAATGGGCTCAAAAGGAGGCCCGTGAAGGAACCGTAATACAAGAGGGGGATCCCAAGGGGGAAGCCCTTTATCAGCACAAGGACGGGAAGAAGAAAAACCCTGGGTCAACTTCCCCACCAACACCTCCCCATCCAAGTGACCATCAGAGTCCCCCAAAAGGAATTTCATGGAGGCCCACTGAGAGCGAAGCCTGGAAAAACTGCCAGGCCCCAGTCAAAAACCCCTCCTGGAGCAACCGAAGGATAGCAGAGAGGCCAGAACGCAGGGGAAGGATCCCAGACCGGCCATACCAGTCTCGGAAATGGCCCCAATGTCTGCCGAACACCTTCAGAGTGAAGGGTCTAAGAGCATCCATTATGGACTCAACTACAGGATCTGAGAACCCCTGAGATATCAACCTAGATTGAGCAATAGCCACACTGCCCATTGCATCCAGTGGACTTCCAACCGCAGATCCCCTTGAAGGGGACATGGACACCTCGGAACCAGCCAAGGTTCCTAGACCCGAAGCTCCAACAGAGAGGAGAGCCAACTCCGGCGGGACCAGAATGGAGCTAACAACAACACAGTCACCCTGGACACTCTGATGCGCCAAACCACCCGGGGCAGAAGGGGAATAGGCGGAAAGGCATAAAGGAAAACCCCAAGGCCAATGTACAGAGAGGGCGTCCATCCCCCAATCCCCTTGGCCTGAAACCGAGAGCAGAAGAGGGGAACTTATGCTGAGGCCGGGGATGCAAACAGGTCTAGAACCAGGAACCCTAATCTGACACAGGTCACCGCAAAGACCTGGGCCAACAGGACCAGTTCTGCAGAGGAGTGAAAACCGGCGTCTGAGAAGATCCGCTTGAACATTGTCCACCCTTCTGATACGTGAGGCCACCAGAGACACCAGATGAGATTCCTCTCAGGTGCCTATCAGCGCTGCTAGAGCATTCAAGGAGCGTCCAGAACCCCTTTTGCAGTTGACATATGCCAAGGCTGTCGTATTGTCCGATCGGACCAAAAACCGCCAACCGTCCAGCAACTCCTCGAAATACACAAGAGCTTGGACAATGGCACAACTCTTGCCAATTGGATGATCACCGGCTTTCCCCAGATCTCACAACCCTTGAGCTGAGAGGACCCCCAATGTAGACCCTTTCTGCTGGTGTTGGTAGTAAGAGAGGCCACAGGAGGAAGGACCATGCACACCTCAGCCTGTAGACCTGAAACTCCCCCGCCACCATAGCAGGGATACTCGCAGCGCTGGGGATACTGAAAACAAAACTACGAAAGCCGAGATGTCGGGAGCCAGTGGGAGAGAGTATAAGACACCAGGGGACGTAACCGAAGACAGGCTCAAGGAACCGGAAAACACGCAAGACGCCACGTGCCCCGTAACTTCAGCAACAGGCGAGCCGAGAGATACTGCCTTCTGAGAACCCAGCCCAGAACAGCCAACAAGCGCCCCCCCCCGCACAACATCCAGAGTACGCTCTCCCCAGACGTCCGGACAAGCAGTGCAGGGTCTTGAGACCCATAAGCAGGTGACACATCCTAGAAGGCATAGGGACCAGGAACACCCGTAAGTAGAAAACTTGACCCTGAACAGGGAGAGGAACGGGCAAGACAGTAACCCACAACAACCGTTCGGAGAGAACGGATCCCATGGCCAACTACTTGGACCGGGAGCTGGGTACCAAAGTCCTAACCATGCAAACCTGGACAGGAGGAGACAGGAACGGCAACTGATACCCCCCTCCGGAAGGAGCCCATTACCCAGGAAGCCAAACCCCACCAGTCCCATACACGTCCGAGAATATAGAGACGAGTAGCCAGGGAAAACCTCGAGTCACTGCACTTGCACCAGAGGGAAATCACAGGACGTTGAAACAGGCCTGCGCCACAAAATATAACAGCATGCTTGTCAGCCCACAAAAAGATCCGACCTATCAAAAGGAAGATACAGGACAGCCCAGAAGTCCAGCAGACTATGGCCCCCTCAGCTGACAGAGGAGCCACCAGGCTGGCGTGAAAAGGGCAGAGTACTGTCACAAAGCGGGGTAAAGCAATCCATCCCGGATAGCAAACATCAAAGGCAACCCCCTACCTGGGGTATGCCTATACTGGAAAACCCACTGAAGTGACAACCCCTCCACCGGCACCAGGGGCTCTGAGAACCCCTGTAAGCACAGACATGTGCTACCATGTGCCCTATCACATCTCACAAGTCTGAGAGGAGGCATGAAAGCAACACGTCGGCACCGGAGGACCTAGGCCCTAAAAGAAGAGACACTGAGAACCCCCTGCATGACCGTTACTTCCATGATGCATTTTCCATAATCCCATGCCGGACAAGGGAAAAGCAAATCAACTCCTTTGACTTACCCTCGCGCAGTTTAGAGGAAGAGGACAGGACAAGGAGTCTGCGTCCATAGCTAGCACAGACCCAAACACACCACTAACACGCCACATGACTGAGAGGTGGCTTGAGCCCTGTATCCAGTAGCTGGTAGCCCCATGCTCTCAATGGTTCCAATGCGTCGGTCTAGGAAGGATGAAGGACCGAGTCAGCACAGCTGAGACTCGAACCCGAAGTGTAGACTATGTCAGGCCGGTACCCTTCCGGCCGCTTGCAGACGTGTCCAAATCTGCGCCGTATTCACAGGCAGCACGCAAGGAATGCAGCCAACATCCGGTGCATCCTGGGCTGTGTGTGTCTGAGGAGCGGGTGGTATGTGACATGCCTGTGACCGTACAGAGCCCCCGCACTTTCAAATACTCTCTGTCACAGTCACCCCACAACAAGAAGCAGAGAGACCTCACAACAAAAAGGGAAGGCTAGCCCATACTGCCAAGTGCTTGCCATCATTTCCAATAAAGATGTGTACACAGAGCACGAGGAAACGGCCTGTCGAAGGAGTCAAGATGGCCATACCAGCAAGAGAGGGGAAAACATCAAGCACAGTCCTCCCCTCTCCTTATCTTCCCCCAGATAATGCAGCTAACATCCGGTGCATCCTGGGCCGTGTGTCTCTGAGGAGTGGGTGGTATGTGACATGCCTGCGACAGAACAGAGCCCCTGCACTTTCAAATACTCTCTGTCACAGTCACCCCACGACAAGAAGCAGAGAGGCCTCACAACAAAAGGAAAGGCTTAGCCCATACTGCCAAGTGCTTGCCATCATTTCCAATAAAGATGTGCACACAAAGCACAAGGAAAAAGGCCTGTCGAGGAGTCAAGATGGCCATACCAGCAAGAGAGGGGAAAGCATCAAGCACAGTCCTCCCCTCTCCTTACCTTCCCCCAGATAATGCAGCTAACATCCTGTGTATCCTGGGCTGTGTGTCTCTGAGGAGCGGGTGGTATGTGACATGCCTGCGACAGAACAGAGCCCCCGCAAAGGCTCTCTGCCACTATCACCCCACGACAAGAAGCAGAGAGACCTCACAACAAAAGGGAAGGCTAGCCCATACTGCCAAGTCGAATCAAGATGGCCAAAACAGGAGGAGAGGGGAAAAACATCAAGCCCAGTCCTCCCCTCTTCTTACCTTCCCCCGGGCTGTGCAGGACCTGGGACACAATGCTCACGCTGCTGTCCGGAGCCCAGCAAAGAACCGAGTGGGGCAATCCAGCTCAACTGTGACCCCAAGCCCCGCAGGAGGCCCAGGAGCAGTGCCGCACCTGAGGGAGCCGAGGGCCCCGCCATACAGCCCCCCCCAGGGGGCCAGCAATCGATGCTCCCCGGTGCCCTGCACCGGGAAGAAAAAGTCCAACCTAACAACCTAATACAGTTTAGGTAAAGCTTCTAAGGTACCTGGAAGATGAACCTAAAATGGCTGAAATTTTTGTGTGCTAACCAGTGGTGTCCAGCGTCGCTAGGGGTGGGGGGGAGGGCGGGATTTGTGGCGGGGGAGCGGTGCCATGGGGGCCGTGCCCCCTCTGAAATCCTGGCCCCCCCTTGTCTCCCCCCTACCTAAGGCAAGCAGTGACCAGGTGTTCTCTGTTCGGGATGTTATTTGTGACATTCACTAAGGAAAATGTCTGCAGATCACATGGCAAATACTCTCCTATTGTCTGAAAGCTAGCAGGGAGTGATCTTGGTATGAACATGAGCACAAGCCACTTCTCAGGTGTTCCTGCCCGGCTTCTACACAGTGACCCTCATAGTGTGCAGAACAGTTTGCAGCCCCCTCCCATCAGAATGTAGTGCACAAAACTGCTAATGATGGGACATTAGTCACTGAATGGTTTCATGCCTGCATACTGATGGGAGGGGAGGTGCAGTGGGGTGTGGGTAGTTGGTGTACACGAAGCCTCTGTGCAGGAGTGCTTGTGATGTCACATATTACCTTTGATAGGTGGCCCCCCCACTTTTTTCTGTGAACCCCCCTACATTTGTCTTTGGCCCCCTCTGTGCCCCTCCTAAATTTGATTCCTGGCAATGCTACTGCTGTTAACAAGAACTCAGTTTGGTGTTGCATTTAATTTCCGACTGGACATTATGTGCACATTGTGATGAAGCCAGCCCATCACCTTTATCACTGACCCTCGAGGATCATTTCTGATGCCTAGGGTACAGTAGCCAGCTTACTGGGCTACACAGCCAGGGGTGCAAGCTTCCTGGTGGGGAGTTCCCGCTCCCTCCCAGAGTCTTAGTGTGGACAGCCCACAGCTGGGCCGCTCCCCCATAGTTGTAAGCATCCACCACCTCACTCATCATACTGGGCCTTCCCCATCGTCGGGCTCCACCCTCCCCCTGGAAGCCCCCCTTTGGAATTCGCCGAAATAAAGAGGCAGGACCAGTTTTCAAAGGTGCATGACACAAATGCTGCAGCAAGCTTTATTGCATAAAGCCAGGAGCTATCTTACAGGTGATCTGTTTCTCCACCATACCTCAGGATTATTCTATGCTGGGTGTGGCTTCTTAAGCACCCCCCCAGCCCCTTTCAGCGTCCAAAAGACCCTGCTGGGTAGACCTCTCCCTCCCTAATCATTCCCTCTTTACACATGGCCATCTCTTTACTTAATGTTTTACTTTTACCTTTTGTTATTTTCTTTTCTTCTTTCTTTTCTTCCATTCATGAACGTTTTCTTCCATTCTATCCATCTATTCATTCGTTCTTTATTCACATTCTCTCATTCTATTTCTATTCATTAGTTTCTTTCTTCACATTCTACCCTTCTTTTCATTGTTCTCTTACTTGTCTTTCTATTTCCCCATTTCTTTCTCCCCCACTCGGTGCCCCTTCCCCCGTCTAACCCATCCCCTTTCCGCCATTCTCGAGTCTCTTCTTAATCCCCCAGTGCTTTCCTCCCACTTCGGTTTTGTTCATTACCCCCTTACGGTTTCCTTTCACAGTTCTTTCTATTCCTCAAAATACCTATCATCCCCTCCCCAAGTTCTTCCTATGCCCCACATCTTAGCCCCAAATGCTTTTGGCCTGCCCCCAACTCCTTCCATTGCTAATCGATTCCATCCCCAGTATCCTCATTCCCTTCCCAGCTCTTTCAGTACCCCCATACCCACGCCTCTGCAACCGCCCAATTCATTCCAAACCCAAAATCCTTACTCCCCCAATGCCTTTCCAACCCCCAACTCTTCCCACTCCCCAGCTCCTTCCCAATCCCCCAATTCTTTCCTTACCCAACTCCTTCTTTGCCCCCATTCTTATCCATTCCCCAAACACTTTCCTTTCCCAATCCTTCCTGTAACCAAATTGTTCCCTATCCCCACCACTTCCCCCCTTTCCCAGGTTTTCGTTCCCCTGTTACTTTTCCCTTTCCCCTTCTTCCGAGCTTCCTACACGTCCCCCCGCGTTGGAGCTGGAAGGACTTCCAAACCCTGTACCCCTCCCCCTTTCCCTGGGCCTTTCCTGAGTCTAGTACTCCTTGGCGCCGTACATTCTAAGCTATTGGTTGACACCTTTGTGGTATCTGTCCGCTCTTTCTCTTGGGATCGACCTGTGACTACGCCATGGCTCTCTGCTGGTTACCGGCGGCAGAGAGTTCCCCCTGGACGCCAGGTCATGGCTCGCCCTAGGGCAACGGACTTACCACCAAGATTCGCCTCACGCACGCATTCATCACAACATTGATGCCATCAGCAGGGCCACTCTGGACGTGTCCGGCGGCATTTTGAACTTTGGAGAGGGGCTCTGGCCCCAGCCTTCACCCTTGTGTGAAAGTGTCTCTCTTACGGACTGCCGCCACTGAGCGCTTTAATCAGAAAGCCTGCCCCTGCCTGGCGGTGGTGGTGTCCACTGTGTCTTCAACATTACCTAATATGTTCTAGCCTGCAGATCCCCCTGTCACAACTGAAAACATACCCACCCTGACAACCCGCTGAAAGCAAAGAAATCCCCAACCTTAACCAAAGGATGACTTACTTAATCTTAGACCAACAGAAACCTTAACTTCCCATGGCTTACCCCTTAACCCTAGGCACAAATAAATACCTTGTGTTTTTTCGCTATCCTACTGTCAGGCGAGGGCGGGTGGGAGCTCAGGCGGGGGCTGAGGAAAGAGACTGGGCTCTGCAGTCCGCCTGCCTTACATCTTCTCCCCAGAGCCCAGCTGGATGTGGCTGGGCCCGGGGACACCCCTTCCCCTAAGGAAGAGGCAACGTGGGAGTGCCCCCCCCCCTACTGAATTTCACTGTTAATTTGGGAGTTCACAAATCACGGCCCACTGCCCTGTGTAATCCCAAACCAATGGGCATCCCAGTTAGTCTTGTCTCCGTCCCCATTGCCTTGTTCATACCCCATTGCTTAAATCAGGGGCCTTTATATGGCATGACTCGTCTAAGGTACTGTGTGAAATCGATGGGTGTAAACTCCCCCCACTCCCAAATCTCATCTGGTCACTGACTAAACCTACGCCCTAAACGGGCCTAAAGTGGCTCAGCACGAAACCCCACATCCCTTGCCCGATACCCCCCTGCGAAGGAACTTCAGCTAATTGTCAGCAAACAAACCGCAACTGATGGTGGTAAGTCAAAATTCACCTAAGCCACTGAGCAACCCCAGATGTGGAACAATGTACCAGTCCTCCCAAAACCCAGGACCGGAAGGAAACGTAGCTTGAGGAGACCGCTACCCCATTCTGTTTAAACTTGCCTTCTGTTAACAAGAGAATCTCCCTATGAGACTTCTCCCTTCCGCCCAAGTCACTTACCCACATTTAACTTATTGAATAGGCAATTAGGGCTCCTTCCCGGGTTATCCGTCCGTGTGAGCCACTGATTCCTAACCCACTGAGAACTGAGAAAATGGAGCCCCCTGTGCCAGACATTTGTTTGTATTGTATTTGCTTGTTTTGGAAGACGTCGGGGCGATGCCTTTCGTACGGCTGCCCTAGTGTTTACAAATCACATAAATTGCTCCTTGAAAGTTAATTACCCTCTGTTGCGTTTGTTATTTATTTATGCTGTACCTAGAGCATGTTTGCATCCTCCATTCGAAGTATGGAAAAAACATGTATGGTCTTGCACCCCTGTTTTTCCGCTCGCCGCTACCAGCATGTGCCATTACTATTTGCAGTTGAAGGCTGCCTTGGAGGCTAGGCGAGCACTTTGTGAATTTTCTTTAGCTGCCCCATGGGCATTGCCACCTTGAAAACAAAAGATAAAATGTATTAGTATAGGTCATGACCAATTAATTCACTTCGCAACATTATTAGCAGGCCCCTCACAGGGACCCATCAACCTAGCACCCACAATGTTAAGGCATGCAAAATCAGCAAGCCAATGTGCCCCCTTTAAAACCACCAACTTTCCCACCTCTACCCTGCAGAGTGCGGCATCCCCAGCCAGACAACTTCCTCTGTGTCCCGGCCGCCTGCAAGCCTTTTGACCCTCATTCACGAGGTGGGGTGCTCATTCACGGCCTCCGCCGCAAGACCAAGTCAAAACCAGCAAAACTTACATCCAACAATTCCATGTGTACTACCCTGGGGCCCATTAGGGATTGTCCAAATTCTAAGGTATTAACCCCTCTGCAGCTGCGCAAGGGACGTCTGTCGGAATCTAATCGTTAGCATCAGATGAATGCAAACCAAAACACAAGTTAGTAAAGTATGTAAATACACTACAGCGGGTGAGCGACAATTAGGGAGAGAGGGTGCTAAGAGGACATACGTAATGGCGAAAGTGACTATCAGAGAGATTAAGTGAGCGAGAACCCCAACTCTTAGGTAGCACGCCATCTGCAGGGGGACCACCGCCTTGCTGCAACGGAACCCACCTAGGTTCACACATGGTCTCTCTACTTCTCTAATATCATGGCAGGCTGTCAAATGGCTGTCCAAGAAATGTCATATGTTCTCACTTGCTCCAATTCTTCTAGAAGTCATCAGACTTCACTTTCACAAAGGGCTGGAGCATCATAGGTTGACCAACTCAAGCACCCCCAACCTTTACGCACGTTAGGCACCATTCTCCCACTAGCCCATTCAATATATGTTCAGTTTGCGCGCCCCTTACTTCTATTTTGAACGGTAATTTATAGTCTCTCAACCACAGCCTCAAACAATTTGCTGCCTCTGCAAGACTGCCATTGTGCATTGAAGAATATTTATTCAGCAAAACTTGTCAAAACCTCCTAACCTCAATGCCTGGAAACCTACCATTCGCTGCAACCCAACCCGCGTTTCACACACTTGTGATCTGGGTGCCTGCTGTCCCTAATTCGGGTACAAGGTTTACACCACCGGCCTGCGCTGAAGTTTTGTTGGATGTGCTAATTAGACTCCCCCAAGCCCCTAATGCACATTCAGCGCAATTCTCCCACTAACCCATTCCACATATTTTCGGTTCACCTGCCCCTTATGTATACTTTGAACGGGGTAGTCTTCCCACACTTATTCTCTCTCAAACAACAGCCCAAGGGTGTCGCTGCCTCTGCAAGATGCCACCGCCACCTCCCGTGCCCTTCATTTCACCGGCCTCTCCTATTCCAGACCTTGCCACGGTACGGCAACCGTGCCTTCATTCAAACTACATAACCAATCAAGACATCTAGACTGCGCAGCGACTGCACCTTCCTATCAAACAAAATCACACAACATCCCTATTTGGGCGTCTGCCTTTGCGCAACAACCCCTAACGTTGTGTTGTATTCCAAAGCCTTAGCACCCTTTCCCCCCTTGCAGCCCGCTTCCCAAAAACCAGAGATTAAACATTTAAAGTGCTACCTTAATGTGGCAGGTACACGCTTTGAGGGGTCACTATAACTGATTCCTTAGTGGTCAAGCATGCAGTATTTCCAAAGAAGAGATATTTCATCGTTCCTCTAAATTTCAGGTTACAATATCACAACTTTTATTCCTGCTTTGATGTCTATTCATTTTTCTCCATACAAAAGCACTGCTGTGTCCAATGATCAATATGGATTCCCAATGGAGTCCTTTGCGACCCCACAATGTCAAGAGGAGCGTTCAAGTTACTGCGAGTACACTGCTTGCATTAACAGCCATTCCGTTTGCCAAACTTGCAATGGTCCCTTAAGTTTGCCCTAGGAATTGCCCCCTATCACACCCCCCCACACCCCATTGGTAACCTAGCTACTGCCCACCCAATCACACGAGCCAGACCATCAACAGCGTACCTTAAGCGCAATGCCCGGCAGGGTGATGCATCACACCGCTCTGCGCCAAAGCTACCCCAACCAACAAATCCCAATGAACACCAGTGTGGGATGCTTTAACCCACTAGTCTATGCCCTGCAACTTCACTGTGCGCTGCCTGCATCAGAAACAACAGGATGGCCACCAAAAAGATCTTTGCGCTAAAAATCTCTGAAAGTGCGCAGTAAAACCTGAAAAATAGGCCACCAATCCATGTTGCCTATGTCAGTGGTAACACAGGAGATCACTGCCAAAACCTATCATTTGGCTGCCCACAGAGGAAAATGAAACTACTTGAAAAAACACTGCTGCATTGCAAAGGAAAACCCAAAACTGCTTTAAAAATCCATTTTTACTTGGCTGTGGAAAGTGCAAAAATCATGGTTTTCAAACCTCACAAAAGATCCAACATCCTTGTTGGGTGTTAAACATCACTTTATCAAAGAATTCACCTAAGCACAATGTCAGCAGAAACATATTTTATTAGAAGAAAATCCACATTCAAAGATGCTTGCTTGGAAAAACATGTTAAAAATGGGCGTAACACCGCCGCTCGCCTGTGTCAGAAACTGCTATTTACTCATACTGTCATTTAAACTTGTGCTTTAAAACCAAAGTATGGAAAATAAGAGATTTCCCATCAAAAGCAATTTAGGGTGACAATTCAATCTCTATGTGTTAAAAAAGGCTGGAAGTAAGAGATTTGTGGCTATATTTGTAAAAATGTAAATTGTATTTTAGAGAAAGACTATTTTAAAACATTGTTTCAAAAGTAAGTTAAAGCCAGCCACACTGAGCTTCAAAGACATTCCACAGTTTCTCCCCAAACAAAGCAATCTTCCCTCCTGCCCTCTGCTGAAGAACTGTCAAGGAGGTGTGAAAGGAAATGGGAGGGGACTTTGGCCTGTTGCTCTGACAAGAAACAAAAGGCTCCCTTTGCTGGAAGGAAAATGCTAATTCGGGTGTGACAGAAAACAACTGCTGGCAGGAAGAAGCCTGGGAATGCTCTGGCCCAGCCCAAAATCTTGGGGGTGGAGACAAACAGTTTTGTTTATTCAGAGAGCACAGAAAATATCTTTTTGAAAAAGACTCATAGAAAACTGAACAAAATTGGTAACAATCTGTAAATATAGTGTTGTTAAAATGAAAATTCTGCTCACGTTTTAAAGCCACTCTGGAATTTGTGCGACATTCAGAGACTGAACCACGAAAATGTTGACTTTGTAGCAGTTGTGATAATGTTAAAAATATGAAACTTCACAGGAGTATGCCCAGATGTTATGTGCATGTATCTGGAAAAATTTGTTCAGATCTGACACTGGGTAACCAACCAAAAGCGCGAAGAACTGTCATTTGTGAACCGAAACTCTTAGGAAGATGAGACTTTGATGGATACGTGCCTTATTTAATCTGTAATGTAAATATGTATTATTAGCAAGTTGTTGATATTGGAAATATGTTTTATATGAAAAACAGATTTCTGTATAGGAAGAAAGGGGAGGTCTCTCCCTGGATTGTAAAAGGCAGCATCACTATGACACATTATGACACACTGTTTCCTTCTCAAATCAGGGGAGAGGGAATACCTTAACAAATAGGCTTCTTAGAGGGTTGGGCATAGTATAGTCAGCCTACCCACCCCCTTGAGGAATACATAAATAGGGACTGTTGAGGACCTAGACACACACATTCACCCATCAACTGATTTTACTGGCGGAGCACTCTGCAGGAAGAACCCAGATCAAGACTTCAGAAACAAGATCAAGACTCCAGAACCCAGATCAAGACTCCAGAATCCTGAAAGCAGAATGCCCAATCCAAAGCTGAACCCTTCTCAGCTGGACTTTAAAATCTTGCAACCTGATTTTAACCCCAAACTGCCATGGGGCACAACCAATTCAACAGCCGGGCTGTGCTTTTTTTCTGCTTCTTGTCAAGATCCTTGCTAGAACCCAGAGATCCAAACCAGTAGAGCAGAGGGGTAACCCAGAACCAACCCGTCAGATCCAGTCCAAGAGTGCTTTGCTGAGTGCAGAACCAAGCACCTGAATCCTGTCCGGTGGCGAGCAGATTCCAGTCCAAACCCTTGACCAGATCCCTGACGGGCATATTCCGAAACCATAGTTGTGAGTATTTAGCATAGATCTGTCCATAGCCAATCTCTTACCCTTAAATTATCCTATCCAACCTATTCCAACATATCCAGACTGCATTATAGAATCTCTTTTGTCTGTCCTGAATCCTTCTCTCATCCACATAATCCTGTGATAATTGTAGTGATAATCATCTTTGTGCTAATATATATTTTCTGAAGAAAGGCAAGTGTCGCAGCGGGCAAAGATTAGACAGAGGCGCCTTTGGACTGGTGGCTGTACCGTTGGTATCTCGCATCTTCATAGCCTCCCTTAGTGTTAAGAAATCCTTGTTTGTAATCTTCAACAGCGCATCTTTCATTTGAAATCTTGACTCTTTTCTAAAAAAATCGACCTTTACTAAAACCTCTGTAACTTTTGAACTGTACATGCTAGAAGCGTAATTTAAATGTCAAAATGAAGCTAACATCCTCAGCTTTCAAACGAACTCCACCTTTGCCACAATCGCATTTCTCGCACGCTGAAAAGTTTGCAGCGATTCTGCATTTGGCTCAATTTCATTCAATATAAAACGGCTATTCTTTGCATTTAACCTCTGAATTCAGTTTCCTATCCACCAGTCATTCAACCATCATTGCTAGTGTTTTCCTGAAGCTATCCCAGCAGCTCCCACTAGTTCTGAATCCTATTTAGCAAATTAAAGTCATTTTTCAGTATTTTTCCATTCATTACCAAACCACATTCAAAGCATTTGACCTGTTTTAAAATCATTCCTGTTTCTCTCTAAGCTTGCTGGGGGAACTGGGATTGAAACTGCATTTGGTGATTGTATATTCCTGAAACCTGTGTTCCTCATTCCATCTCTTCATACTGCATCTTAGGGGGGAATTGAGCAGTATCAGGGGGAAAGAGTGATTATATTGCATTTGATTGAATTCATATCAAGTTTTATTTTTGTGCTGCATTAATCTCATATCATTGCATTTCATTGAACCCACACAAAGTTTATTCTATGCTACATTATTCTTTTCATTCATACTCCTATTGATTAAAGAGATTGTTGATTATTGTAATACCACCCAACGCTGATCAACGTATAAATATTAATATGTGATATCAGATATTGTTCATAATTCATAAAAGTGTGATATATATTGTTCAATCCTTCAAATAAATCTTTTAACTCTGCAAAACAACCTACTTCTTGGTTCAGTGAGACCGGGGGTGGGGGATTCAAAGAGAGGGGCGTGATATAAGGGTACATCGTTCAGAAATAAAATAACTTTTGACATAAAAATATATAATTAAGGGCTCCAGCTGGGAATCTCACGCCAGGCATTGACTTAGGTGGAGTGCTGGGTTGAAACCACTTACAGATTGGGGAGCTCGTCGAGGGATTTCTGAATGAGATATACCACTTGTGACAGCTTAATACAGTGTGCTAACTGACAGGGTACATAAATCCTGTTGGGCTCCCACGCTGTGTTACACTGTGAAGAGCACCCCTCAAAAGGGAACGCTCTCAGGAAACGGTCTGTTTTGCAAAAACAAAAGAAAACTTCTGTAAATCAGGAAGGAAATCAATATTTCCAGAATGGCGACATTGGTAGAGATCAATATGGCTAGAGAACACCTATTGCATACGTTATTTGTGAGAGGTGAATGGACAGAACAGGATCAGAATGTGTGGCTGCAGGCAATCACACAACAGATCACTGCAACAGGGTTAGATAAATGGAAAGACCAGGGTCCACTACATGTGGCCCTGAGTGAACTATATATGGCCCCTAAAGCAAAGGATGAGCAAAACAAGATTGCCAACATAGCGGCATATCGATAACTATCTATTGGAGCCATACAGGATAAATATGCTGAAGGCCAAGATCTGGCAAGTAAGCAACTGCAGGCACTAGAAAGGGCCCAAACTGATCTGGACCCTTCTGAGCAGAGGCTGCAGAGGAGCCAGGAGTCAGAAAACGAAAGTAGGCAGTACATAATCAAAATAAAAGAGGACATGGGTATCTGCAGCAGGAAAAGGCAGAACAGGATACCAGAATTCTGGCCTTGCAGAAGGAGTACCAAGAAAGTTTCGACTCTCTACTGCAGAGCCAGAAAAAGCTGGAGCAACAGATACATTTCAACAGGGCATGCGCAGAGCAGGTAGTCACCCTGCAAAGCCACCTAGATAGAGAGAAGGCAGAGAGCAATACATTAATCCTGAAAGACCTGGACACCCAGGCAGAATTTGATGAAGAGCGCCAGAAAGCTGGTGCGCTTCAAAGACAGAGGGGCGACCTGGCGGCACATAGGCAGGCTCTTACTCAGGAAAGGGGCACCTTAGGCCAGGAAGTCTGTCAGTTAAAAGAGAAATTACAGGAAAATCACTTGGCCCTTCAGGGACTGGGTGACCTCCAAAAAGAGCATGAAAAATTGTTAGAGCACACCAGGCAGGTGGAAGAGGCTCTAGCAAGGAAAGACCAGGCCAGTATGGACAGGACCCAGGAGGTAACCCTCCTGCAGCAATGACTGGCCCAGTACTCAAAGACAACCCAGGAAGCACAGAGAGAAAATGAGGCTCTCTGTGAGAACAATGACAGGCTCCGCAGACAGGTAGCCATGCAAGAGAGATTGATAGAGACTAGTAAGGCCTTGATTGAGGAACAGAAAGCGCAGGTTCTTGCATGGCAACAGGGAGCAGGGGCTGATAGAGATGAGGTTCGCTGGAAAAGGGAAACACCTGAGCATAACCTCAGGAACCCTAGTACCAGAGGCCTTCACCTCTTCCAGTCCCTGGACTCTGCCACCCCATGTCCAATCAGAAATATGGGGCTCATAGACCAGCACCTCCCAGGAATGGATGGGCGGGCATCTGGGTATGGGTACCCAAGTGCTTTGAAATTCAGTGGGGAACTCCGTGATAGTAGGCCCACTAAGGGCATCCTGAAAACCTCTGCCCAGCTAGCACAGTGTGTGGGGGGGGTCCCCATCCAATCCTGGGAGCAAGAAGGAATCAGAAAACTCCTCTGAGTGCCCCAGGACACAGGAGACTAGGTCCTCCCATTCTGCCAGCCATTACCAAGCTCGCAGAATCCAGGAAAACCTAGAAGACCAGACGGGCACCTCTGGGAGCAGTGCCTCTGAGTCAGAGGATTAATGGACCAGGGTTACCCGAACCAAGAAGGCCAATAAGGCAAAAAGGGCCTTGCTTAAAGACCCCTTAAAGCAAATCAAGGTGATAAGGAGCGTCATCACGCCCTATCATAAGAACGCTAAGTATTCTGTTTGGGAGCACTTAGAACTCTTTGAGCAGATGATGGAAACTTTCCATTTGAAAGACAGCAGTAGCTGTATTCAGTATGTGAAATGGACCTTTTCACCAGAATACTCCAGCTTCTTTGCGGGGCTGGAGGACTAAAATCATTCTAGATGGTCCACCTATAGGGAAGCCATCTTGAAGCATTTTTCTGTACATAGAAATCCTCAGGATGCTTGCAAGGCAGCCTACAACTTACAATGTGGGGAAGATCAGGCCCCACAAGAATTTGTGCAGGAATTAAAGCGAGCCTTTGCGCACACCACCAGAAGGGTGCGCACGGACAGCAAATAATTTTTTTCCACGCTCTACCAAAGTACATCATGACCCAGCTAGTGAGAGATTTTCCTGAGAAAAGATCACTAGACTGGGCCATTGAACAGGCCACCCGAATCTATGAGGTGCAAAAGCCCATAGAAAACAAAAATACTCAAAAAAGCCCCAAACCAACCAACACCCCTGCTGCTTCTAAGGTGGCAGAGGTGAAGGTTGCCCCCATTTTAGACTTAGAGATGGGGGGCCTAAAAAACCGCCTGCACAAAATCAGAGCAATCCCAAGCCCAGAAGGCCCTCGGGCCAGTCACAAACAGGGAGCCAAGGAGGTAGTCCCACAAATGGGATCCCTCACTCCCCTGACTACATAAGCCCCCGCTACAAGGGGAACAGACCTATCATGTGTTATGTGTGGACTCCTCCAGCCCAAGGGGGGGGGTCCAACCAGGCACCAGCTAACCCAGGGAACTTCCCTCCTCACTTCCCCCAGGAGGGCAGATATTCCCCGGGTCCTGGACAGAACTTTTTCCCCAGGTACCCGCCAAACTTTCAGCCCCAAAATAATCCATCCTTCTTTCCCCACTTTCCTGAGCCCAGACAACCCAATCCGGGAGAGGGGAGGCCAAAGGTGGAGATGTACCCAAATCTTCCAAACTCGGGGTATTATCAGAGAAGGGATAGCTACCCTTCCCGGGATCAACCCAGGGGAGAAATGAGAACCCCTGAGTGGGTGTCACAGCTAGAGCGCCAGGTTCAAAACATGGCACAGGATCTGGCTTGCATGCTGAGGGCTCAACAGAACCCTCAGATGAGCATGCTGGCACAGAATGCCTCAAACTCCGGACCTGGTGCTCCAGAGCAATGACGGGGGCAGAACCCCGACAACCCACCGGTTCCCAGGGAGGAGGCACAAGGGGAAGGTGGGTGTAAAGCCTTGGAGGAGGTTTCCTTCCCCCCTTGTAAAAAGCCCCTGGAAACCCAGGAACCGGAACCAAAATCTCCTGCCCCTGAAAGTCTGCCACCCAAGGAGCAGAGGGGGGGTAGGAGAAACAAAGAACCCAAACAGATCCATTTTAAGGAGGAGGTACACATCTTCCAATTTGAAGGAGAGGGGTCCTCAGAGGATTCTGGGGAAAGGATCTTTTCCTTCAGAGATGGGGGAACTCCTCCCAAAGAAAAATGGGTCCCAAAGGATTCAAACCCAGACTGGGTAGATGTGGGGACTGAGCTAGCACCGCCCGTCATCCAACCCCAGAACGAGCAACATGAAAATCCCCGGGTTCAAACCCATCCTGGTAACTGCTTCCAAAAAGTGGGGGGTGGCCCAGAACCGGAACCAGGGGAACCCAAAACTTCTCCCATATCTAGTTGTCACCTTTTCTTTGCAGATTCCTAAGACT
This sequence comes from Ambystoma mexicanum, assembly GCF_040938575.1. Classification (NCBI taxonomy): domain Eukaryota; kingdom Metazoa; phylum Chordata; class Amphibia; order Caudata; family Ambystomatidae; genus Ambystoma; species Ambystoma mexicanum. The sequence goes on along the minus strand of NC_090934.1, from coordinate 951,649,287 downwards.
CCCCACAGAATTCTGCCCAAATCTCTTCTCTATCAGTGTCAAAAACTAACCCACCAGTTGTCCAAAAATGTACATTATCTGTGCCCCCTTGCGGAGAAGGAGGGAAGATTCTATGCCCTGGTACAAATACATGGGCAGGGTACAATTTTGGCACTGGTGGACACTGGATCCCAAGCTACCCTTCTGTCCAAAAAGGCCTTTGATAAACTGAATTCAGGAAGGGGGGAGGATTACCAAATTCCTCTCACCCTTTTTCCTGGGCAACTTCAGAACTTTGACGGGAAGGAAATTCCCGTCGAGGGGACTGCGGATTTGGACATTAAAATTGGGCGACACAAGGTGAAGCACCCGGTCATAGTTGTAACTCCAGAGGGTACCCCTTGTTTACTAGGGAATGACCTCCTGCGAAGGTTGTCACCCCTAATAGATTGAGTAAACAAGGTCCTCAGGACCCAGACTAGCCGACCAATAAAATTAAAACAGAGTGTCAACCATGTTAGTTTAAACGGCACCTGCCACATGGTTGAACAAAAATCTGACCAAGTAGAATTTCACTTCCAGAACAACCAAATTCCAGACGTGACAGTAATAGCAGTAGGACAACAAACTGGTGATGGGGGGGTCCTCTCTATGTCTGAAAATCAACCTTCCTTCCAGTTTAAAGTGGCATTCCACACTGGAAGGAAACACTCTGAAATTCTTTACCAATCCACAATCAGACATTCCCACTCCTATAGTCCAGAAAGATGTGAAATCAGCTCAGAGCCTGGATGATATTCAGCAAATTGGAGAGCAATTGTTCATCCCTGTTCAGTTAAATGAAGGGAAGGACTCTGTTCTCGCCCGAGTGTGTGTGAACAACGGGAAGAGCTTCATCAGCGAAGCCATGTTCTGCTAACTCCCAAAAGATCCAGCCATTCCCACATTTAGACTCATAGACAAATGGGAAATGGATCTGGAAACACCCAATTCCAAACATCTCCTGCCAAGCAGGTCTATGCTCAAAATCTCCATAGGCAACAAGAGCATAGTCCAAAATTGTTGGGTCATGCGAGACGTCACTGCCGCCTTTTACTTAGGCAGTGACATTCTCAATCGCTTTGCCATTAGTTTGGACCTAATAAACTTCAAAGCCTGGTCCCGAATAGCGGATAATCCCATGGGCTTTGATGATCCAGAGAAAGCATTTAGGCCAGCTCAACTGCTGCCTTATGCAGTTGAAATTCAGATTGGAGAGCAAGTCACCATCCCAGAAAGGACCTGACAATTCTCCCTGGAAGTGAAAGTTAAAAGAGGACAGAAATTGAAAAACCCTGATACCTATATTCATCTAAATGCTTCTCTCCAACAGCAAGGGTTGGAGGTAAACCCAACGCCACTAGTCAATATGGAACATGACACCATTCCAATAGAGGTGGATAACAGCGACTTAAAGAGTATCACTCTAGCCGCAGGCACCATTATTGGAATGGCGGTTGATGACTGACATTTTTCCATAGATTTAGGCAATGAACTGTTAGGACCAATCCCCAAGGACTGTTTTGACAGTGACAGTGATGATAACACAACACCAGACAGGATCTTTACCCGGCATGGGGGGAACTTCCTGGTGTACACTTCCTGCCTTTATGGTAAGGAGGATGTGACCTGTGACTTCAGGAGGGATGAGGTGATTTTCCAGGTCCATGAGGACTGCCTTTCCCACCTGAAGCCACCAGTCCAAATCAGCACTTTGACCAGGGACTTCTCCACACAGCTGGAGGAGGCAGCTGAGATAGCAAAACCAGAAGTCTTTCCAGGCTTCAGGCAGATGGTGGAAGAGAGAGTCAACCTAGCTGATGCCTGTGAGTCTCTGGAGCGGAAGCAAAAATTGAAACAAGTTTTCTTGGATTTTGAAGATCTCTTTGCGGTGGACTCATATGACTGTGGTTGCACCGACATCCACACAACAACAATTCCCACGGACCCTGGCATGACTCCAGTGTTTGTGAAGCAATATCGCTTGCCTCTCGCATCAATGGAGTCCCTTACTGAAATAATTAAGAACCTTGAGTCCCGTGGGATAATCCGTCCAGTCCACAGCACCTTCAATAATCCGGTGCTGAAGATATTGAAGCCAAACGGCCTGCAGAGACTCTGCGCTGACCTTAGGGAGCTCAACAAACGGGTCCATACTTCCCGATGGCCTCTTCCCTACATTGACCAAGGGCTGGCCCAGATCCAGGGGTCACAGGTATTTACTGCAATCGACCTTACCAATGCATACTGTACTGTACCTGTTAGTAGGGAGGACCAATACAAGCTGGCCTTCACCTTTGGGGGCAGCAGTACACATGGACCCGGACTCCCTTTGGATAAATCAACTCCGGCAATTAATTCAACATTTTTCTACATAAGGCCATGCCCGACCTGGGTGAAAGGGGTAACCTGGCTTATGTAGATGATGTTCTCATCAAAAGCTTAACTGTGGAGGAACACATAGCGGAGATCCGTTATGTTCTGACACAGTTGAGGGCTGCCGGAGCAAAACTCTCCTTTCAAAAGGCACAGTGGTGTAGAACCTGTGTCAATTTCTTGGGGCATGAGATTACTCCTCAGGGTCTCTGTCCCCAGGAAAAGAACGTGGAAGCACTCCAGAAATTGAAAGACCCCACAACTCTGCGGGAACTAAGCAGCCTCCTTGGACTGACTAATTACAGTAGAAAGTTCATTGAGGACTACGCAGAGATCACAAGACCCCTGATTCATCTTTTGAAGGGGGTCAAGTGGGAGTGGGGTCCAGAACAAGCCGAGGCAGTAAGACAGCTCAAAAGAAGCCTCTCACAAGCGCCTTGCCTAGCTTACCCTGTCAAAAACAAGGAGTTCTTCTTGGAGACAGGGTTCTCTAATACATGCTTGACTGCAGTATTATATCAAAAGCATGACAAGGTCAATAAAGTAATCTCCTATGCGAGTAAAACTTTATCCTCTGTGGAGGAAAAATTCAACGATTGTGAGAAGGCACTCCTGGCAACGGTGTGGGCATTGAAGAATTACCGCCCGTTCATCCAGGGGGAACACATCATAGTGGAGACTCCACACCAGCCTCTGCAATATCTCCAAAGTGACAGAATCCGGGCCAGAAATGTGAGTAATTCCCGAATTACTTCCTGGATTCTGTCAATGCAAGGCTTTCCTGTGGAGGTCAGATATGGCCAAAACAAGAAGAGTCCCCTCGCGCAAGGTCTGGCTGACTTGCATGATTGTGCCAGAGAAAACTGTCTTGAGGACGAGAGTCTAAAAATCAAGGAAAACATGGAGGCATACCTCAATTCCCCACACAAAGTCTTTGAAGAAGACAAGTGTGAGGGAATGCCCACTGTCTATGTAGATTGATGCTCCTACCATGTTGACAACAACAGGGAAAAAGAACTTGTGGCCGGCGTAGGGAATGCATTGGTGAATGAGACCCCAGAACCCTCCGCTGGGTACAAGATTGGTCCCCGAAGTAGTCAAGTGGCAGAGTTGATGGCTGTGCATCAAGCCATCCGCACTGCTGTCCAACATCAACTCCACAAACTGGTCATAATCACAGATTCGGATTATGTACGGAACGGTTTCGTGGAGCACCTTGTTAACTGGAAAACCAGAGGCATGCTATGTGCTAATAATAAACCCTTGAAACATGGGAAATGAATTCAAAACATTGATGATCTGGTCACCTCAAATGGGATGACCATCTACTGGAAAAAGATCAAGGGTCATTCCAAAGTAGAGGGACCAGACAAAACTGGAAATGACTTAGCTGATCAGCTGGCCAAAACTGGAGCCATCCAAGGGGATCTACTAGAGATCGAGTCCCTGTTGGGGGAGATACAGGTCACTGCTATCACTAGGTCCCAGACAAATGCTCACAATGAACTCCCAACTTCACAATGGAGTAAGGAGACCCCAGATGCTGATTTGATTACGGCCCAAAAAGGGGATCCAATAATTGGTAAGTTTTATCAACACATTGAGGATCCTGAGAACTTTCCCCTGACGGATACTGATTACATTGGGAAAGAGGACCTCAGAGTGTTGATGAAATGTCCAAAAATTTTCTGAATCCAAGACGGTTTGTTGGTAAGGAGATCCCTAGCTGGCCATGATCAGTGGGTGGTCCCTACCTCATTCCGAAGCCTGATGTTAAGTCACACCTATGATGCGGCCACAGCCAGTCATACGGGGTTTCATACAACAATTGAAATCTTAAGAGAGGTTGCATACTGTCCACACATGGGGCAGGACCTCGACCAATACTTGAAGGGTTGTCTTGTGTGTGCACAATTTCAGCCAACATCCCTCACACACTGTGCGCCTCTCCAAAAGAGGGGGATGAAACTGCCCGTGATTCGCTCCTATAGGGGAAATAAGTACATGTTGATCGTAACATGCTTGTTTACTAAATGGGTGAAATGTCTCGCGGCCCATAATTGCAAGGCAGAAATAGCAGCTGCCCTGATGATCAACCAAATCTTTTCGCATTTTGGACTACCCCAAAGGATCGAGTCAGACCGAGGTAGCCATTTCACCAGCGAAGTAATGACAAAGATGTGGGAGATACTTGGGGTCAAAAGGAAGCTACACATTGCTTACCGACTAGCCTCTAGTGGTGTAGTAGAGAGATACAACAAAACAATTGTGAGCATATTAAAAAAGTTTGTGGCAGATTCTGGGCCAAGTTGGGATATTCGATTACCTCTTGTCCTAATGGCCATCAGATCAACCCCTTCACCTGCAACTAAAATGTCACGGTTTGAGCTGATGACTGGACGCAAGATGATGCTTCCCCAGCATCTGCTCTACAGAACCCAAGAGCAGACATTGATCAATGCCTCCACAACTTATGAGTATGTTGAGAATCTAAGAAAACACCTTCAACATGCTTTTGCCTAAGCTCAGCGAAATCTAGAAAGATCTGCAGACAGCATGAAAACCCCCTATGACTTAAAGACTACCAGAAAAGAATACAATGTAGGAGAACGGGTCTACTTATTACAATTTCCAAAGAAACCTGGCCAAACAGCCCACATTTTTGCCTTCCTGGAGGGGTCCTTTTGAAATTGTAGACAAAATCTCACCAGTCACCTACAAAATCCATATCCCCAAAGGCAGTTTGGCTGAGGGGGAAGATAATTGGGTCCATAATAACCAACTAAACTGTTGCCATCCTAGGCACACTCTGCAGCAACTGGAGGAGTCCTCTGGAACCCCAGATGGGGTCACTCCAGCTCCCTAGAATTCCAACTATAAAATATTCCATATATAGTCCATAACTTAAAATAGAAAAATGTGTCCTACTTTATCAAAATGTATATGTCCGCCCCACTACATTAACAGTGGTGGGGAAATGTCTACAAATATGCTTTTGCTTTGTCATCCTAGGATTGGAAACCATGGAAACTGAGACCAAGGAGGGCTACCCAGGGACCAAAGATCCAAGGGGCCCAAAGTATTGCTCAATACCCACATCAGGACTAGGCGAGGAGAACCGGTCGATCCACCCCTGATGAAAGAAAAGATGATGTGCTTTGCCATTTTGGAACCAAAAGAAATGAGACTGACATCCCAGTCTTGCGACTTCCCATTGATGGACGCTCAATGCCAAATCGCAAGAGGGGGGCTTGTGGGATGCTTTAACCCACTAGTCTATGCCCTGCAACTTCACTGTGCGCTGCCTGCATCAGAAACAACAGGATGACCGCTAAAAATATCTTTGCGCTAAAAATCTCTGAAAGTGCGCAGGAAAACCTGAAAAATAGGCCGCCAATCCATGTTGCCTATGTTAGTGGTAACACAGGAGATCACTGCCAAAACCTATCATTTGGCTGCCCACAGAGGAAAATGAAACTACTTGAAAAAACAGTGCTGCATTGCAAAGGAAAACCAAAAACTGCTTTAAAAATCTGTTTTTCCTTGGCTGTGGAAAGTGCAAAAATCATGGTTTTCAAACCTCACAAAAGATCCAACATCCCTGTTGGGTGTTAAACATCGCTTTATCAAAGAATTCACCTAAGCACAATGTCAGCAGAAACATATTTTATTAGAAGAAAATCCACATTCAAAGATGCTTGCTTGGAAAAACATGTTAAAAATGGGCATAGTACCGCCGCTCGCCTGTGTCAGAAACTGCTATTTACTCATACTGTCATTTAAACTTGTGCTTTAAAACCAAAGTATGGAAAAGAAGAGATTTCCCATCAAAAGCAATATAGGGTGACAATTCAATTTCTATGTGTTAAAAAAGGCTGGAAGTAAGAGATTTGTGGCTATATTTGTAAAAATGTAAATTGTATTTTAGAGAAAGACTATTTTAAAACATTGTTTCAAAAGTAAGTTAAAGCCAGCCACACTGAGCTTCAAAGACATTCCACAGTTTCTCCCCAAACAAAGGAATCTCCCCCCCTGCCCTCTGCTGAAGAACAGGCAGGGAGGTGTGAAAGGAAATGGGAGGAGACTTTGGCCTGTTGCTCTGACAAGAAACAAAAGGCTCCCTTGACTGAACTGAAAGGAAAATGCTAATTCGGGTGTGACAGAAAACAACTGCTGGCAGGAAGAAGCCTGGGACTGCTCTGGCCCAGCCCAAAATCTTGGGGGCGGAGACAAACAGTTATGTTTATCAGAGAGCACAGAAAATATCTTTTTGAAAAAGACTCATCGAAAACTGAACAAAATTGGTAAAAATCTGTAAATATAGTGTTGTTAAAATGAAAATTCTGCTCACATTTTAAAACCACTCTGGAATTTGTGTGACATTCAGAGATTGAACCATGAAAATGTTGACTTTGTAGCAGTTGTGATAATGTAAAAAATATGAAACTTCACAGGAGTATGCCCAGATGTTACTTGCATGTATCTGGAAAAATTTGTACAGATCTGACACTGGGTAACCAACCAAAAGCGCGAAGAACTGTCATTTGTGAACTGAAACTCTTAGGAAGATGAGACTTTGATGGATACGTGCCTTGTTTAATTTGTAATATAAATATGTATTATTAGCAAGTTGTTGATATTGGAAATATGTTTTATATGAAAAACAGATTTCTGTATAGGAACAAAGGGGAGGTCTCTCCCTGGATTGTAAATGGCAGCATCACTATGACACATTATGACACACTGTTTCCTTCTGAAATCAGGGGAGAGGGAATACCTTAACCGATAGGCTTCTTAGAGGGTTGGGCATAGTATAATCAGCCTACCCACCCCCGTGAGGAATACATAAATAGGGACTGTTGAGGACCTAGACACACACATTCACCCATCAACTGATTTTACTGGTGGAGCGCTCTGCAGGAAGAACCCAGATCAAGACTCCAGAACCCAGATCAAGACTCCAGAACCCTGAAAGTGAAAGGCCCAATCCAAAGCTGAACCCTTCTCAGCTGGCCTTTAAAATCTTGCAACCTGATTTTAACCCCAAACTTCCAAGGGGCACAACCAATTCAACAGCCGGGCTGTGCTTTTTTTCTGCTTCTTGTCAAGAACCTTGCTAGAACCCAGAGATCCAAACCAGTAGAGCAGAGCGGTAACCCAGAACCAACCCATCAGATCCAGTCCAAGAGTGCTTTGCTGAGTGCAGAACTAAGCGCATGAATCCTGTCCGGTGGCAAGCAGATTCCAGTCCAAACTCTTGACCAGATCCCTGACGGCATATTCCGAAACCATAGTTGTGAGTATTTACCATAGCACTGTCCATAGCCAATCTCTTACCCTTAAGTTATCCTATCCAACCTATTCCAACATATCCAGACTGCATTATTGAATCTCTTTTGTCTGTCCTGAATCCTTCTCTCATCCACATAATCATGTGATACTTGTAGTGATAATCATCTTTACGCTAATATATATTTTCTGAAGAAAGGCAAGTGTCGCAGCGGGACAGATCAGACAGAGGCACCTCTGGACTGGTGGCTGTACCATTGGTATCTCGCATCTTCATGGCCTCCCTTAGTGTTAAGAAATCCTTGTTTGTAATCTTCAACAGTGAATCTTTCATTTGAAATCTTGACTCTTTTCTAAAAAAAAAATGACCTTTACTAAAACCTCTGTAACTTTTGAACCAGTGCTAGAAACCAAATTTAAATGTCAAATTGAAGCTAACATCCTCAGCTTTCAAATGAACCGCATTTCTCGCGCGATGAAAAGTTTGCTGCGATTCTGCATTTGGCTCAATTTCATCCAATATAAAACGGCTATTCTTTGCATTTAACCTCTGAATTCAATTTCCAATCCACCAGTCATTCAACCATCATTGCTAGTGCTTTCCTGAAGCTATCCAAGCGGCTCCCACTATTTCTGAATCCTATTTAGCGAATTAAAGTCATTTTTTAGTATTTTCCCATTCATTACCAAACCACATTCAAAGCATTTGACCTGTTTTAAAATCATTCCTGTTTCTCTCTAACCTTGCTGGGGGAACTGGGATTGAAACTGCATTTGTTGATTGTATATTCCTGAAACCTGTGTTCCTCATTCCATCTCTTCATACTCCATATTAGGGGGGGAATTGAGCAGTATCAGGTGGAAAGAGTGATTATATTGCAATTGATTAAATTCATATCAGGTTTTATTTTGGTGCTGCATTAATCTCATATCATTGCATTTCATTGAACCCACACAAAGTTTATTCTATTCTACATTATTCTTTTCATTCATACTCCTATTGATTAAAGAGATTGTTGATTATTGTAATACCACCCAACGCTGATCAATGTATAAATATTAATAGTGTGATATCCAGATATTGTTCATAATTCATAAAAGTGTGATATATATATTGTTCAATCCTTCAAATAAATCTTTTAACTCTGCAAAACAACCTACTTCTTGGTTCAGTGAGAGCGGGGGGGATTCAAAGAGAGGGGCATGATATAAGGGTACATCGTTCAGAAATAAAAGAACTTTTGACATAAAAATATATAATTAAGGGTTCCAGCTGGGCATCTCACGACAGGCATTGATTTAGGTAGAGTGCTGGGTTGAAACCACTTACACCAGGCAAAGGGGCAGCACTCCCCCAATGACTAGGTCACCCAGAATGCACTGCGAATTCCACACGCACCCTTGTCGAGTCCCACCACACTGTTTCCTAACCATTAGGTGGGGTTCAGGATCAGAATGTATGTTCAAGCACTAGACCACAATGAATTTCCTGGGTGCATAATTTATGCACAATCCTGCAGAAATACTCGCAGAAAATATTTGTGTTACTTCAAAGGTCACTAAACAATGGTTTCTTACAACTATTTATGCGATGCAACAAAGGCAGAGCCAGCGGGGTCCATGTGCAATGTTGTGATCCTATGTAAATGCTTTAATGCACAACATGCTTCACAGGGTAGGATGGATCATAGCCCGTGTGGTATCAGTGGGGATCGGCACACAACCGCACACACCTTGAACAAGTATATGGTCCTGATTTACAAAAGCTTGTTACACTGGCGCTATCCCACTGAAAAACGCTGTGTAACTCAGGCCCTTTGACATTGAAACGCGATCTTGACGCGCTTCTAGCACATTTCTTTTTTCTTTTTACTTTTATTGATTCAGCTGAGATTAATCAACTTTTCAATAACAAAAGGTCACATTTTAAATCATAACATGTCATAAAATGTTGTCAATGTTTACAAAAAGAACTAAAAATCGCAGAAAAAACAATCCCTAGATTACATCATCAACTCACAATAGTTACTCTAATTTTAGCGCATTTAAAAAATTCACAGTAGCAATTTGTACAGGGACGTATGCATTACATAGTATAAATGACCACCGCTGGTGTTCATTCAAAGAACTCAAATATTTACAATGTTTTGAGAAATGTATCAGTCTCAATCCACTTAGTGCAGGACAAAGCGAAATCAGATGCTCAAGGCTTTCCTTGCAGACAAAATTCGGACAAAATCGGCAAAAGTTCTGTTCCAAAAAGATCATCTTTCATGAAAAACACACCTCTCTTGTAGGCCACTGGCTGAGGCGTAAACGAAGTATGGATGATCAATATTGTGGCGATGGTGACTTGCAAAGGTATTATTCCATTATACGTAATGGTTTGTCCCGAAACCTCTGACTGGAAGAGTTTTTATATTGCAAACAAAGATTTCTGGTTTCAATCCAGTCAGTGCGATAAATATTTTGCTTCGCTTAATCGGGATTTGAAAGCAACATTTCAATTGTGACATCTGCCTGAGCAAGAATATGATAGGAGCTCTTTACCCACGTCCGCACATAGGCATGTTGAGTTGAAAACAAGTATGCAGATAATACCTTTAACATGACATTTGAATTCGTGGATATCAGACATTTTCTCAACAGGGCACATATTCGCCAATGATAGAGAGCATTAAGTGAAACAATGCCCAGTTCATATCGTATCCAAGGACCAGGAATACACTGCGGGAGATGTAAAATGTTTCTCCAAAATGTAGCTTCTAATTTATCTAACATTTGGTATGGCAAATGTGCCTGTGTTTCTAAACCATATAATAGACATGGAGTTACTTTCGAATTCCAATAGGATAATGCTAGCGTTAATGAAAATTTGCCATATCGATGTAGCATGATCTTGGTTTGACATATGGCTGTGTCCAGTTGACGCTCAACACTCTCCAACACTCTCCATATGGCCTTTTGCTTGACTAGAACCTTCGAATATCATACCTAGATAAGTGTAACTGGGAACAATTGCTAGTTTAGTTTTATCAATGGACCAGGTCATCGGCTTCTGCCTAGCTTATTGGAAGAGTACACTACTATCTGTGTTTTATTAGTGTTGATTTTTTATTCATTTTGTACGATGTAAGAGTTGAAGGCTGTGAGTAACATTTGGAGACCAACCAGGGTTTTGGAGATAAGTACCAAATCATCTGCGTACATTAAAGCTTTTATTGGAGCACCGTTAAGTTTTGGGGAATCAGAGCAGACAATCTCAAAAGCCAGTCTTACGTCATGAATAAAATAATTGAAAATGGCTGACACAAGCAAACACCCTTGCTTAAGATCCCGGGCTGTAGGGATGGATGTGAAAAGCAATTCATCCAACGTAAGTCGAATTCGAATGGAGGGGTTAGAGTAAAAGCCATGGATGATGTCACTTAGTGTGGGTGGACGCCCCTCTCTAGATAGCTTTGACATTAGTAGTACATGAGAATTGGAATCAAATGCAGAATGCAAGTCCATGAACGCAAAATAAACGGATTGTTTCATAGACTGGCATTGAGGTTTTAATTCATTTAAACACAACAGATTTATGGTTGTGCCCATTCCAGCTACAAAACCAGATCACGTAGCTGCTGGGAGAGAGTCCAGGCATTGAAATCTCGCAAGATTAACTTCGCAAAAATTTTGCCTGGAGTGTCCAACAACGCAATCGGGCGGTAGTTTTGTGGCAGCGTGCGATCAACTTTCTTAAACACTGGTACAATTATTGAAGTCCTCCATGAGAGTGGTATCACACATGTGATCAAAATGTGTTGAAAAATATTAGCTAGAATAGTCGCCCACTGATAGGAGTTGGCTTTTAACATAACATTATTTAACCCATCTGAGCCTGCCGCTCTAGAGGAGCTGGCTTTTTTTTATCAGGTCTTCAATGATCGGGATGTAACATTCAACTGTCCAGTGAGAGATTGATCATAGATTATAGGTTATGTTGTCAAATCGTCTGTGTAGTGGGTGATCCACTGACGTTCTTGTCCCACGTTGGATTGGGCTTTAGCTTGAGTATAAAAAGTGTGATTGTTAAGTAGGGTCCAGGTTTCAGCAGAGTTTTTGTTGGCAATGGTCTTAAGCATCGCTTCGCTGTCTTGCTGGAATAAGAGTGCTTCTCGCGCTCGTATCCAGTTTTGATACCTGCATTTCACCTTTTTAAGGGCCGCAAGTTGAACCAGCTTTGGGAGGTTCAGAATAGATCTCCTCTCTCTTCGATATTCAGCTCGCCTGGCTCTGACCTCTGGATCAAAAACATGTGTATGTTTAAAGGCTCTCAGTCCTGTTATTATGATGGTATTTTTAAATGAGCACAGTAAAGTAGAATATTGGTCCGGTGAATGGAGCTTCAGGTTGAAATCAACTGCGTCGCTAAGGACGACTAATTTGGGCTCTGTCCAGCGAAAGCGGGTCTTGGCATTATTTACTACCAGATGTTGCTTGGTCCAATGTCTTTGACTTGCGCCCAAACCTGAAGGCCAAACCCCTTTGAGACATAATAGATTATGATCACTACATTGATGGGAAACAATTGTAAATGACTGCAACTACATAAATAGCCCTGGATCAACATATATATAGTCAATGAGGCTGGATGAGGCATCTCTATGCCATGTGTTTTGTGCCGAGATGTCACCTGGTTAGAGACAAAGAGGAACTCCAAATACTCCGGGAACTAAATGGAAGAGTCAAGTAACTGTAATAACAAGGTGTTCCCGGGGAAAGAGAACATTTAAAGTAATTTTATGGCTCAAGGCATTTATAGAAAGAAGTGATTGAATCACTCAATTTATACAAAGATGGAGCCTATTGACATGTTGGCATACACAATAGGAATCATTGAACGGGAAACACAAAAAGTAATGAATGAATTAAACATAGACAGTTTTTTTTATTATTATAAACATATTGAGGTATCAATTCATAAACAGACAAATTAACAAAAAACATTGGGTGATCAATTAATGGAAAACTAGACCAAGTGCAATACTATATACATACACTCGTATGGGCATACATATACCAGTGTGGAGCTGATAATTCAAAGGAAAACATTAATAGTGCAAAAAGCAAACTATATTCAAAGCAGTTTTGCTTGTCGGTATGTGCATTTAGATAATATGCATATACATTTAGTGGTTGAAAACTTTAAGACAGACTGAAATTGTTAAGAAAAAACAAAACAGTATCCATGGAACGGGTATAACTCTCTGTCCCTGGCTAATTGGTAACAAGTTACCTCATACCATCCTGCTATGCACGCAGGCGGAAAACAGTGTCTTCTAGCTGGAAAAGACAAAAAGGGTTATTAGCAGAATAAATAAACCTGGCCATGAATTCCAGGGTGAGGCTGATACAAAGAACACAGTCTACGCCATCCGAATTAGTAGATTGTTATATGCATGCTGGGCCACCGAATCCAGTGTAGGAGATGAGGAATAATCCCCAAACTGGTACAGTGGCACGATCAGCGTTTCAGCGGTATACCACCTTCGTCAGGAGAAAGTAGGTTTCTTTATTCAGCCCCTAGGGAAACAGAGGGGAGGGGTTGAGCTGTTGAGAACATATATAAGTGAACTGGAAGTATCAGTTCAGAAAATCTTGCAAGGAAGGGCCCCACAAATGTCCTTACATTGAAATAGGGACCATCTAATTATAAAAGGGCTATTATTCAGAGCGGACTGCTGAGGAACTACTGCCAGAGAGGATGTACCTGTGGTGCGTCTCCTCATTTTCAGGGAGTTTAGAGAGACACCTTCACCAATCAAAGAAGATGAGTGCAAAAATGAAGTGGGACCAGCCCACGGTCAGTGCAACATAGGCTTCAAGATATTTAGAAGAAATGAAACGTGCTACACCCAGTGGTGCATGAAAAGTGTAGGAAATAGCTGATTGAAAAAACACTAAAACCAGAAAGGAAAATAAGGAAATTAATTGACAAAGTGGCATAGGGTAGGTACATCCCTGGGTGACCTAGCTATGAGCCTTATGTTGATAAGGACAATATTTCATTCCACTGTGATAAGGGTGGAACTGAGAGTTCCAAGGTGCCAGCTCAGTCCTCAGCTTTAGTCGGTAATGAGCGTACATCTGGTGGAGTCGGCACAGAAAACGGGTGCGCTGGTGTTCTCGTTAAGTAGGAAGGCCAATAGGTGGCACCAACAGTGGGCGTGCCAACAAAACTTGCAAATTAACCTACAACAAAGCACAAGCGAGAGTGACGAAATGTGAGGGACAGAGGTTAGTGACAATTGGGCACAAACAGTTCATAGTCACACCGTCGCCTGAATTAAAATGAGAGTGCAAATCGAAGCAGAAATCAGCAATCCTGGTCCAGAGCTCTGAAGCGGCCAAGCGTTACTTTCACAAGGTACTTGCTCACGAGTGTGCGTGCGTGGGTGCACGGGCGTTCTCGTAAAGTAGGAAGACTAATAGGCAGCACCAGAGGTGGGCGTGCCAACAAACTTGCAAATGAACCTGAATTAAAATAACAGTCCAAATCGAAGCAGAAAACAGCGATCTTGGTCCAGAGTTCTCAAGCAGCCCAGCGGTACTTTCACGAGGTACTTGCTCACGAGTGTAGCACATTCTAATGCCAGCAAAGCTAATGGTCTTATTTTAAGGCTATCTGCCCTGCCAGGGTTCTAGACTCAACTGCACACAGTGGAACCTGTGTGCGCAGCTCTGACGATTTGCAGTGCATTCTGCACTGGATACCCAAAGCAAGCCAGGACAGTAAATAAAGAATTCACAACAGGGACATCACATTCTTAAGTATAATTAATGCACAACGATCATCACGTGTGGTAGTATATTCGTTTGTATTTGTCCCCAAGTAGGTTGAAGGCTGCTTCAGGGAGCTTGAGCCTTATGTGCACGAGAATCAAAATCAATGGCCAAGACTAGCCCTATTTGAAGCTAAATAATAAATGAGTACCTGTCCGTCTCGGGGTAATTAATAGATTTCAGCGCAGAGGCAGCGCACGCGAGCAGCGCAGAGAGGGAGCGTACGCCAGCGTGCGCCAGCCGTGTGCGCTAATCAGCATTCTGGCGCACTGCGTATTCAGGTCATTCCCAAGCCATTTTGTGCGCTGGCGCAGAGAAAATCCAGTAGGGCCAGTTACGCCCCCAAGAACACCCCTTGCGCAAGGAAAAGGCATTGAAATCCCCAATGCAGCGCAAAGGGCCGTGCTAACCCTACACCAGTTAACAGGGCCGGTACACTGTAATCGCGTGAAAATACCACGCGTACCCCGCTCACGGCATCCAACAGCGTGAAAATGTACAGGCGCACCCCTCGGAATACGCGTACCATGCTCGCGCCAGGCCTATCGTGTGTAAAACATCACACGCACCCCTCAGAATACACGTACCCCGCTCGTGCAAGGCCAATAGCATGTAAAACTTCACACGCACCCCTCAGAATACACGTACTCTGCTCGCGATAGGCCAATAGCGTGTAAAACTCCCCATGCACCCCTCAGAATACACGTACCGCACTCACGCCAGCCCTATCGCGTGTAAAACTTCACACGCACCCCTCAGAATACATGTACCCCGCTCGCGCCAGGCCTATCGCGTGTAAAACTTCACACGCACCCCTCGGAATACACGTACCCCGCTTGCGCTAGGCCAATAGCGTGTAAAACGTGGAAAAAGTCCCCCCTGTGGAGTGGGCTGCCTGCTGGGCATGGCCAGGGGTGAAGGGCTGCCTGCGTGTATTCCGGGGGTGCGTGTGAAGTTTTACACGCTATTGGCCTACCGCGAGCAGGGTACGTGTATTCTGAGGGGTGTGCAGGGAGTTTTACACACGATTTCCCTAGTGCGAGCGTGGTACGTGTATTCTGAGGGGTGCGCAGGGAGTTTTACACGCGATTTCGCTAGTGCGAGAGGGGTACGTGTATTCTGAGGGGGGCGCGGGGAGTTTTACACACGATTTCCCTAGTGCGAGCGTGGTACGTGTATTCTGAGGGGTGCGCAGGGAGTTTTACACGCGATTTCGCTAGTGCAAGAGGGGTACGTGTATTCTGAGGGGTGCGCGGGGAGTTTTACATGTGATTCTGCTAGCGCGAGAGGGGTACATGTATTCTGAGGGGTGCGTGTGAAGTTTTACACGCTATTGGCCTAGTGCGAGCGGGGTACGTGTATTCTGAGGGGTGCGCAGGGAGTTTTACACACGATTTCGCTAGCGCGAGAGGGGTACGTGTATTCTGAGGGGTGCGTGTGAAGTTTTACACGCTATTGGCCTAGTGCGAGCGGGGTACGTGTATTCTGAGGGGTGCGCGGGGAGTTTTACATGGGATTTCACTAGCGCAAGAGGGGTACGTTTATTCCGGGGGTGCGCTTGGAGTATTACATGCGATTTGGCAGTGTGGGTCTTCCTGGGTGTGCCCCCTCCCCAGGCCCTGCAGGCAGCCCACACCACAGGGCACAACCCTACACCCCTGGCCATGCCCTTCAGGCAGCCCATCCACCCTGGGCATGCCCCGCAGGCAGCCCATCCACCCTGGGCATGCCCCGCAGGCAGCCCATCCACCCTGGGCATGCCCCACAGGCAGCCCACATGGCACCATGCACTTGTGAGCCCCAACACATGTCCCACCCACCACTGATGGCCACCTGCCAGTAGGCCGCGACTCATGTCCCCCTGCACCCCCACCCACCCACCATTGACGGGCACCTGCCAGCAGGCCCCGACTCATGTCCCCCTGTACCCCCACCCACCCACCATTGACAGGCACCTGCCAGCAGGCCGCGCCTCATGTCCACCTGCACCCCGACCCACCCACCAGTGACGGGCACCTGCCTGCAGGCCGCGACTCAGGTCCCCCTGCACCCCCACCCACCCACCATTGACAGGCACCTGCCAGCAGGCCGCGACTCATGTCCCCCTGCACCCCAACCCACTATTGATGGCACCTGCCAGCAGGCCCCGACTCATGTCCCCCTAGACCCCCACCCACCATTGACGGGCACCTGCCAGCAGGCCCCGACTCATGTCCCAACAAACAACATGTCCTAACAATACAGAGCCATGTCCCTAAAGCCAACCCTAATCCCCCTTGCCCCCCAGTCCAAGCATGCAACCATCCCAGAACCCACTCCCAAATTAGCCATGCCATGATAGTCTAAATGAACCACCATGCCCATGCAGGAATACAAAACGGAGCCGCACAGTGGCAACACATGACTGAGGAAATGTTCAATGAGACATGCACAAAACCAATGACAGAACACAACACCAATTTAGAAGTTAGAAACAATGTATTAAAAACATAATTAACTGACTTGGAGGAATTGTAAAATGAAAATCAATGTACAATGACAGATTTCGAAAGAACAAAATTGTAAGTCCAATGAAGTAAAAAAAAGAAAAATCATGTACAATAAAAAAGTGGTCCATTGCCAATGTCCATAATAAAATCATAATCCAAATTTTAAAAAAAACATTGACCCATGGGAATATAGAAAAAGAAAGTATGTACAAGTCTGCAACTATATACAATGGAAGTCCAAATGTTCCATGATCCACAAACAAAAGGAAACCTACTAAAAAGTCCTATGAAGAAAAAACTATATCCACGAAGTGGAGCAATGGGGGTCATTACAACCCAGGCGGTAAGTACGCCAACTTTACCACCATGGTGTAAACTACGTTTACACCATGGTGGATGGCGGATTTACCGCCCCATTCCAAGGTGAGTGGGGCGGTAAATCCCCATTTCCCATTTTACCCTTCCCCATTCCCATTTTTGCCCCATAGGGCATAATGGGAGTGGGGAAGGCGCAAATTACGCCACCGTAAATTACGGTGGCGTAATTAGCACCAAGGCGATTTAGCGCCATGGATTTTAACGGCTGCTAAAAGCAGCCGTTAAAATCGGAATCAGGCGTTAAGGGTTAACGACGGCGTTAACCCTTAACGCCTGAGTTGTAATGAGGCCCATTGTCCATTAACTCCAAAATAAAAGAAAAACAAAGGAAACCTAAGACTAATGAACTATATACAATGGCGGCGGGAAAGTCCTACGGCTCACTCAGTGATGTTCCGGGCCAGGGCATCATCGAACTCCACGTCGATGTCCCGGAGGCGGGCCTCTTCCCTGTCCTCGAGGTCTCGCAGGGATGCATTCATGGCCTGTTCCAACTCCCTGCGAGTTGCCTCGAAGCACTCAGCCCGTCTCAATGCCCTGCGCATGGAGTTCTCCACCCTGACCATAGTGAGCTGCGCCGGCGCCGTCGTGCACGTGCCCTGCACGATGATGCTGGCACATCCTCCATCTGCTGGTGTCCAGTTGCTGGGGTGTCCACCCCTGCTGGACCTTCGACTCCCGACTGTGGCAGGGATGGGATCCCCACCAAGCTGGCTGCGTTGGTCAGGGCAGGTCCACAGGGGGACCAGAAGACGGCATTGAGAACGACTGGTGCATAGTCTGCACAGAGGAGGAGAGGGCCGCCAGAGTGCCCGACACATGTAGGAAACCCCTGACCATGGCTCTCCCAACTGGGCAACGTCGGCATGCAGCTCTTCGTGATGACGTGCCTTGTCCCCCCAGGAAGCACGCACGTCATCACGAATGTCACGTGTGCGCAACGCGACACCAATCAGGACGGACCCCATATGGTCACGGGTCTCCTCGTCCGCAGGTAGAGGAGTGCCAGATGACGTGGACCTCCCCCCTACCTGCGGACGGGCCTGGGATGGGGCATCCTTGCTGGTGCATGGTGGTGCAGTCACAGTGTCAGGGACAGTGACATGCACAGACCCCTCCACCGGGACCTGTGCTGCCTCCTGCCCCTGCCTCTGGACTGCACCACTTGCACCAATGGTACCACCCCCACCAGGCCCCATGTGCGGGTCAGTAGCGGCCTCCTCCTCCTCTATGCACACCACCAACCTGGATGGCTCCACACCATCTTCTGCCAACGCAAGACCCTGTGGGTGCTCACCCGCCCCTTGCGCTGCAGCCGTAGTGGCAGACGCGGCACCAGTCCCCTCGCTCCCGGATGATGGTAATTCCTGGGAGGGTGACTGGGCCTTGTGTCGCCGGCCGGTGGAGGAATCCGCACTGCTTTGCTCCACAGCGCTGTCTCCGCCCTCTTCTTCACTCGCCGCTGTGTAGAGGGAGACATAGAACACAAGCATCATGGTACTGTACAATAGTCCCCTAGACAGGAAGCAATAGCACATGAGTGGCACTGTCAAACGTCACTTCCATCATGTCTCCCAACAACACATGGGTCAGTGCAGGCAACACACATGCAGGAACCGGCATGGCACATGCAACAAAAACTTGCATCCATGTCCAACGCACTGTACATACATCCAATGGTGGGCTGAAACTTGCATGCATCATGGAACATACTGATCATATGCACACGCATCGCCAGAGGGTCATGCATCTGGCCCCATATGCCCACAGACACAGTGGATACAAGGATGAGAAGGCTGTATCAGTGATTCAACACATCGTCACCGACATGTGTCATGCATCCATGGCACACACACTATTCTAACACATGGACATGTACATTATGCATGTCCATGACAGCAGCACACATCTATCACACCACAAACATGTCAAGGTACAGACCCAGACATGCATACATGTGTGCATTCCGCATGCTGCTCAGCATGATGCATTGTAACACATACACCATCCATGTGGGTCACGCCTGACTAGACTCACATGCAGCACCATCATTTCCTTGCACATGACCCATGTCACACATGCAGCCGAGTAGCTAACTACCACCACGCTTCAACATGCACTGTTTCAAATGTGAATGCATGGCCACTTACCGCTCGACTCCAGACGGGCCTGCATCCTGAGGATCTGGTGGTGAAGCACTGGGCGAATGCGCTCCAGGACCCTCATCTGCTGGGTGGTAAGATGGGCCCGATGCCCCACTGCATCCGCTGCCTCCAAGAGACACCGGGCCTTCTTGAGGGTCCTGGATTTGTAGTCCTCCCAGTGCTTCCGGACGTGTTTGAGGTCACGGGGTGCCACCCCCTCCGCGTTGATGGCACCCACTATGTCCTCCCAGATCCTCTCCCGTCCTTCCTGGTCGGCGCGCGATGGTGTGAAGAGGGCATCATAATGCCCCAGAACTTGCTCCACCAGGGTACCAACTTCCTTGTCACTGAAGCTGGTAGCCCTCTGCCTGTCTGGCTGGGGGTCGCAAGTGGTCTCTGATGGTGTTTGCCCCGACATGGCGACCCCCCGAGGCAGGTGTGGGTGGGCAACTGGGTCCTGGGGCTGGGCTGTGGAGTGATGGAACACCAGTCGGGAGTCTTCTGTTCCAGCAGGGGTGGTCACAGCAACTGGACCCCTGCAGATGGCAGATGTGCAGGCACCAAATGGCAGGGCACGGTGGCAGCAGGCAGGCAGGCAGGCAGCAGCAGTTGGCTCATGGGAGGCTGCACGGGGCTCTGGGGGGCAGTAAATCGGCTTTCTGGGCAGGAGCGTGGTCTTCCATGTGTTGTTGCGTGGCCAGCTTGATACGGAGTGATTTGGCACGTGAAAAAACTGCACGTCAGCGTGTAGTTCGAGGAAAGGCCCTTAGCGCGTATGTGACGTAACACACGCGGGCGTTTCCCTGCAAGGGGTTGAGGGTCCCACGTGGGTTTCCATCACTCTGTATGTGCTATTCGTGGAAAGTGGTGCGTGTGTTTTCCAGGCGTTGGGGTTCACATGCAATTACTTCACAGTGGGTGGGTGTTGGCTATGTGTTCTTCTACACGCACGGCAGACGGTGTGTCGCACATGCTATTTTTCCCACTGCGGGTGTCCCTGTTAGTTGCGTACCCCTTTTTTTCCACCCATACTAGCATGCGTGTTGATCATGTACGTATTTTTGGGGTTCCTGGCTGCCACAGCGTACTGCGTGTGTTTTTTGACACGCACGTGGGCTTCAGGGGTTGCTTATCTCTTTTTCTTGCTTTTATGGGATGCCTGTGCGTTGCGTGACAAGTCATTTTTCCTAGGGGGCCACAGAATGGGACATTCATCATAGCTGAATGTACGTGTTTGTTGTTTGCGCACACTTTTGTTATGGGCAGGGACGCTACCACCTGCCTTCATGTGGCGGACGTGTTTAGGCCTGTGCGTGTATTTTTTGGCGCACAGATTTCCCCTGTTCGATTCCATGAATATGTGTTGTTAGCACACGTGCAAGCATTTACCTCCCGTACTTCCCCCGTTATGCCCACATTTTCACGTGTTGTTCCCCATTCCACGTGTTACGCCCCGTGTTACGCCCACTTTTCTTGTGTGCGGTACATGTTGTGCGCTATCCCTGTGCGCTTCGCGTACAGCGTTTGGTGACGTTTGCACCCGCGTACACCACCCACGGATTTGGCGCACATCCCAGAGTTTACACGCGCAGCACATTCCATGAATCGACAAACAGCTGCATGCGCGGCTTTTGCACACTGTAACGCTCACCTGATTCCCACGGAGGCGCTGACCCAAACTGGACTGCTACAGTTGCTTCTATGACTATGATGAGGCGTAAAACTCGGAAGAGGCTCTGGGCAGGACCTCCGAATATTGACTGTCTGGCTTGTAAGGTGAGTTTTCTGCAGGTGGAAGAAAAAGGGGTAATTACAAGCTGGTTGGATAAGTTCTCCCACCAATCTTCTGCTTTTCCCACTTCTTGCTTCTCGACTGGTCTCCACGAACTCTCACCTTTGGGTTAGTATAGCCGAGCTCTCCATCCTGCTTCTGGTTCAGGGGCGCGTGGAATAGAGTTACGTCACTGGATGATTTCAGTGTTTAGGCTCAGTGTCCTTTTGTGGCTTGTAATAGTCCTTCAGGTGCTGAGGAGCTGTTGGCGACACCACCACTGCTGTGCAAGAAGACGCTCGTGAGTATAGAAGATCTGAGGCCGCTTCTGAAGGAGCACCCTTTTATAATGTCCTTTTCTGTCTTTCAGGTGCCGAGATGCTGAGGGCGATGCTGCCGCTGCTGCGCGTGAAGAAGCGCGTAAGTATTACTGAATTGTGGCCACTTCAAAATGGGCACCTCTAATAATGTCTTTTCCTTTCTTTCAGATGCCAAAATACTGAGGGCGATGCTGCCGCTGCTGCGCGTGAAGAAGCGCGTAAGTATAACTGAGTTGCGAACCCTTCGGCTCGGACACCTCTAACAATGTCTTTTGTCTTCCAGGTGCTGGGATACTGCCGAAGCGAAGGCCGCGGTGAACTCCGGTGTGATCACGGATGGATAAGGTAAGCGAGCGCAGCTGCGAGCGTGTTGCCCGTTTTCTAACCTTATGTCTTTATTTGCAGGTTGTCGGAGACTGGACTCTTGTGGCTGAATTCTGGTGAGTAGATGTTCCTGTGCCTTTTCCTCATCCACAGGTTGCTGCTCCAGAAGCTGAGGGTGTTTCTGGACCTGGAATGCAGGAGCCAACTCGGTGAGCGTCCTGCTGCTGTTGCAGAATAACGCGAAGCACGTGAATTCTATCGGGCGTAGTTTAAATAGTGGAGAAGTGCTTTGGCGTGTTCTTCCTCCAGCCTCACCCAGGTAAGAAAAGAGTTCCAGTGTCAGAGGATTAGCATCAGCCCCACCCAGGTAAGAAAAGAGTTCCTGTAACAGAGGATTGGTCCCTCCCAGCCAGTGGCTGGGACTTCACCCAGCTTGGATTTTTCTAGGTGAATATGCAGCATGGTCTGCCACAGGTAAGTCCACCCAATCACTACTGCACACTTTAAGAATATGAGCCCGGCGCCCATGGCACCGGGACTGTGGTTCCTTATGAGCCTGGCGCCAGAGGCGCCAGGACATGGTCCAAAGAGCCCCTGTAGGGGTCTGCTGGAACCGGGGGTGTGGATGATGAGCCTGCTTCCGGGGACACTGGGCCAGTCTTGGCTCCTCGGGAGTAGCGCTCATGACAGCACCCCCCCTCAAGGCCCCTCCCAAACTTGTCATCCCCGGGGGTTTTGGTTTATCGGGAAAGGTTCGGTGGAATTTCCTGACTAGACGAGGAGCATGGACGTAGTCATAGGGTTCCCAGGATCTTTCCTGGGGTCCGTAGCCTTTCCAGTCGATTAGGTAGAATAGTTTTGATTTGATGATCTTGGAGTCCAAAATGTTTTTAACTTCAAATTCGAGCTCTCCATTCACCTGAATGGGTTCTGGAGGTCTGGTCAGTCTGGTTCCAGGTTGCATGGGTTTCAAAAGAGATACGTGAAACACAGGATGTATTCTCATATGGGTTGGCAAATCTAATTTAACGGCCACTGGATTAATTATGGCCGTAATTGAATATGGTCCCATGTATTTGGGGTTGAAGGTGCGAGGTCCTTTTAGCGATAAATGTTTGGTGGACAACCAGACTTGATCCCCAACCTGGTATTGAGGGGCATTGCTTCGGTGTTGGTCTGCTCCTTTTTTGTACCTTTCTTTAGCTTGTTGTAGATGTGCAGTCGCTTCCTTGAAAGCTTGGGTAATAACAGAGTGCAACTGATCTATGGCGGGTGTTCCAAGATCTTGAGGTGGGTCGAGGTTGGAGGTTCGAGGATGAATTCCATACAAGATGTAGAAGGGACTCTTCCCGGTTCCCGAATGAACTGAATTGTTGTATGCATATTCAGCTATCCAAAGGATGTCCTTCCAGTTGCTTTCAGACTGTTGTAGCATGCATCGTAAATATTGTTCGAGAGTCTGGTTTGTTCTCTCGGTTTGCCCGTCGGTCTGGGGGTGATGGCTGGTTGAAAGTCTTACATCGATTTGAGCTGACCGACAACAACTACACCAAAAGTGAGAAATAAACTGGCTTCCTCTATCAGAGATTAGTACCGACGGGAAGCCGTGCAACCGGACAATGTTTTCAAGGAATTCTCTGGCTAGTACTGAAGCTGAAGGTAAGCCTTTTAGCGGAATGAAGTGGGCCATTTTAGAAAACAAATCCACAATAACGAAAATAGTGTTGTACCTGGAACAAGAGGGTAAGTCTGTGATGAAGTCCATGGAAAGGGTATGCCAGGGACATGGTGGAATGTCTAATGGTTGCAGAAGACCAGCCGGCCTTTTCTTTTGACCCTTGTTTTGAGCGCACACACCATAGGACATCACAAATTCTTTTATGTCTTTTCTCCATGAAGGCCACCAGAAGTGTCTCTTCACTTTTTCTGTGGTTTTGGCGATGCCAGGGTGACCCTCCATTAATGAATCATGATAACAGGAGATTACCTGTTTTTGTAAATCGGGGTGTGGTAGGAATAATCGTCCTTGGAAATAAGGCAAGTCATTGTTTACGGTGAAGTTCTCTCCTCTTTGTAACCAGCTCTGTAAGTCTGATGGGGTCACAAGTTGTTTAGTTTTTGCCTCAATATCCTCGATGGATTGCGAAGAAATCAGACCCAAGATCCTTTGTTCAGGAATTATTGGTACGGGTTTGACAACGTTATCTCCCATTCCAATTCGGGAAAGAGCATCCGCTTTGCCGTTCTTGTTGCCTGGGCGGTAAGTGATCACGAAGTCAAATTCAGCAAAGAATAGAGTCCAGCGAAGCTGTCTGGAGGATTGAGCTTTGGCGGTTTTCAGATACTGTAGATTTCGATGATCGGTGATCACCGTAACGGTGTGTTTGGCCCCGAGGAGATAATGCCGCCAGGCCTTAAAGGCGGATTTAATAGCTAAAAGCTCTTTGTCCGTGATGGTGTAATTAATCTCAGGCGCCGAGAACTTTCAAGACCAAAACACCATAGGATGCAGTTGGTTAGTCTCTGGATTCTTTTGTGATAGAACTGCTCCCATTGCTAAGCTGGAGGCGTCGGTTTCAACGATGTAAGGGAGATCCGGGCGTGGGTGTTTCAGTATTGTCGCCGAGGTGAACTTGGCCTTTAGCTCTTGGAAGGCTTGTTCAGCTTCTGCAGACCATTCAAAGCGCTTATTTGTTCTTAAGAGGGATGTGATGGGTTGTACCACTCGTGAAAACTCTGGAATAAATCAGCGGTAAAAATTGGCAAAGCCTAGCATGCTTTGAACGCCTTTCACGGAAGTAGGAGATGGCCATTTGAGGATTGCGTCAACTTTTCTCGAGTCCATGTGGACTCCTTTGGGTGTTAGAATAAATCCCAGAAATTCGACCTCGGTGACATGAAAGGCACATTTCTCGAGCTTGGCAAAGAGTTTATGTTGGCGAAGTTTTTCAAGGACCGCCCTAACATGATTTCGATGATCAGCTTCCGAAGATGAGTACACAAGAATGTCATCTATGTAGACGACAACACAGACATCAATGAGCTCTCTGAGGACGTCATTCATGAAATATTGGAAGGCGGCCGGCGCATTGCATAGTCCGAAGGGCATCACTTGGTATTCAAATAGCCCATACTTAGTGCGAAATGCCGTCTTCCATTCATCACCTTCCTTGATCCGTACCAAATGATAAGCTCCCCGGAGATCAAGCTTGGTATAAATACAGGCGTTTTTCACCTGGTCGAGGAGTTCCGGGATCAGAGGTAAGGGGTATCTGTTTTTTACTGTTATCTGATTCAGAGCACGGTAATCAATATAGGTTCTGAGGTCACCTTCTTTTTTTGGTACGAAGAACAGGGCCGAGGATGCAGGAGACTTTGACGGACGGATAAAGCCATTGGCCAGATACTGGTCTAAATACTGTCGCAGATGAAGGTTCTCAGGCTCGGTGAGGGCGTAAATCCTACTGCAAGGGGGAGTTGCACAGGGTAGCAGATCTATCTGACAATCGTATGATCTGTGAGGTGGCAAGGTGTTAGCCTGTTCCTTTTGAAAAACATCTTGGAACTCTCGATACTCTTGAGGTAATTGTGGACCGTCAGTCATTGCTGACGCTAGGCCAATGCTGGGTCGTGGATAGCAGGTTGGTGCACACTCAGGGAACATTATCGTCTTTGCTCGCCAATCAATCTGAGGGTTGTGTTTCTCCAACCAAGGGATTCCTAGGATTGCTTGGAATTGAGGAGCCTTGATCACGTCGAACACAATTACCTCCCGATGCCCGTCTTGGCCTAGTAACGTCACTTCAGCAGTGGTATGGGTTACCGGTCCGGAGGCGATTTCGGTCCCATCCACCGTGGTAATGACGTCTTTAACCGCCTTTGGACAAAGAGGTAGGTTCATCCTGGAAGCCAATTCGCGGTCCACGTAATTTCCTATTGCTCCACTATCAATGTATGCCTTAATAGCATGCAAACGTTCTGGTTGCTTTGGGTTTACGAGGACCATAGGCATTATGAAGTGCGAGGTCAAAAACTGGTTTTTAAGCTCGGCAAGCGGACCTCCACACTTGTCGGGCGAGGTCGTTTCCCGGCTCAGGCTTTTCAGAGTTCTTGTCAGAAGCTCCTACTGTCTTCTTAGGTGGTTTTACCGGGCAATCTCGAAGAAAATGTCCAGAGTTTCCACAATAGAGGCACAATTGCATTTGTTGTCTTCTGTCACGCTCTTTCTGGGTTAAGGGACCCTTTACGGCCCCAATCTGCATAGGTTCAACGGTGTCGACCCCTTTGGCGTTGCTTTGTGTTTTCGTGAATACTCGGGTTTCAAACCTGGATCGGTCCGCCTTTCTGTTTTGGAGCCTATGATCCAATTGGACCACCAAATCAATATATTCCGAACAGTCCTGAGGAGGATTCACGACCTGGGCAAGGACGTCTTTAAGTTCACCACGCAGACCTCTGTGAAATAGCGTGATCCTTTTATCCTCGGGCCATCTAGTTTCCACGATTAACCTATTAAAAGATGCAATGTAGGCTAAGAGGTCCTGGTTGCCCTGTCGCAGGGAGAGGAGTTCGTTGTCCAGGGCCTGCCCTTGGGAATGTCTTGCAAAAAGTCTCTCCATACTCGCCTGGAAGGCTGAGAAGTTACGAAGAATTGGGTCATCCTGTGTAACCAGAGGGATCGACCAATCAGCGGCGCTGCCGCTAAGATACGAAAGTACAAAGGCTACCTTGGTCTGGTCAGTTGGAAAGGCTGCGGGTCTACAAAGAAAGTGCAGTCGGCATTGATTTATAAACACTGCAAATCTTTTAGGGTCACCAGAAAAGCGTTCAGGTGGTGCCAATGGCACATTTCCAGGTAGGTTGATTTGAACGGGATTGGTTGAAGTAACTGGGGTATAATTCCCTCCTGAGTTAGGTAGAGGAGTTTGCCCCGCTTGACTCTGTAATAACTGTTTGGCGAGATCGTCAGTTCGTTTTTTTGACATTATCAATTCCCTCTTAAGGGCGTTCGTTTCCTGGCGAGCAGCATGGACTTCAGCTCTTAATTCCCCCAACAACTGGGCCAATTGGTCTGTGTCGGAAGTTTCCATAGCGCCTGGGTAGGAGATTATGGGTAGGCTTCGTGTTCTGTAACGCTCACCTGATTCCCACGGAGGCGCTGACCCAAACTGGACTGCTACAGTTGCTTCTATGACTATGATGAGGCGTAGAACTCTGAAGACGCTCTGGGCAGGACCTCCGAATATTGACTGTCTGGCTTGTAAGGTGAGTTTTCTGCAGGTGGAAGAAAAAGGGGTAATTACAAGCTGGTTGGATAAGTTCTCCCACCAACCTTCTGCTTTTCCCACTTCTTGGTTCTCGACTGGTCTCCACGAACTCTCACCTTTGGTTTAGTAAAGCCGAACTCTCCATCCTGCTTCTGGTGCAAGGGCGCGTTGAATCCAGTTACGTCACTGGATGATTTCAGTGTTTAGGCTCAGTGTCCTTTTGTGGCTTGTAATAGTCCTTCAGGTGCCGAGGAGCTGTTGGCGACACCACCACTGCTGTGCAAGAAGAGGCTCGTGAGTATAGAAGATCTGAGGCCGCTTCTGAAGGAGCACCCTTTTATAATGTCCTTTTCTGTCTTTCAGGTGCCGAGATGCTGAGGGCGATGCTGCCGCTGCTGCGCGTGAAGAGGCGCGTAAGTATTACTGAATTGTGGCCACTTCAAAATGGGCACCTCTAATAATGTCTTTTCCTTTCTTTCAGATGCCGAAATGCTGAGGGCGATGCTGCCGCTGCTGCGCGTGAAGAAGCGCGTAAGTATAACTGAGTTGCGAACCCTTCGGCTCGGACACCTCTAACAATGTCTTTTGTCTTCCAGGTGCTGGGATACTGCCGGAGCGAAGGCCGCGGTGAACTCCGGTGTGATCACGGATGGATAAGGTAAGCGAGCGCAGCTGCGAGCGTGTTGCCCGTTTTCTAACCTTATGTCTTTATTTGCAGGTTGTCGGAGACTGGACTCTTGTGGCTGAATTCTGGTGAGTAGATGTTCCTGTGCCTTTTCTTCATCCACAGGTTGCTGCTCGAGAAGCTGAGGGTGTGTCTGGACCTGGAATGCAGGAGCCAAATCGGTGAGCGTCCTGCTGCTGTTGCAGAATAATGCGAAGCACGTGAATTCTATCGGGCGTGGTTTAAATAGTGGAGAAGTGCTTTGGTGCGTATTCTTCCTCCAGCCTCACCCAGGTAAGAAAAGAGTTCCAGTGTCAGAGGATTAGCATCAGCCCCACCCAGGTAAGAAAAGAGTTCCTGTAACAGAGGATTGGTCCCTCCCAGCCAGTGGCTGGGACTTCACCCAGCTTGGATTGTTCTAGGTGAGTATGCAGCATGGTCTGCCACAGGTAACTCCACCCAATCACTACTGCACACTTTAAGAATATGAGCCCGGAGCCCATGGCGCCGGGACTGTGGTTCCTTATGAGCCTGGCGCCAGAGGCGCCAAGACATGGTCCAAAGGGCCCCCGTAGGGGTCTGCTGGAACCGGGGGTGTGGATGATGAGCCTGCTTCCGGGGACACTGGGCCAGTCTTGGCTCCTCGGGAGTAGCGCTCAAGACAGCACCCCCCGTCAAGGCCCCTCCCAAACTTGTCCTCCCCGGGGGTTTTGGTTTATCGGGAAAGGTTCGGTGGAATTTCCTGACTAGACGAGGAGCATGGACATAGTCATAGGGTTCCCAGGATCTTTCCTGGGGTCCGTAGCCTTTCCAGTCGATTAGGTAGAATAGTTTTGATTTGATGATCTTGGAGTCCAAAATGTTTTTAACTTCAAATACGGGCTCTCCATTCACCTGAATGGGTTCTGGAGGTCTTGTCAGTCTGGTTCCAGGTTGCATGGGTTTCAAAAGAGATACGTGAAACACAGGATGTATTCTCATATGGGTTGGCAAATCTAATTTAACGGCCACTGGATTAATTATGGCCGTAATTGAATATGGTCCCAGGTATTTGGGGTTGAAGGTGCGAGGTCCTTTTAGCGATAAATGTTTGGTGGATAACCAGACTTGATCCCCAACCTGGTATTGAGGGGCATCGCTTCGGTGTTGGTCTGCTCCTTTTTTGTACCTTTCTTTAGCTTGTTGTAGATGTGCAGTCGCTTCCTTGGAAGCTTGGGTAATAACAGAGTGCAACTGATCTACGGCGGGTGTTCCAAGATCTTGAGATGGGTCGAGGTTGGAGGTTCGAGGATGAATTCCATACAAGATGTAGAAGGGACTTTTCCCGGTTATCGAATGAACTGAATTGTTGTATGCATATTCAGCTATCCAAAGGATGTCCTTCCAGTTGCTTTCAGACTGTTGTAGCATGCATCGTAAATATTGTTCGAGAGTCTGGTTTGTTCTCTCGGTTTGCCCGTCGGTCTGGGGGTGATGGCTGGTTGAAAGTCTTACATAGATTTGAGCTGACCGACAACAACTACGCCAAAAGTGAGAAATAAACTGGCTTCCTCTATCAGAGATTAGTACCGACGGGAAGCTGTGTAACCGGACAATGTTTTCAAGGAATTCTCTGGCTAGTACTGAAGCTGAAGGTAAGCCTTTTAGCGGAATGAAGTGAGCCATTTTAGAAAACAAATCCACAATAACGAGAATAGTGTTGTACCCGGAACAAGAGGGTAAGTCTGTGATGAAGTCCATGGAAAGGGTATGCCAGGGACACGGTGGAATGTCTAATGGTTGCAGAAGACCAGCCGGCCTTTTCTTTTGACCCTTGTTTTGAGCGCACACACCACAGGACATCACAAATTATTTTATGTCTTTTCTCCATGAAGGCCACCAGAAGTGTCTCTTCACTTTTTCTGTGGTTTTGGCGATGCCAGGGTGACCCTCCATTAATGAATCATGATAACAGGAGATTACCTGTTTTTGTAAATCGGCGTGTGGTAGGAATAATCGTCCTTGGAAATAAGGCAAGTCATTGTTTACGGTGAAGTTCTCTCCTCTTTGTAACCAGCTCTGTAAGTCTGATGGGGTCACAAGTTGTTTAGTTTTTGCCTCAATATCCTCGATGGATTGCAAAGAAATCAGACCCAAGATCCTTTGTTCAGGAATTATTGGTACGGGTTTGACAACGTTATCTCCCATTCCAATTCGGGAAAGAGCATCCGCTTTGCCGTTCTTGTTGCCTGGGCGGTAAGTGATCACGAAGTCAAATTCAGCAAAGAATAGAGTCCAGCGAAGCTGTCTGGAGGATTGAGCTTTGGCGGTTTTCAGATACTGTAGATTTCGATGATCGGTGATCACAGTAGCGGTGTGTTTGGCCCCGAGGAGATAATGCCGCCAGGCCTTAAAGGCGGATTTAATAGCTAAAAGCTCTTTGTCCGTGATGGTGTAATTAATCTCAGGCGCCGAGAACTTTCAAGACCAAAACACCACAGGATGCAGTTGGTTAGTCTCTGGATTCTTTTGTGATAGAACTGCTCCCATTGCTAAGCTGGAGGCGTCGGTTTCAACGATGTAAGGGAGATCCGGGCGTGGGTGTTTCAGTATTGTCGCCGAGGTGAACTTGGCCTTTAGCTCTTGGAAGGCTTGTTCAGCTTCTGCAGACCATTCAAAGCGCTTATTTGTTCTTAAGAGGGATGTGATGGGTTGTACCACTCGTGAAAACTCTGGAATAAATCAGCGGTAAAAATTGGCAAAGCCTAGCATGCTTTGAACGCCTTTCACGGAAGTAGGAGATGGCCATTTGAGGATTGCGTCAACTTTTCTCGAGTCCATGTGGACTCCTTTGGGTGTTAGAATAAATCCCAGAAATTCGACCTCGGTGACATGAAAGGCACATTTCTCGAGCTTGGCAAAGAGTTTATGTTGGCGAAGTTTTTTAAGGACCGCCCTAACATGATTTCGATGATCAGCTTCCGAAGATGAGTACACAAGAATGTCGTCTATGTAGACGACAACACAGACATCAATGAGCTCTCTGAGGACATCATTCATGAAATATTGGAAGGCGGCCGGCGCATTGCATAGTCCGAAGGGCATCACTTGGTATTCAAATAGCCCATACTTAGTGCGAAATGCCGTCTTCCATTCATCACCTTCCTTGATCCGTACCAAATGATAAGCTCCCCGGAGATCAAGCTTGGTATAAATACAGGCGTTTTTCACCTGGTCGAGGAGTTCCGGGATCAGAGGTAAGGGGTATCTGTTTTTTACTGTTATCTGATTCAGAGCACGGTAATCAATATAGGTTCTGAGGTCACCTTCTTTTTTTGGTACGAAGAACAGGGCCGAGGATGCAGGAGACTTTGACGGACGGATAAAGCCATTGGCCAGATACTGGTCTAAATACTGTCGCAGATGAAGGTTCTCAGGCTCGGTGAGGGCGTAAATCCTACTGCAAGGGGGAGTTGCACAGGGTAGCAGATCTATCTGACAATCGTATGATCTGTGAGGTGGCAAGGTGTTAGCCTGTTCCTTTTGAAAAACATCTTGGAACTCTCGATACTCTTGAGGTAATTGTGGACCGTCAGTCATTGCTGACGCTAGGCCAATGCTGGGTCGTGGATAGCAGGTTGGTGCACACTCAGGGAACATTATCGTCTTTGCTCGCCAATCAATCTGAGGGTTGTGTTTCTCCAACCAAGGGATTCCTAGGATTGCTTGGAATTGAGGAGCCTTGATCACGTCGAACACAATTACCTCCCGATGCCCGTCTTGGCCTAGTAACGTCACTTCAGCAGTGGTATGGGTTACCGGTCCGGAGGCGATTTCGGTCCCATCCACCGTGGTAATGACGTCTTTAACCGCCTTTGGACAAAGAGGTAGGTTCATCCTGGAAGCCAATTCGCGGTCCACATAATTTCCTATTGCTCCACTATCAATGTATGCCTTAATAGCATGCAAACGTTCTGGTTGCTTTGGGTTTACGAGGACCATAGGCATTATGAAGTGCGAGGTCAAAAACTGGTTTTTAAGCTCGGCAAGCGGACCTCCACACTTGTCGGGCGAGGTCGTTTCCCGGCTCAGGCTTTTCAGAGTTCTTGTCAGAAGCTCCTACTGTCTTCTTAGGTGGTTTTACCGGGCAATCTCGAAGAAAATGTCCAGAGTTTCCACAATAGAGGCACAATTGCATTTGTTGTCTTCTGTCACGCTCTTTCTGGGTTAAGGGACCCTTTACGGCCCCAATCTGCATAGGTTCAACGGTGTCGACCCCTTTGGCGTTGCTTTGTGTTTTCGTGAATACTCGGGTTTCAAACCTGGATCGGTCCGCCTTTCTGTTTTGGAGCCTATGATCCAATTGGACCACCAAATCAATATATTCCGAACAGTCCTGAGGAGGATTCACGACCTGGGCAAGGACGTCTTTAAGTTCACCACGCAGACCTCTATGAAATAGTGTGATCCTTTTATCCTCGGGCCATCTAGTTTCCACGATTAACCTATTAAAAGATGCAATGTAGGCTAAGAGGTCCTGGTTGCCCTGTCGCAGGGAGAGGAGTTCGTTGTCCAGGGCCTGCCCTTGGGAATGTCTTGCAAAAAGTCTCTCCATACTCGCCTGGAAGGCTGAGAAGTTCCGAAGAATTGGGTCATCCTGTGTAACCAGAGGGATCGACCAATCAGCGGTGCTGCCGCTAAGATACGAAAGTACAAAGGCTACCTTGGTCTGGTCAGTTGGAAAGGCTGCGGGTCTACAAAGAAAGTGCAGTCGGCATTGATTTATAAACACTGCAAATCTTTTAGGGTCACCAGAAAAGCGTTCAGATGGTGCCAATGGCACATTTCCAGGTAGGTTGATTTGAACGGGATTGGTTGAAGTAACTGGGGTATAATTCCCCCCTGAGTTAGGTAGAGGAGTTTGCCCCGCTTGACTCTGTAATAACTGTCTGGCGAGATCGTCAGTTTGTTCTTTTGACATGATCAATTCCCTCTTAAGGGCGTTCGTTTCCTGGCGAGCAGCATGGACTTCAGCTCTTAATTCCCCCAACAACTGGGCCAATTGGTCTGTGTCGAAAGTTTCCATAGCGCCTGGGTAGGAGATTATGGGTAGGCTTCGCGTTCTGTAACGCTCACCTGATTCCCACGGAGGCGCTGACCCAAACTGAACTGCTACAGTTGCTTCTATGACTATGATGAGGCGTAGAACTCGGAAGACGCTCTGGGCAGGACCTCCGAATATTGACTGTCTGGCTTGTAAGGTGAGTTTTCTGCAGGTGGAAGAAAAAGGGGTAATTACAAGCTGGTTGGATAAGTTCTCCCACCAATCTTCTGCTTTTCCCACTTCTTGGTTCTCGACTGGTCTCCACGAACTCTCACCTTTGGTTTAGTAAAGCCGAGCTCTCCATCCTGCTTCTGGTGCAGGGGTGCGTGGAATCCAGTTACGTCACTGGATGATTTCAGTGTTTAGGCTCAGTGTCCTTTTGTGGCTTGTAATAGTCCTTCAGGTGCCGAGGAGCTGTTGGCGACACCACCACTGCTGTGCAAGAAGAGGCTCCTGAGTATAGAAGATCTGAGGCCGCTTCTGAAGGAGCACCCTTTTATAATGTCCTTTTCTGTCTTTCAGGTGCCGAGATGCTGAGGGCGATGCTGCCGCTGCTGCGCGTGAAGAAGCGCGTAAGTATTACTGAATTGTGGCCACTTCAAAATGGGCACCTCTAATAATGTCTTTTCCTTTCTTTCAGATGCCGAAATGCTGAGGGCGATGCTGCCGCTGCTGCGCGTGAAGAAGCGCGTAAGTATAACTGAGTTGCGAACCCTTCGGCTCGGACACCACTAACAATGTCTTCTGTCTTCCAGGTGCTGGGATACTGCCGAAGCGAAGGCCGCGGTGAACTCCGGTGTGATCACGGATGGATAAGGTAAGCGAGCGCAGCTGCGAGCGTGTTGCCCGTTTTCTAACCTTATGTCTTTATTTGCAGGTTGTCGGAGACTGGACTCTTGTGGCTGAATTCTGGTGAGTAGATGTTCCTGTGCCTTTTCCTCATCCACAGGTTGCTGCTCCAGAAGCTGAGGGTGTGTCTGGACCTGGAATGCAGGAGCCAACTCGGTGAGCGTCCTGCTGCTGTTGCAGAACAACACGAAGCACGTGAATTCTATCGGGCGTGGTTTAAATAGTGGAGAAGTGCTTTGGTGCGTATTCTTTCTCCAGCCTCACCCAGGTAAGAAAAGAGTTCCAGTGTCAGAGGATTAGCATCAGCCCCACCCAGGTAAGAAAAGAGTTCCTGTAACAGAGGATTGGTCCCTCCCAGCCAGTGGCTGGGACTTCACCCAGCTTGGATTGTTCTAGGTGAGTATGCAGCATGGTCTGCCACAGGTAAGTCCACCCAATCACTACTGCACACTTTAAGAATATGAGCCCGGCGCCCATGGCGCCGGGACTGTGGTTCCTTATGAGCCTGGCGCCAGAGGCGCTAGGACATGGTCCAAAGGGCCCCCGTAGGGGTCTGCTGGAACCGGGGGTGTGGATGATGAGCCTGCTTCCGGGGACGCTGGGCCAGTCTTGGCTCCTTAGGAGTAGCGCTCATGACACACACGTGCGCTGCATTTTTCACGCTTGCGCTCCCCTTTTCGGCGCACCTTTATTCCATGAATTAACCTGTCAGTTTCTGCGCTCTGTCTGGCGTGCAGCTCGCTCCCTTCACACGCTTGCCGTCACAAAGAATCCCAAACTTCTCCCTCCACGCTACCCCAACCAACATGTCCCACAACAAAAGGCCAAGCGCACCACTCGCACAGCAACCAATAGGGCGATCCCCGACGCCCCCTAAAAAACGTGTAATGCAGAAAAGTGATTTTGTGTAGCATGCTTTCACTATTAGTACAACCTTACTGTAAGTCCCTTAATCTTCTAGGCATTGTTAACTTTTACATTCCAAACCCTCCCCTCCCCCAACTTCCCAGCAGCTGCCCAGTGACGCCAAACCAACCCGACCTCCCAATTAACACCCCCACCCCTTTCCGCCGCAAAACCAGGCTCTGATATTTACCTCCACAATAGCCCTGGTGATCTCTATTCCCTTCCTTGCGTCCATCGAACTCCTTTCTCCGAGCAAGCCAATGGGATCAGCTTCCTTCCTCTGAGCTGGGGGAGTAGGACCAAGAGGGCTCACACAGGGGCCCTGGGGCCTTATATAGCCCCCATCTCTGGCCCTGCCTCCCCCTATGTCGCCCCTCTGTGACATGCTTCCACCCCCTCCCCCGTGGGTGGGGACCGTCTAGTCCATCCCCCCTTCCTTTCCAACCCCTAGTTGAACTGGGTGGCTGTCCCCACTAAGTGCGGCACCCGCCATTTGCCGCCTTGCTGGCACGTTCGCCTGCCATTGTCAGGATCTGAGGGTTGTCATATTTATCCCTTAAGAACCAGCTTCCGCGCTACCATCAGGCGGTGAAAATCAGCACATTTACTGCAAAGCAGGTGCGCACCTTGAATTTGAGCCTATGGGACCTTACGACCACAATGACAAAGCTCCAGTAAAAGGTAACAGAAGGAGAGAGAAAAGAACAGGGTGAAGAGAGCTTTAAGCAAATTATAGCTGCTCATGGAATCCAAGGGAAAGCCACATTAGTTGCATCAACTCTTGAGTCAATTCAGAAGAGGACGTTTCAGCGGGAGAAGAAAGATTTGTGGAGATGGCGACCCACAAACCAGTGAAGGGCCCCAATAGTTCCAAGAGTTTACTTGTAGAGTGGAGAGCAATAGCAGAGAGAAGCCTGGTTGACTGTGCTGCGCCTCGTAGTCCGGATCACCATGGGGACCCTAAAGCAGACATCAGGTGTGTGGCCGTAAACCATGGTAAAGGCAAGAACTGCACATGGAATCAAAATGGCTGCTAGCTATTGTATCAGTTATGGGAAACATGTGTTGGACGAGGGCAAGTCAATCCCTGGTTTGACTTATACCTGGTGACATTACAAAGCACTCACATAATTAGCCAATCATGTCAAGGAAGAGAAATCATCTATAAAGTAGTCGCCCTCAAGTCACCCAGCTACCTCAAAGACAAACTCAGCATTTCCGGCAGACAGGGCAGCACCAGAAGCCAGGACATGTGCAGACTTGAAATCCACCACTGCAAAAAGGAAAGGACCAGAAAACAAGCCTTCTCTGCCTACTCCCCAAGACTATGGAACCTCCTCCCCGTCAGCATCAGCCTTGCCCCACGCTCCTACAATTCAGAAAAGAACTCAAGAAACACCTCTTCAAAAAGTATCTATTCCTCAACACTAAGGCCATCACGTCAGCCACCGTGCCACCTGACTCGCTAGACAAAGTCTGCCCCTCTTCTCCCTGTACAGCTGTAGCTCTCGTCTGTACCCCACTGTATATCTGTTCTGTTGTTACCCCTTAAAAGCGCTCTGTTATGCTTCTGTACTGATGTATACCTCTGTAAAGCTCTTAGTTGTGTATCTGTATTATTGTGGAACTCTGTAAAGTGTTCGGTTGCTTCTCGTAGCCAGGTCCAGGCTCAATAAATACCATAATAATCATAATAATAAAGCAGGACAGCAGAGAGGTGCTGTGATGTGCTTTCTTCTTTCTCTGCCTTCCCTGCTTGCATAATGTGATGTCATTAATTTTCTGCTTATGGAATGCTGTGTGGGAGACCAGCTGAGTGTTCCTAGAATGACAGTTGGTGAGAGGATGGTAGGGGGAGAAGGTGTGCTGGTTGATGTACTATTCGTAGTGTATGTCTTGTGCCACTGCTGGGGCCTGTATTATTCTGCATCTGTAGCTAAGTGAATAAAGAAGCTTCCTTTTGTACCAGAGGCTCCTGCTCTACTTCTGAGAAGGCAAATCACAACCCCAGGGCCTATAAAAAGAGAGGCCAGCCTCAGAACAGAGAAGCAGGTTGGGAGCAGGGGAGTCCGCAGCCACCCGAAGTGCCAAGGGAGGAGACCAGGAGCCTGAACCAGACATGAGGCAGGGAGGCCTGCAAGACAAGTGTTGATCTAGTAGTGTAACAGCAGGAGTGACTGCTTCACAGGAGGTCTGAGGAGAGCACTGCGGCACGGAGGAAGACAAGTGGGGATAACTCTGACAGCCCTGGGGTGTGAACCTGAGGGGGGACCTCAGGAGCGGTGGCTACTTGATATCCTGAATCCCCAGGCCACTTTAGGTGGGAAGAGCACCACATCCCTCCTGAGTCAGAAGGGCGCTGTACCTTTATAGGAAAGAGTGGTAAAGCAACACTGACAGTGGGAATTAACACTACATCCCTCGTATAGAAAAGAAAGCGACAGCCAGAGGGCAAGAGGCCCAAGTAGTATGCCAACAAAGGAGACACCAATCTCCTATTAGAAGGGGGAATTGTAACCCCAGGCGAAGTGTGTTGGGAAGTGTTCTGCAGTGCCCTGAGGGCGCTTCTTGCTGCCTTGCTGCTGGCTGCTGGAGCGCTCTTGCTCCGGTCTATGCCCCTTTAACAAAGGATTGGAGAAGAGGGCCAAAGCGTACTTAAACACTCCCCCTTCGCGAAGCGTGCCGCAAGGTGAGTTGGGAAGTGTTCTGTGGTGCCCTGCGGACGCTTCTTGATGCCTTGCTGCTGTCTGCTGGAGCACTCTCACTACGGTCTATATTCCTTTAACAAAGGATTGGAGAAAAGGGAGAAAGCGTACTTAAACACTCCCCCTTCGTGAAGAGTGCTGATAAATGTGTTGGGAATTGTTCTGCGGTACCCTGCTGACTCTTCTTGCTGCCTTTCTGTTGTCTGCTGGAGTGCTCTCACTATGGTCTATACCCCTTTAACAAAGAAAGGAGAAGAGGGACAAAGTATACATAAGCACTCCCCCTTCGAAGCGTGCCACAAAGTGTGTTGGGAAGTGTTCTGCAGTGCCCTGCGGACGCTTCTTGCTGCCTTGCTGCTGCCTGCTGGAGAGCTTTCACTGCAGTCTATACCCCGTTAACAAAGTATTGGAAAAGAGGGGCAAAGCGTACTTAAACACTCCCCCCTTCGCGAAGCATGCTGCGAAGTGTGTTGGGAAGTGTTCTGCAGTGTTCGGCGAGTGTTCTCGGCAGACCGCCGACCAATAGGCCCCATGTCGAAAGATGGTCCCCTCATGCGACTGAAGACGCACCTCGGATCCCCTACTCACCCGGACAAGATGCTATGAGTGACTTCAATGAACCACATAACTCTGTCATGATAATGGATGACTTGCCAGCGCTGCCTCCTGTGTCCCCGCCCCCCACTTCAGTCTTCTCACTCCCTGCGTCTTCAGCACCCAAGCGAACCACATTGCCATCACAGCTATTCCCACGCAACCTCCCTGCCCCTTGCCACCCTCCCGACCTTGTGCAATTCTCCTAACTGTTATGCTGGAAATGCATCAGAGGGACAGGGCCTCCGTATCCTTTACTGCCTTTTTATCGTGTGTTCTGTCGTGTTTTCCGCGCAGGAGTTCATGTGGGGCTCTTGGCGGTGCAGCTCTCTCTTTTGGTTTGGTGAACAGACCCATGGGATACCCTTACAGCACCCATGGGTGAGGGTACAACCCTGTGCCCCTAGTGTATGTTTTTGGGCACCTGTGGGTGGCCCACAGAGCTGGGTATGGGCTGGTGGCAGCTCCATGCTGAATTTGACAGGTGCCCCGAGTATCCTCCATTTTGGGATACCCAGGCCCTGCCATTGGAATCAGTTAATTCCTGATGGCAAACAAGATGGCCCCTGTGGCCTCTCACTTTCTATTGCCTGTTACCTTGTTTTCCCAAAGTCCTGGGAAGCCCTGACTCTGTCCCTTCCCCCTGACTGGCTGTTGGGTGGAAGTTCCAAATATGGTGTTGTTGTGAAGTCCAGTCCAGACTGGCTGGAGCCTTCCCAGTGACTGTATGTTGTGGGTACACCCTGTGGGTGGGACCTGGGTGAATGGAGTGTGTGACCAATATGCACTTCTTGTTGTGGTTGTCTGGTGTCTGGTATGAGAGACAAAGACTGAGACAGCCCTGCCCGAAACTGGCCTGAATGCTGTGTGTAGTGTTGAATGGCTAGGTACTTGTCCCAATCCACATTCCTTGTTGTGAGTGTCTGAGAGGGAGCAGGATGGCCTGAATGCACTGTGTGCCTGATTGGCTGACTGACTGCATGAATGCCCTACTGTATGATTGGCTGCTGAGTGTGAACCAGCAGTGTGGATGAGAGACAAAGACTGGGGACCTCACACCACTGGAAATTGTTCAGAAGCTGTGTCTACACTTGAAGAGTAACTGGAACTGCTGATCCTCGACGCCCAGCTGGAAGAAGACTTGCTGTTGCATTTGCTTCGACCTGATCTGAAAGCTGCCGAACTCGTAGAAGACTGATCTGAGAGAGGACCTGGTAAGGCGCCCTCTTCCCGTGCTCCGAGGGACCATCAAGCACCGCTAACCTTTGCCGAAGCTCCCTGGAAGTCAGACCCTCGAAAGGCTGCCGACCCGAGACGCGACCGCTGAGGAAAACGAAGTGAAGCACCAGGTCTTCGCCGCTGTCAAAGTCCATTGCCGTCGACCAGGGTTCGCAGGTTTGTGTAACCGCTGGAGGCCCATCAAAGTCTTGTTGCCCCAGAAGAGGGGACCGCTTGACGCCGTGCCGCTGACGACCAGAGCCGCCCGCTCCTTTGCCTAAGAACATTTGAATCGAAGGACTCCCTTGTCTGCACCGACGACCGCTTTATCCTACTGGAGAGAGTCAAGGCCGCCGACGCGCCTAGCAGAATCCGCCAGTGGGTTTCCCGCCACCTGAAGGCCACAAAGACTTCGACGACTCGATGCCCTTGCTGGGCCACAGTTCTTCAGAAACTCTTTGCGGTCCTGAACAATCAATCGGCGAGGTGCCCCACACACCTCATCCTCGCAGGACGTCGCCGACCAGCACCGCCTAGATCAACGCGTGGTCTCGGCACCCTTGAACTTCTCATCGATGCCGTGAACGCCAAGTTCACCTTCTTCGACGCCTCTCGACGATCCGTTGACGCTTCTTCAAAGAACTCTACTCCACCAGGTACATTGGGGGGGGTAAAAACATTATAGGAGAGAATAAGACTATTGAGCAATATATGGACTGGGCTTGTGCTATATATCTTTATTTTACAGGTTGCCCAGGTGGGGGGATCTCCACACAGAACTGTGTCCAGGGGTAGGGGCCAGTATTCTGCCAATTATGTCAACCATCTTGCTTTCCTTCCTATCTCTATTGCTGGTTTCCTTCTTATTGATCTGTGTGACATTCTTTTTTTTTTTTAAACCTTTATGTTTGTTTTTTTCTGAAACACAATACAACTTCTCCCCCACATTAGGGTGGAATTAACTTGCGCCATTCCCATTCCCCACTCCCCCCACCCCACCCCCCACATCCCCATGGTGTTCAGTATCAATGTCGGCACACTCCGCACCAAGCCAGTTCCTCGTTATAGGGTGACCTGGAGTGCTAAGCTCAAGTGTTAACAACGTCACAGTCAATGTCTAATGAGTGCTGGCAGGGGAGGCCGGGGCATCCTCAGCTTCCTTCATCAGGAACAGTGTCAGTGGGCCCCATATGTCTGGAGGACGGCCGTGGAGAGGCAGCAGTTTCACAAAGTCAGTTTCGACATCTTGGCAATAAAGGATGTCTTTACGCCAGGAGGAGACTGTGGGGGGCGGGCCTCGGCCCCAGGCCATGGCGACCCTCCTACAGGCAAATGTTAACAGTAGACCTGCCAGTCTTCTTGTTGGTGCTGACAGCATTTTTGTCATTCCCAGTAGAGCTGCCGTGTGGGCAGGTTGAATAGCTTCTCCGATGATTGCTCCAGTAGTTTCTAGAACCTGGTTCCAGAACGTGGTCAGTTTGGGACAGTCCCAAGCGAGATGGACAAAGCCGGCTGGTGAAGCCCCACATCGCTCGCATCTTGAGGGAGATTCAGGGTGGTGTTTATTGGTTTTTGTTGGTGTGTGATAGGTTTGATGAAGGAAGTTGAAGTGGATTAATTTGAGGCGTGTGTTGAGTGCAATTTTTTGTGTTTGCTTCAGGATGAACTACCAGTCCTCTTCTGAGATGGTTGTACTGAGGGACTTCTCCCATCTGGTTTTTGCACGGGAGTTGTCAGAGGTTGTGTTGGCGATGATGGCCCTGTATAATTGTGAGACCAGCCTTCCTTCTCCTTGTGATTGTATTACGTTGGGTAGAAGTTGCCAGGTTGGAGGTTGGCGTGGGAAGTCGGGTAGGAGTGCTTGAAATGTGTAGCGAGTTCTGAAATAGATAAAGGTGTCGAGCGCTGTGGTCCCGCCTCTCATTTTCGCCTGCTCTGGAGTCAGGAAGTTATCTTCGGTGAACAGGTCTCCCAAGGTATTTATATGAAGCTTTCCACCCATTGATGGAAAACCCTTTCAAACGTCAGCGGGATCCCCGGTATGAATTTGACGGGGAGGAGGGGCGAGTATCTCGTTCGAACCTCACATTTTTGAGCGAGTTTCTTCCAGATTTTATACGTCGAAAGTACTACATTCATGGTATTGTTGGAGATCGGGATCTGGCTGAAGATGACCGCCCTCAGTAAGTTGGGCGTCACTAGGGCTCGCTCCACCTGCACGTCTGACTGTCTGT
Source organism: Ambystoma mexicanum (assembly GCF_040938575.1). Taxonomy (NCBI): domain Eukaryota; kingdom Metazoa; phylum Chordata; class Amphibia; order Caudata; family Ambystomatidae; genus Ambystoma; species Ambystoma mexicanum. The sequence goes on along the minus strand of NC_090934.1, from coordinate 951,607,830 downwards.
GTCGAGTACCAATGGCCGAGAAATTGCGCCTGCGTCGCCCAGAAGCATTTCTCCAGGTCCAGAAGGGCCAGGCCTCCGTTCGTCACTGGAAGAGTCAATATTGAGTGCGCCACTCTGGCCGGTTTGCCAGCCCATAGTAAATCGAGGACCATGCTTTTCAATTTTTTCAGGAAGGTTTGCGGCAGTAATAGGGGAATGTTGGTGAATAAGTATAACAGTTTAGGTAAGATCACCATCTTAACTATGGAGGCTCTTCCCCAGAGGGTTAGCGGTAAGGTTTTCCAACGAGCCACCTTCTCCTGCAGTGATTTGGCGACTACTTCGTAGTTGTCATGGAACACTTCTTGGTGATTTTGTGACAGTTGTATTCCTAGGTTCCGGACTTTGGATGTTTTCCACGTAAGCTGGAAGTCGTCTGCAAATGGTTTGGTCGCCGAGGTCAGTGGGAACACTATGGATTTTGACTGGTTGATTTTCAGCCCGGAGGCTGTACCAAATTTGATCACCTCTCTCATGACCAGGTTCAGATTATCTGCGGGGTCTCGTACGAATAGCATGACATCGTCCGCGTATATGTCGCTGTTTCTGAAGGTTAGAGGCAAGTGGCTCCATTACCAAGGCAAATAAAGAGCTGATAACGGGCAGCCCTGCCTGGTACCGCGCCGCAGACTGATGGTAGTTGACTTTGCTGACCCCACTATGATGTTGGCTTGTGGATTGGTATATAAGAGGGATACTAGTTTAATGAAGCGTGCTCCCAGTCCCATCCTGGTGAGCACTGCGAACAGGAATGGCCACTCTACCGAATCAAACGCTTTCTCAGCATCGAGCAGGACTGCGATTGCTTGCTGGGATGGATCCAATGCCTCCATGACACCGAATAGCCTTCTGATTCCAAAGGTCGTGTTGCGGCCTGGTATGAACCCTGCCTGGTCTGCAAGTACCAGAGTGGGCATCAGTGGCATTAACCTGCTCGTGAGAACTTTCGCTAGTATTTTATTGTCGAGGTTTAGTAAGGAAATGGGACGGTAGGATGCGCATTGCTCTGGAGGTTTGTCTTGTTTATGCAAGAGGACTACGTTGGCTTCGCAGGTAGACTGGGGGAGACTGCCTTTTTCTAGGGCTTCCTCGTACACAGCTGCTAGGAGAGGGGCCAGAGTATTCGCAAAGGCTTTATAGAATTCTCCGGTGAGGCCATCCAGGCCAGGGGCTTTGGAGTTTGGAAGAGACTTGATAGCTTCAAGGATCTATTCTTGCGTGACTGGTTCGTTGAGAGGCCCCCGTAGCTGACTTTCGACCCAAAACAACTCGGTGTCTTCTAAATACTCGAGGGGAAGATTTGAGTTTCCATTATGCTTGGTGTTATAGAGCTCTTGGTAGTAGAGTCTAAATCCTTCCGCCATTTCCTCGTCTGTGTGTAATAGCACTCCTTGCGTATTGCGGATGCCTTCAATTGGAGTTAGCTTGCGGTCGGCTTTTATTAATTTTGCTAGTAGGGCACCGGGTTTTTGACCCTCGCCGTACTGTCTGATTTGGTATCGGCGGTTTAGGAATTTTATTTCTCGCTCTGCCGTGGCGTTGAATTTCTGTAGTTCCTCTCTCAGAGCGGCTTTTACTCTCGGTCAAGGTTTTTAAGTAGGTCTTCACTGGTTGCCAGCTCTCGTCTAATGAGTTTGAGGATGCCGCTTTCTTTGCCTTGACAAACTCCCCTTAAGAAGTACTTTAGAGATTCCCAGATCGTGCTGGCAGAGGGGACTGAGCCAATGCTGGCTTCTAAGAATGTGTCAATCTCTTCTCTCAATTCGGTAGCGAACACCTCGTCTTGCATGGAGCCGGTTTTGAAGCGCCAGCGTTGCAGCGTGGATTTAGGATGGCTGGAGTTGAGGTTTAGGATTATCGGGGAGTGGTCGGAGAAGGTTCTTGGAAGTATGTGGCAAGGGCCATTCTTTAGAGGACCATTTGCTGAGACGAACAGATAATCGATTCTCGAGCTCGAGTTGTGTACCATCGAGTGGAATGTGTAGTCTCGCCTTTCTCCGTTGGCCGCTCTCCATGCGTCTTTTAAATCGAATGCTCTGCAGATCTCAGCTATTTGCAGGCTGGCTTCAGATTTAGGTTGAGGTCGATCTGTCTTTAATTGGATCGGGAACCGTATTCATGTCTCCTCCCCAGATTATTGTAGTCGGTTCTTGTGAGGAGAGGTGTGATAGTACCCAGCCAAAATTATTCGGGCCGTCCACATTAGGTGCGTAGGAGTTAACGAAGGTTATCCTCTTGCCTGCTATAATGCCACTCACCAAGATGGCTCTACCTTCGGAGTCTTTTGTTGTGTTGATTAGGCGAAAGTTAGTCCTCTTGTGGATTAAGATAGCGACTCCTCTGGAGTAGGACGAGTATGATGAGAAGTACCTGTGGCAACCCCAGGATTTGGCCCATGTGCGGTCTTTCCCAGGGATTAGATGTGTTTGTTGGACCATAGCCACATTGACCTTGTGTCTTCTCAGGATGTTACCCCCCTTATGTTCCAAGTTGCAACTTTGAACGGAGCGAGTTAAGGTATATCTTGGCTTTTGATTGGCCTATATCGACCAGGATCGTCGAAGCTAACCCTGATTCATCGCCTTGATTACTGTTTGTGAAGTTCTCGTTGGATGGTGCAGTAGTACCAGCGATGAGATGAGAGATGGTGGGGCGGCGCAGTTTCTCCCCTCTGCCTTTGGTGAACTTTCTCCACGAGCAACCCCCAACTGGCCCGTAAACAAACTGTCGCCCGAGACTTTCCTTGGGGTCTCCAGGCTGTCTGTAGCGATCTTCCCCCATATAACCTTAGAACTTTTCCCATTACGCGGACTACCCCCAACTTGTCCGTTGGGACCCCCCCCAACTTGAATTAGGTAAAAAATACTGTGTAAGGGGCGCTTGGGGCCTCCCAATTGTCCCTGCCCCGCTTTCTTTCCATCTTGATCTTGTTCCGGTGGGTTTGTTGTGGTTCATTAGGGTGTATTGGTCTCCGGTTCTTTAAGGGGGGTTCCTAGGATTCCTTTCTCTTTGGGGACGGGGTTGACGAGGGTGTTGGTCAGGGCATCCGTTCTGGTCGAGGGATGTGTGGGCCTCTTCAGGAGATTGGAAGAAGTGGACTCTTCCGTTGTGCTGCACTCTGAGCCGTACTGGGAACCGCATTGAGTCGGTCATCTGGTTATCCCTGAGCCTTTGTCTGACCTTGGTGAATGCTCTTCTCTGTGTTTGGACCGCCGTGAGAAGTCGGGGTAGAGGTGGATTTTGTCCCTGTCGTATAGCAGCTCTCCCTTTTCTCTAGCTAGCCGGAGGATGGTGTCCCGGTCTCTGTAATTAAGTAGTTTCGCAATAATCGGTCTGGGAGGAGCTCCAGGGGCCGGTCTGGCGGATGGGATTCTGTGCGCTCTCTCCACTATGAACAA